>NC_134715.1:92199090-92502121 GCF_049634645.1 Pelodiscus sinensis | reverse complement strand
AGGAAAATGTAAGCAATGTAATATTATTTTTGCTAAAAATATTAATTGCTTAAATAAAATCAGATTATTAATAATGAAAAAGTAGTAAGGTAAAATGTATTTTAAGTACTTCTGGCTTTGCTTTAATTAAATACATTGAATTTTTCATTTTGTCACCTTGAAATTTTTGTTGCTTTTGTACTTCTTGACCAATTAGATCTGGATGACTCCAACACAATCTTATCTCAGAGCACGGACAGTAAACTGCAGCAGAAGAAAATGACCTGTCCCCCTGGATCTTCATCAGAGACATACAGGGAAAATCTAGCAACATCAGAAATTTTCCCTTTTATGGATCATTGGAATGCACAAATTCAAAGAGTATCACTCAGAGAAATAATGTCTGAAGAAATAGCCTTACAGGAGAGACAGGATCTGGTATGAATATTGCCACTTTTTATTATAGTTAAGTTGTATCTCACTAATTTCCCACATACACCCCCAAGTCATTTTTTGCTTCGGTGTCTTTGCACAGGCTGACTTGTGTTGAGTTTCTGAGAGAACACATTTATTAATTTTTCTTTAATAATTAGGGTTTATGTAAGATGCTAGATAAAAGCCATGTTGATCATGTTTCTCTTTAAAATCTGTCATTTGAAACCTTAATATCATAATTGTTTCACAAACAGATCTTGCTATAGATTAGTTAAGCTTTAAAAAAAAATCAAATTGGCTTCATGCATTCTTTGTGAGAGCCATATAAAAAATTATAATTAGCACTATGCCATGCATGTTCAAAGAGAGACTTAGTTGCTTGTGATACTTTTAAAAAGAACCCACAACAGTCCAAACAGCTGACACATTTAAAAGGTATTTACGGTGTAATTCTCTCTGAGTTTTGCACGCTCTTCTTATTTGCTAAAGCTTGATTCTATTCCATTTAGTTTTCCCCTATTTTCAATTTGGAGCTTATAATGATCTAACTGGTGTGTATCTGTGCTACTCTCCTTTAATGGATGCAATGATAGACTAGTGCAATTATGTCTTCCCCTTCTCCCCCCCCCCCGTAATTCTGTTGCCCTGTAAGTAGTTGTCATAAAAATAGAATCCATATTTCTATTGACATTGAAGTTTGCATACAATAAGTCTATATTTCTGAAGCAAAATATTGTGGGTTCTTGCCCTTATGCTTATATGGGGCTTACTGATAACCGGGGTGTCCACAGATAGATTTCAGCTTTAGTTTTGGTCACTTTTTTTATATGAGCACTAGAATTGTCAGCTTTATTTCAGTTTATAATTAAAGACCTGTCATGCCTTCTAGGTAAGGGTTTCCCAACTTTTTTGATACCAGGGACAGGCTTACTGCCCTTCCTAAACTGTGTCAGGGAGATCTGAGGGACTATCATTGGTTCACAGACCAATTGTGGCGGTAGGTGACTTCCAGAATTTGAATGCCTAATACATTGAAACAACTAATACTCACGTCAAAACAATATTTCTGTCATGTGTAAAGCATCTATAGCTCAAGCCCAAACTCTCTCTCTACTTCTTACCTAATTGCCTGAAGAAGTTAAGATGGGCTTTGCAGTCTGTCTGGAATGTTCAGGAATCTGGATGTTTATAGACTAACAGGTAGCAAATTTCCAAACTTGCCTGTCTCAGAAAATACCTCACCATCTCAATGCTCTCAGTTTAAATTGAGGGAACTCTAGCTTAGTGACTTCCAGCAATTGTACACTATAGCAGCATTGCACTGCATGATTGCCCATCTCAGTTTTCTGTGCACGAGATGAGTGTGTGGCTGATACTTACAGGTAATTAAAATCTTTAGCACAATAGGTGCCTAAGTAGTGAATAATTTTTTTTGTCCATAGCATATCAATTACATTATTGGATCAGTTTTATTAATATAGATTCATCTAATGATGATTTTTTTGTTTCACTTACTTTACTTTCTGGATTAGAAACGTGTTCCTTCCATGGCTAGAAAAAACTGTGCTGCCAGACTGAAGGAGAAGCAACTCTTTGAGATGTTCCCAACCCTAAACCAAAACTTCTTAATGGACATCTTCAAAGACAACAAGTGAGAGATTTTTAAATGTTTCCTTTGTAAAATGCTGCGTAGTGATATCCTACTGTACATGGTTATTCTGTCAAAATTAAATGCCAAAGAATGGTTCTACCCAAACTAACAAAAATAAGTTTAGCTTTAATTAAAGGCCAAACTCCAAGGTCCTTAGCAGCAAACAAATTAATTTTTTCAAATGTACGCACTTGCTTTAGTCTTTACTTACTACTTTGAGAAGACTCTTCTCTCATTCTCTCACTTTCCTTCTACAAGTTGAACCACTATGGTCCAGCACCTGTGGGATCTGGCTGGTTCTGAACTTGGGGAAGAGGCACGGTGGCTGTGGAAACTTATGGCTGGGAGACCAGGACCGCAGCCCTGTGGCCACCGGGCTATACTCCCAGCCCCTGCGGTCCTGGCTGTGGAACTCAGCAGCCATCCTGCCTCTTCTTCTGAGCATCCCCTTATCCCTGCTTTCCCCCCTCCTTTTTGAGCCTGGATACCACAAATCAGCTATTTGTGCTTCTCTGGAATCTTGGGAAGGTGGGGAAGGAGTTTCCATGTGAGTGCTCCAGCTCAGGAGCACCCACCGGGATGCTGGACCTCAGATGTTGCTGGACTATGAAGTCCAGACCATAGATTTCAAACCTCTACCACCTTCCTTGGATGATATTGACTGAATGGAGCCACTGTCTAGCAAGGGTTCTGCTAACTCAACAAACAGCCATTCTAAGAATCAACTTGGAGAGATTGGCAAGTAATGAGAGTGGCACTCAGCCAGAGGGAAAATCTACTGTGGCCTACCATATGCTACCAATTTTCTACTCACCACAGCAGCAATGAAATAAGCTAGGCAGAGTCATCTCTCATTCTATCCATTCTTGCAGCATCTGATTCTTTTCAACTCCTTATTCCCTGATGCCCAACTACCATTTGAAACTCAAGGTAGTGAAAAGTGAACTCCATCTTTCTTCCTAAAATTTCCCTTCTCCTTCCCTTGCTCTCACCCTTGGAAGTTCCAACTATCTTCCTCTTCACACAGGTTGCTTGTTTCCTGCATGTTCTCCCTACACATTGAGGCTGTCAGTTATTTCTTTACAGCAACTCCAGAAGTTGTCCTTTTCTTAACCTCAGCAGTTTAAGCACTTGTCCATTCCTTGGTGATCATTCACTTTGACTGCTTCAATCACCTTCTCTGTGTAACTTTTGATTAGTCTAGGTTAACTGCTGCTGCTAAAATAGTCTTTCTTATCCACTACTCACGCCATATCACAGGCCTATCTGTAGGCATACACTGGTTTCCCTTAACTTTTTACATGAAGTTTAAGGATTCTGTCCTCCCTTTCAAGCCCATACAATTCCACTTCTGTAGCATCTTTGTTTCCATTTCTTTCTTTCCTCACAATTTTCCCTCCTAACTCCTTCCTCAGTAGCCTTCCTTTTGTGGCTTCTTCACAAAATCTCATTAATTTAAAACAGTTTCCCTCTTTTAGCCTATTGAGCAATATGAAAAATAGACAGATGATTACCAAATTTGTGATAGTAAGAACGGGATTAATTTCTTCCATAAAACTATAAAGCAAAGGCTGACTGAAAATAAGACTCAGAGTTACCTGGTTTGGTTAATACTGAAAGGGACAGTATCAATATAGCCTTTGTCTTTTAAAAAATCACTTTTCTTACTATTGGCTATAAATTCGCAGAAGATTTAAAGTAAAATCTCTTCTCAAATTTTTTTCCTGAGACACATTTACATACACTTGTTGCTGTGAGTGCTATACCTTTGTCTGATTTTGTTGTTGTTGCTTATGTTTAAAATGCACAGAAAAAAAGCCTTTTAATTATTGACTATCAGATAGCATTGGGTGCATCTGTTAGCACAGAGGTGGGCAAATGGGCCTCTGCGGGCCGGATCCAGCCCACCAAATGGGTTGATCCAGCCTGCAGAGGTCCTAACACTGCCCCCCCTCCCCCCAGGTCAATCAGGTCCTGGGAGTAGGGGAAGCACACAACGTTTGAATGGTCTAGGGATGGGGGAGTATAGGAAGTCTCCTCCCACCGCCAGGGGCATGGGTACTTATTGGGAAGGGGGAGGCAAAGGGGCTCCTCCATCCCCAGACCAATCATAGTCTGTGGGTAGGGAAGCATCCTGGCTCCACCCCTTCTGTTTGAGGCCCACCCCCTTGCAGTGCAGACTGGGGCCACTTAAAAAAATTATTGCCCACTCCTGTGTTAGCACCAAAGCAGGTATGCAATGCAATGAATAGCTGAGTCTGATGATGTATTATAAACAACTTTGCTTCAGTAGTGAATAGAGAAGTGAGAACTCCATTACCATTTTGCTAAATTTTACTCCTGTATGAAGGTCTACTGTATATAAAGAAATGAAGCTGCTGTTAATGTGCATTGGGACAATATGTATACAAAGTTACTGATATATTCTCTCTACAGCTACTCCTTAGAACAGACCGAGCAATTTCTGAACTGTGTCTTGGAGGCAGATCCTGTAAAAACAGTTGTAGCTCCAGAGATTGCTCAGCAAAGTGAGACTATCCCTTCCTGTAGTGCTATGAAGAACCGAGAGAAAAAGGTAAAAGCCAATTTTTTTCATAATTACGAATACATGCACTAGGAATGTAATGCTTATAGGATAGTCAACTAGTGACTTGACTAGTTGCTTCCTGTGTCCCTTGCTGTCTCTATCAGAGAGAGGCAGCAAAGGGGGGAGCAGGATCCGGTGCTGAGTGGAACCGGCTTAAAAGCCGGTTTTCCCCCCCAGCACCATCTCCATGGGGAGACAGGGGAGGGGCACAGTGGGGAATTAGTGGTGCTTCCGCCTTTGAAATGTAGCAAGAGCAGGGCTCTTGCTTCATTTCAAAAGTGAAGCACCACAGGGATCTCAGGGCCAGCAGGGGACTCAAACAGCCCCAGGAGGGGTCTTGTACATTTTAAAAATAAAGCGTTGCAGGGCACGTGGGACTGTTTAAGTCACCCGCTGGCCCTGCGCTCCCAGCAGCACTTCTGCCTTTGAAATGTAGCAAGAGCTTGCAGTGCTTTTGCTACATTTCAAAGGCGGAGGTGCCCTTATCGACTAATCAAATAGTAGATGCAAATTACATCGACTATTGGGCTAGTTGATTCATCTAAATTTAACATCCTTAATATGCACTGAAGTCCTGTTGTCAGTGTTAGAGTACACATTTTGCTGCAACGCTTATGGTTTGCATTTTTGTCACAGTGAATGTGGATATTTTTGACATTAGCTTCTTCCTAGAATATGAAGTTCTGAGTAAAGAGCACTCCGTTCTGCAGAGAGTTTTTAGAAGAGCAGTACTAAACTGTCTTTACAATCTAACAGGCTGGAACCATAAAACTCTATTCTCCTGAAGTTTAGTAATGTTTTGCCTAATTTTCTCAGCCACATATGCACACTGCCTTCCTCTATGAAGTGAATGCTAAGATTGGGCAGAAAGGAGAAGGGGTGTTAAGAATGCCTCCAGTTGATTGCAAGAATGCTCTAGTCTAGAAATAGACACATTGCACTTGATCAGTGCCCAGAGGTGTATTTATTTTAGGGATAACTAAAATATTTAAAAGACCTTTTTGGAATTACCAAGGTGGCATCCTTCAGTTTCACTGAGAGCAGGGACTGCTATTTCCTTAACTGATGTCATTAGCTCCATCTTTCTCTTAGAGATTGTTTACTTGTGCTTGCATAATTTTTCAGTAATACAAAATTAAACCTGACAGAGACAACAGTGGGCGGGAGGAGTATTTTCACTTGTCACAGATCGGTTAGTTCCTGTTTTATCTGTGGTAATGTTTTCTCTGAAGTTTGTTTTCTCATGGTAAATTTGATATTTTTGTACTATAATGAATAAATATCACATAGCCCTTGTTTTAGACACAAGTATTCTCACATGAGAGTTGATACTACGCCAGTGAGAGCAGAGAGAACTTTGCAGTGCAATTTCATGGAATTTGTGCCAGGCCTTTAGTGCAAATGTTACCTGTTGCAGGCAAAAAAATCCAAGGAAGCTGAAGATGTGGTGAATGAGATGATGTTCCAAGACGTTGAGTACCCTTGGTATGATGACTTTAGAGCAGAGGCTTTTCTTCACCAACAAAAGAAACAGGAGTGCTTGAAAAAGGCAGAGGAGGCCTATCGCATGGGAATGAAGCCCGTGGCAACATTTTATGCTCAACAGGTAAAAATAAAAAAAGAAAGTCAAATGTAGTTTTACACTGTTCAGAAGGCTTGTGTAAAACTAATATTTTTTTTATAATGCAAACTTCTATTGAAAGTTTTAAAACTATGAAATATTCATCACATCTTTACTAGATAGTGATATAAAAATGTTACTAGAAAATCATTTTCCAATGGAAAATACTAGGGGGCTGCGCCCTCTTCTGCTCGCTACGCTCACCTACCCCCCTCTCTGGCTGCTTTTACTTCACTAAGAGAGTCTGATGACACTGATGATGTCATTCTATCACCTGCAAGGAGGGGGGGGGGGGGAAGAGACGTTGCATTTTATTGCCAGTCAATCATAGTGGTGAGTTGAGAAATGTTTCAGAAATATTTAGTATCTGTTTTTTTTTTTAAAGTGACTTTGTTATATTTCTAATCTAGATATTATGGCTTGTTCAAGAAGATTCTGAATAATGGTGTATGCATGATTGTTGGACAGACATATAATTTCAACCACTATTCTGTGTGTCTGTCATGGACATAGGTTAAAGTAGATTTCCACAAGTGACATTTACAAAATAAATAATTTATTCTAGGGCCTCACGGGGCCTGATCAAAGCAAGCTTGGTTCATGGGCTCTGCCTGGCAGGGGGGAAGCAGCAGTTCTGTACGCTGCAGGGAAGCGCCCCCTGCAGAGTGCAAAACTGCACAAAGACACATGTGGTCTTCCCCCTACCCCCGGAACAGCCTGAGGTAGGCACCACAATCCCCTGCCCCTGCTGTACCTCCCCCAGTTCCTGCACCCCTCCTTTCCAGACTCCCACCCTACTTCTTCATCCTCCCGCCCACATCCCAGCTTCTCATGCATCCTTTTTTTCCCTTCCAGAGCCTGCATCTGCCTTCTCTTACACCCTCCCTCCTGCATAGTCCCTGCATCCACAGCCCACTTCTGCACCTTACCTCCTGGCCAGACACCCCCACCTTGCTCCCCAGCAGCCCCCTCCTACACACTGACCCCCTCATTTGTGGTGCCACCCCAGAGCCATAGAGGAGGGGGGGCACAAAACCTACTAGCCCCAAGGCCCCAGAAGAGTTAATCCAACCCTGGGAATAAGCTCAGTGCCTTCCTTCCTCCCTCTCCCCCATGGGGCTGGGGAATGAAGGGAGTGTTTTTATTTCCCCTGCTTCTCAGAGGGGGGGGGAGGTCACATCTGTAGAGTATTTTCCCCTCCTTTTCACTTGGGGGCCAGGTCAGTGAAGTGATGGGTTTTTTTTGGGGGGGGGTTGGTTTTTCACGTGTGTGTGTGTGTGTGTGGCCCCTGACTGATTTTTTTTTTTTTTTTTTTCCTGTAAGCCTGTTTCTGCTGACCCCAAAAAGGTCACCCCTGGTCAATGAGACTGGGCTGTTAGTTTGGTATTTGTTCCAGATTTCTGGTTCTTGATAAGCATATAACTCAGGCTAGTCCTTGCAGTAATCACTGCACAGGTAAATACATGGTTGTAAGAGTATACCACGGTCTACAATTTAATATCCCCTCTGCTGATCTTTTTTATTTAAACATGTTGCTGATTTTTAAAAAAAAGATTATTTCTGTTAAGCTGCTTACACTTGTGTTGACAGTTTCAGTGCTTGTGCTTTTTCTTAACCCTGTTCTTCTTAGCAGGCTGCACTGCCCTCTGAACACTCTTGGGGGAATTCTGCGCTACTGCATGTGTATAGAATTCATGGCTCATGCAGGTTTCTTTGTTTCCTTGCAGAAAAATGACTTCTAATGGGGAATCAAAGGCAAGCCACAAGAGTGGTCATGTGCCTTTTTTTGGTTTGGGCACCCAGAGCAGTTGATAGAGACATTAATTACCACGTCGGGGGGGGGGGGGGGAGGGCGGCACTGTGCAGGTGTGCCTGTGAGAGACAGACACACTCTGTCCCACTTGCTTACTATTGTGTAATGTTCAGCATGGAGAGACAAGACTTTGGGGGTTCTGAGGAGGTAGGTGTAGGGCATCCTCTGTCCCCTCAGGCAGAGCAGACTGCCTGCTTAGTGAATTGTTCCCATTGTTCTTAAGAGAATATAAAACAGGTGTAAAAATGTTAAGGGCCCTTTATGTTGCCTGAGTGGTGTAAAGGAGTCTTACTGTCAAAGACAGTATGGCCATGTAAATGTTTATGGTGCTTTAGTGATTAGAACTGATCTACATTTTTGGCCCACCCTGTGTCTGTTCCCTCCCATGCTCCCCATTCCCTTCTCCATCTATGGCCATGGTCACCAACCAGTAGATCATGATCTACCAGTAGATTTCAGGGGCTCTAAGAGTAGCTCTTGAGCCCTCTCTGAACTGCGCGCCTGTGCAGTACATTTACATTAGATTTCCTCATTTGAGGAGCAGCTACTCACCGCGCAACAGCACAGGTGAGTAGCTGCGAGGAATGATGGGAGCTGGGAGGTCGGGAGGGCTGAAACACCCTAGCCAGCTGACTGTGGCTTTCAGCTGAAAGAGGCTGCCCCGCGCTCCAGCTGATCGGCAGCTTCTCCTCTGCGCCTGCCCACGTGGAGCTTGGTGCACCCTACCTGAGCACCATGGCCAGCTGGCCGGGCAGCCACTTCTCTTCCCTCCAGCCCGGCTGCCCTGCACTCAGCCCAGGGAGGCTGCCTTAGCTCCAGCTGTGCTGGAGCAAGCTTCCCAGGCTGAGCGCAGGATCACAGATGCCCATCTGATGGACTGTATACGACTAGCAATCTCAGACTACAACCCAGACTTCAAGACACTGGCAGATACTGTTCAGTCACAGGTGTCACACTGAGACTTTGTTATTGGAAGAAACAATATATAATTATCAATACTTGATTTTAGATTTACAAAATAGCAGAGAACAAAATGTATAATTGTAAATGCTTCATTTGACATTTAAATAGCATGAATTAAAAACAGACCATTTATTTCATAACTATAAACATATGTTTTTAATTTTATGTATTGCAGAATTTAAAAATAAACTGTTTAGCAGAGTGTATAAGGGCTGGGGATAGCAAGTGATGGACAGGAGAATAGAGAGGGCGGGGCTTCAAGGAAGGGGCAGGGCGGTAGATCTTCTCCTGTTCTGAGACTTAAAAAGTGATCTTGGGTGTAAAAAGGTTGGAGACCACTGATCTATGGTATTGTTTAAAGAAATTCCCAGAATAACTGAAACTAGCATGATTATATTGCATTATTTTGACAAAATATGCAGAATGTTGCAGAATTTTTAATTTTTTGGTGCAGAATTCCCTGAGGAATACCCTGATAGACGTACTGCTTTCATTATGAAAGTTTTCCATGATATAAACTAAGAGATTTGGCATATATGGAGGAAAAGTTTCCAACTGTATGACTAGGCTGATCTAAATGAATACAGTCTGTAGACTCAACCTAGATTTAAAGTATTTGAGCAGCTAATTGTGGCCTAAGGGCCAATTATTTAAAACTTCTGATTTAATAAATGTTCATCTAACACTTTCAAAAAGGACAATACAGGTTGGACATCCCAAAGCCGGGAGGGACCCTCTTGTCTGGCAACATCCATGGTCTTGATGTTCCTGGACTAGAGAATCCTTGCTGGGAGCCCAGCAGCAAGAGGGCTGGCTGCTGGGAGACCTGCTGAGCTGGGAGCCCAGCGGGACTGGTGACAGCAGGGCCAGTGCTGGGATCGGGACCAAAGTCCTGGAAGTGGAGCCCTGATAGCACAGCCAGAGCTGCAGCAGCCCGAGCTGCAAGGCCAGGGCTGGGGTAAGAGTCGCAGCAGCCCTGGTAGTGGAGCCGGGGACGTGGTAGCCCCGACAATGGAATGAGGGAAGCAGCAGCCCAGCAAGGTGTGGTGGTGCTTGGGGCCATCAGTGGGGAGGGGCAGTAGGCTGGGAGTCCAGTTGCAGGGGATCTCCCCTGTCCTGCAAATTCCCTCTCTGAGGGTGCCAGACCAGAGGTCCAATCTGTACCGTTGTGAGAATAGAATATTAACTAACAAGTTAAAATTCAACACTGAAAGGGATTTATGTTTCTGTTCATGTAGGCATTTTATACTGTTTACTACTTTTTCTCTGGCTTTCCTTTGTTTTCTTATGTCTTGCATTCTGATGTGTTCTCTGTACAAGCTTTGACCAGTGTCTCGTGAGCAAGTTTGATTACATCACCACATGACTACCTCTGAGTAGGTTTTACTGAGACACTTCCAGAATTTCAGTTGGGATTATAGTTCACAGTTTGATGCAATGAAGTTTAAAAGCACCCTGCTTGTGCTGTCATCTTGAATCCAGTATGGAGCTTAGATTAAGTTTTAGAATTTCACTGTTGATGTGTTTTATGAATAAAGGGTCGTCTTCATGAGCAGAAGATGAAAGAAGCAAATCATAATGCTGCTGTGCAAATCTTTGAGAAAGTAAATGCATCCCTGCTGCCTGAGAATGTTTTGGATCTACATGGTCTTCATGTAGATGAAGCCATTAATCACTTGTCCAGAGTACTACAGAAGAAAAGCCAAGGTAGGAATAAACTAATAATCCATGCAAACAATTATCTCATTGACACTATGCTCAGGAGGCCAAAAAGAAAGAATATATTTTATATGCAGGAAAATAAAAGTGGATGAATATTAATAAGAAGGCAACTTAGCAATACCTGAAAATAACATGGTTTTATTGTATCTTAAAAATTATCCACTGTGAACAGTGGTATGTTGTGTCATGGAAATGCAAGTAAAATGTGTTTGCCTTGTTCTCTTTTTCTCTTTCCCACCTGTATTTCTCTATTTTCTCCTTCCCTTTTTCACTATAGTTTGGTCCTCTCTGGTCTGGAACCATTGGGACCTGACCTATCCCAACGAGAAAATTTGCCAGACCAGGGGAGGTCCCTTGCTCCCGACCCCCAACCCACCTACTTGCCCTGCTGCCAGCCCTAACCACCACCCCCACATGGCTGTCATGCTGCTGCAGCCCTGGTAGCCTGGACTGTCACTATCGGGGCTAGCCCTAGCCACTCCCATCCCCCTCCTTCTCCCCACTGGGCTGCCACAGCTGCTACATTTCTGGCCCTGAGCCTGCTACAGGAGCTGCCATGGCCACCGCATCCCTGGCCTGCCTCCGCTACCCAGCTGCTACATCCTTGGCCCCAGCCCTGCTATCACAGCTGCTGCTGCAACCACAGTCCCACTACTAGAGCTGCCATGGGCTCAGCTATGCTATAGGGACCCTAGTCCCAGCCCCAATCTGTACAGTTTATTCTTAGTTTTTCTTTTCTTTTCCTCCTTTATCAAGGAGATCAGTTAATTTGTTCTTTATTGATTTTTTTTCCTGACATTTTCCATTGAAGTTAATCACATTCCTGTCCTTCCCTTTGCGTATAATCTTTTCGCTCTCCTCTCTTTCAGTGTTTTGGTTTTGGTTTTTATCTTAAGAAAAAGTGTCATAGTTCCATAATCCAACAATGTCTTAACACAAGGTTTATACAAGTATCCATATTTTTAAATTATCTTTCAATGGCCTTTAGAATAAAATTGTCACTGGCATATTGGATTCTCTCAAGTTCAATGAGCATTGTAACTTTCCTAATGTCATTCTATGCAAAATAAAAAACTATAATAATGGGGGATTTCAGTTATCCCCATATTGACTGGGTACATGTCACCACAGGAAGAGATGCAGAGATAAAATTTCTCCATGGCTTAAATGACTGCTTCTTGGAGCAGCTGGTACAGGAACCCACAAGGGAAGAGGCAATTCTCGATTTAGTCCTAAGTGGAGCGCAGGATCAGATCCAGGAGATAACCGTTGCAGGATCACTTGGGAATAGTGACCATAATATAATAACATTTAACATTCCTGTGGTGGGAAGAACACCTCAGCAGTCCAGCAATCTGGCATTTAATTTCAAAAAAGGGAATTACACAAAAATGAGAAGGTTAGTTAAACAGAAATTAAAAAGCACAGTGACGAGAGCCAAATCCCTGCAAGCTGCATGGACATTTTTTTAGAGACACCATAATAAAGGCCCAACTTAAATGTATACCACAAATTAAAAAACATAGAGACCTAAAAAAGTGATTGGGCAACAAAATGGCAAATGGAATTTAATGTGGATAAGTGTAAAGTAATGCACGTTGGAAAAAATAACCCCAACTATACCTATAGTATGATGGGGGCTTATTTGGCTACGACAAATCAGGAAAGAGATCTTGGAGTTATCGTGGATAGTTCTCTGAAAATGTCCACACAGTGTGCAGCAGTGGTCAAAAAGGCAAATAGAATGTTAGGAATTATTAAGAAAAGGGATAGAAAATAAGACAGAATATCTTACTGACCCTGCATAAAACTATGGTACGCCCACATCTTGAGTACTGTGTACAGATGTGGTCTCCTCACCTCAAAAAAGATATTTTGGCCTTGAAAAGGGTTCAGAAAAGGGCAACCAAAATGATTAGGGGTTTGGAACAGGTCCATATGAAGAGAGGCTAAAGCGACTGGGACTTTTCAGTTTGGAAAAGAGGAGACTGAGGGGGGATATGATAGAGGTATATAAAATCATGAGTGGTGTGAGAAGGGCAAATAAAAAAAGTTATTCATTTGTTCCCATAATATAAGGACTAGACGACACCAAGTGAAATTAATGGGTAGCAGGTTTAAAACTAATAAAAGAAAGTTCTTCTTCACACAGCGCATAGTCAACCTGTGGAACTTCTTGCCAGAGGAGGCTGTGAAGGCTAGAACTATAACAGAGTTTAAAGAGAAGCGAGAAATTCATGGAGGTTAGGTCCATAAAAGGCTATTAGCCAGGGGGTAGGAATGGTGTTCCTGGCCTCTGTCTGTCAGAGGCTGGAGACTGATGGCACGAGACAAATTGCTTGATCATTGTCTTCGATCCACCCCCTTCGGGGCTGTTGGCGCTGGCCACTGTCAGCAGACAGGCTAGTGGGCTAGATGGACCTTTGGTCTGACCAAGTACGGCCGGTTTTATGTTATATTATGTTCTAAGGGGTTCTTAATTGTCCTCCCAGGGAAGCATTCAAGTATTGAAGGAATGTTCTTTTCTTAGATAAAAAATCGGTCATTAAAATAAATACAGGCAGTCCCCGGGTTACGTACAAGATAGGGACTGTAGGTTTGTTCTTAAGTTGAATTTGTATGTAAGTCGGAACTGGTACATATTGTAGGGGAAACTCTAGCCAAACATTTCTCCAGAGCTCAGTTTTATTCTCCCACACCTCACTTCCCTCAGTCCTTTATTCTCAAGCTGAGGTGTCTGCTGAGAAAAGCCGCTGCACGTCTCCCTGGTCTGCTGGGAGGGGTGCTAGCTTTGTGTCTCCCTGGTCTGCTGGGGGGAAGCAGCTAGTGCGGGGTTGCCTCACCCTGTTTGTAAGTAGGGATCTGATGTAAGTCGGATCCATGTAACCCGGGGACTGCCTGTACAGAAAATAGTAACTTTACAAATTAAACACATCTAGAATGTTTGATAAGAAATGTTCCATGTAAGGCACAATCATGTGAACAGAAAACAGTTCTAAATGCTCTCTTTAAAAGTAAGTTTCCTAACACAGGGGAAATTAAGTTGTTAAATGGGGCCACTCAGTTGCAGTGTGGGTGCCAGAACTAATTAACTCAAAGTTAGATGATCCATGCTAGTCATTAAATGGACTCCTATACTATAAACTGTAATTTCTGATTACTAAAGTATTGTATATTTTCCCATAAGCCCATAAAGTTGTAATTTTCCACAATGCAATACTTATTGTCAGGAGTTCTGGAGCACTGGCAGAGTTGTCCTTGCTCAGTAGTCTTCTGACTCTGAAATATTTATTTATCTGTTATCAAAGATCATAGATACTGTGTGTGTGTGTGTGTGTGTGTGTGTGTATATATATATATATATATATATATATATATATATGGTAGATAAAGGAGAGAGCAAGATTATCCTACACAAAATGCCCAACTGGAAGTTCTCCCTTCATGAGAGAGAGCGAGAGCAATCTTAGAAACCCCAATTACTTAGTTATATAATCCAGATTAATTTAATTCTTCCCCTCCCCCATACCCTCCATTCAAGGTTAGAACCAGTGATGATAGATGACTGCATCCTTTTCTAGAGGCAGAACATTCGTGACTACTAGCAAAGACCTAGAGAAAAGCCTTAATAGAGCCCATGCTGATGTATTTAAACAGTATATTGATTATTAGGATATTCCCAAGAAGCTGCTCTGGTATTTCCAAAGTTACTATTTTGCTAATGTGACTTTGTTTCAGGGCTTAAAAATGAATGTACAGGCTCTTGTATATTTTAGTCCTCCTCCCATCTTTGTGTATCTTATGAAAATTATTTCAGTTTAAAAAAATTTCCTGGTGGAAAACTGACTCAGTTTAGAATTAAAAATTTTGTTTCATGTTCACAATGAGTTTATTTTTGTAAACATGTTGTGCACTAAAAGGCCTTTTGAAAAAAAGGTCTGTTTTATTATTGTGTTCTCTTAACTATCTAACGTTCTAACTGGATGTAACTTCCAAATACAGGCTTGACTTGAATATGTTGTGATAAAATTATTAGGTTTCTATGACAGAGCATAATGCATAGGTTTCTAGATCTAGTCCAGATTTGAACAGTTCATTCAGACATATTTCTTAAACTGTAATGGCAAATGTAATTTACTTTTTATGCCAGAGGAAAAATGAATGGTAGTGTTTCATTCATAACAGTAAAGCTAATGTAGGAAAGCAGAATTCTAAATCACTGTGGTGAAAATTATCAAATGTATGGATAAAAATGTTCTGTTAAATGTTGAGTCTGTGCAGAGAGAACATGTTAACCGTTATAATTCCTCCGGTAACAGAGTACAGGCAGACTGGTGGTAAACCATATCTGTGTGTGATCACGGGAAGAGGAAACCATAGCCAGGGAGGAGTTGCTCGCATCAAACCAGCAGCCATTAAATACCTCACAAGCCACAACTTCAGGTGAGCTTAGATTTCGGTTACTGATATTTGAACCTATATTCTGCTAACTTTAAACATTGAAATATGTATTAGAATCCTATACGTTTAAGTATGAAAATAATGAAGGCAGATCAACCCCCCAAACAATTCCAGTGGAAATATAATTTCATGGCACAAAACTGTCCCATAAGGGATGTTTGATAGGGTTTTCTTCTGTCCGTGTTTACCATGGCAGATAGATAGAAACATTAGATAAGGGTTTTTCTGAGTGCACAATTGAGTTACTGTTGAGGTTACTGAGACGAATTATGCTAAAGGCCCCTTTTAGTCCCTCCCAAGTGCATCCTGGAAGTGACAAGCCTGAATTTCTGCACCTCACACTGGGGTGAGCCCCACAGTCCATCCACTCAGGGGTTGGGCTGCAGGACTGGACCCAACTGAGTTACTGACAAAAGTCCAGCTCATTTTTGGCACCTAGACAGGTATCCCTTTTGGAGCCTGTTACTGCAAACGCAAACATAAGCTGTATTACTGAACCAGCATTTTCAAAACAAAGCATTATGTATTCGTTTCTAAACAATATAAAGCATCTAGAGCAAAGGGCAAAAATAACAAGGCCTCCACGTGTGGGTTTTTTGCCATTTTAAGTTTTCCCCTCAGCCAAGTTGATTCTCTCTCTGATTTAGGAGAAATAGATTGCACTTCTGGAGTTTTTTACCAGCCTCTCTCTGTATGAGTTTGCCCAAATGTCAGTTTTTCACTGTCACACTTTGAGACCCTCTTTCAGATCACCCAACCCTTCCTCCTTTTTTCTAGGGTCTTGAGGTTTTAAGATTCCCTTTGATCTAAAGCTTAGGCTCCTGAAGAGTAAACCTTTGTAGCCTGGATGGAGCCAGACTATTAGTGTCTTCTCTATTAATGGCTCACCTTTTGTTATCTTGACTGTTTTGAAAGTGTGTTTCTCGGGTTGTTTTATATTTGATACCATTATCTTTGATACTGTTAACAAGTAACTCATAATAATCAACCACACAGAGGCCTGCTCGCATTCGTAAAAAATGCAGATTATGCAGGCATACCAAAATTTCATATGCTTACCCATTCTTCTAAAATTTGTACATTTCCCCTCAGAATACTCTTAAACTAACATTGAATCAGAAAAAATAAGATATAGGAAAATACTTATTAAACCAGACAACAAATTGACAGTGCTGTATTATTCCCCATTATACTCTTTTTAGTTCTTTCACCAGTCATTAGAGATACCTGTATTGAGGTAACAGAAATATGTTGAGAAAATGCAGGATTTTTACCATCTTTTTTTAAACTTTGTAATCTGTATGCAAGGTGGTAAAAGCCTGCACCTATCCTCTAATATTCCAACTATTTGTAGCTCCCAGTGGAGAGTTACATCAGTGCCAGATAATCAGTAGAAGCTTTGGGATTGCACAGTGTAGATAAGACTAGTTGTACGTGTCCCAAGCGATAAGCACGCATTATTTCAAATAATTCTGCATTCCATGAGCAGTTTTTTCCCTTGATATTCAGCCTACAATTTTCACTTCTTAATTTCATTCCATGAAACCTACTTTCTTTATATCATTGAGCTATTAATAATTCCTCTCCTTTCTGTTTATATCTTCAGATATATATTCCTTGTTAAGCAATCCCTCCACACCTCTGAACTCACTCCAATTTGTTATTCTGTTTCTAGTATTGTGGGGGTGCTCATACCAGTGCAATATTCAAGGTACAATCCCATCATAGCTATCCAAAAAAATGACCATTGTTCCTTGCTCTGTGAAGTGATGCGTCTACATATCCTGCCCCAGAATTGTATTAGCCTGTTTTGTTGTTATATCATACAAGAAGTGCATGTCTGATTCATCTTTTATTATCACTCCATAATCTCTCCTCTTATTACTTCTTTCCAAGTTTTTCCATTTCAATGAAAATCTGTTTCTTATCTTTCATTAGGTGTACTACCTTACATTTTACTAAAATTAATCTTATTTTTATTTTATGACCTAATTTCTAATCTCTTTGATCCCTTTTTATTTCTTTGCTCCAACTAGTCCTTCCAATTCAATATGATCTGTAAAGTTTATTATACACTTTTAGTAATGATGATCTGTTTAAAAAAAATGAAGTACAGTCAGTTTAATATTAGCTCTGCACTGATACCTCTCTGATAAATATGAGATCTAAAATCAATCCAGGTTTCTGTCAAAATTTGTACTTTATAAATTCATGCTGCTGAGTTTGGTCAACACAGAGCACTTTTGAAAATCCTATTGATATTCTGTGATTTTGTTTTCTTTTTCATTGAAGTTAGATTTATAGGATGGCAATTATTCAAATCCTCTTCTCTTTGGCTGTGTCCAGACTCCATGCCTCCGTCGACGGAGGCATGTAGATTAGCCAGATCGGAAGAGGGAAATGAAGCCGCGATTAAAATAATCGCGGCTTCATTTAAATTTAAATGGCTGCCCCGATCTGCCGATCAGCTGTTTGTCGGCAGATCGGGAGAGTCTGGACGCGATGCCCCGACAAAGAAGCCTTTCTTCATCGACACAGGTAAGCCTCGTGAAACCAGGTTTACCTGTGTCGATGAAGAAAGGCTTCTTTGTCGGGGCATCGCGTCCAGACTCTCCCGATCTGCCGACAAACAGCTGATCGGCAGATCGGGGCAGCCATTTAAATTTAAATGAAGCCGCGATTATTTTAATCGCGGCTTCATTTCCCTCTTCCGATCTGGCTAATCTACATGCCTCCGTCGACGGAGGCATGGAGTCTGGACACAGCCTTTCTGAAGATCACTACCATATTTGCTTTTCTTCTGAAGAATAGGAGAGAATGAAAAAGATAAAAGCATAACAAATACAAAGAGGAGAATTGGGCATTCTGCCCGCCTCCCCCATTCCATTTGCCAAAGCCTTCTGTTCACAGCTCTCTGACTACACCAAAACCATCCCATGTAAATCCTTCCATGTTAGCACATTTGGAGGATGTCTTGATGTCTTCACTTTGGAAATCTTACTAGGCTATTTGTGAATGTCAATTTTATTAACTTACTATAGTTTGATTGGGGTTTGGAAGTATATGTGGGCATAATATGAATGTTGCATGTTAACTTTCTCTTGTTTTACAGGTTCACAGAAATAAAACTAGGCTGCTTGAAAGTCATGCTGAAGTAAAAGGATATGATGAAGGGGAGTGTGAAACTAGAAACTTTAAACAGTGTCAGTAATTACAACGTAATGTATTTTAAAAACAGTATTTTATTAGAAATGTTTTTCATTTAAATTTATAAGCGGTTAGTTTTGTCAGCATGTTTCCAGGAAAATGGTGAGAGTGAGGTGTGTATATTTTTTGTCCCATTTTCAAACACTACTTCCTTCTCAGTGCAGACAGGCCTGAGGTTATCTCTGGCCCAATACATTTTAATACTTGTGGACTTTGTAACTTTAAAATATACACAGTACAAGTTAACATTTAAAAATAGTTATTGGGTGTTATAAAATTTTGAGTTAAGATGTTCAAAGGAGCCGAAGGGAGCAAGGTATTCTCAATGCCGATGGGAATTTGAAATCCAATGATAGGTGTCTGCCT
The DNA here is from genome assembly GCF_049634645.1 of Pelodiscus sinensis. NCBI lineage: Eukaryota > Metazoa > Chordata > Testudines > Trionychidae > Pelodiscus > Pelodiscus sinensis. The sequence continues at coordinate 92,483,316 of NC_134715.1, read as the reverse complement.
AACACTCATAGACTGTCTTTGAAAATCTGAACCTTGATCTTTAAGTAGTGGTTTCTTGAAAATATGGGCCAGGTCTGCTGTCCTTATTCATACTCAACTCTGAAGTCAATAGAAGTTGTGTGTCATAAGAACTCGGGACTGGGAACTTAAGTATGCTATGAAATTTTAATTCTTTAAGGAGAAAAACATAACCTGAGTATCATATGTGCCTGGATTTTATCTGTGTATAATAAATAAATAAATTTGATACTTCTCCAGTAGTAAAATATTATGTTTAAAGGTATTTCAAGCACATTTTCTAGCAGAAAAATAGATTAGAGTAGTATAGTTGCTCAACTGGATAGATCAGAATAGAAGAATTCTATTTGACATTATCAGAATAGAAGAATTCCTTTGACATTATCAGTTCTTCTGCATTCAAAAAATGTGCTTATAATGCCTCTAACCACAGAAGATATTTTTAAGTAAACAATCAGAGAGTTTATTTTAAGAACAAAATAGAACATTTTAACATTTGCTTTTTTTATTGTAATCAACAGCCTTGAACATTGAGAGGCATTAAATTTCCTATAATATAATAGTTTTTTAGAGCTTTACTATGAAACTTTGTTTTCAAAACAATTGACTTATATACTGGAAATAATGTTAATAGGTGAATGTGAGGTATTTTACATGCGTGTCAGCAAATTTTGAGAACAGTACTCTCTGTGCTCACACACAGTTGTATGTTCAGAACTAATACAGCTTACACAGCACCTCATTTGTAAGTGCCATTGAGGCTAGCCTGAGCTGTGCCAGTGCCACAGTCTCCGTGCTGTTATGTTTAGAATGCTAGCTTGAGCTGAGCTAGTGTAAGTCTGTCTAACCCTGTGAGTAAGTGTGCCTCCCTGCAGCAATGTACGCATACTCTCTAATAATCGTGTTTTGGCTTGGGCGTACTTATGCACAAATTTTGTCTCTCTACTTTACTTGTTGCCCTGTTCCTATAGGCAAAATGTTAAAACATAAAAGAACCCTGCTTTTCAAGTCCTTAAGCGCAGAGATCTTTTAACGCTCCTGCACACTGCACTATGAATTAAGGGCCTGAATATGGTAATGGGTGGTACTGTCATGCCGTAAGATAAATAGATCCTTACCTTGGAAATCAGTTTCCAAACATCCATTGATTTCAGTAGTGTATGATCAAACCCTCAGGAACCAATTAAGCAGTGCATTTTAAACATGTGCTTAAGACTCATTAAAGCAGGGAGACTTAAATTTTCTGCTTTGCTGAACTGGTAACTAAAAAGAGGAGAAAAGCAGCGGTGAATATAACAAAAAAAAAAATCTTTATCTTACGTTATTTGTCTAGTTGTCCCGAAGAAACATTGAATTATTTTTTTCATTTTTATAGCCTTTGTTTTTGAGAGCTCAATAATTTATTTTATAATGGGAAGAACTGTTTTAAATAACTGCGTTTTTTAAATATTTTCAAGTAGGTAAATTTTTGGGACTTTCAGCCTTTAGGGTGTCCTTTTAAGAAGAAACCATGACATTTTTACTATGAAAATTTCAAACCTCAAAGTATTACCACCAGCACTCAGAAATAACAAACTGTTAAAATAGGCAGAGCGTGATGAACCGTGGCGAAAGCTGCTCGCCAGCCCTGCACTGTGCTTGCACAAGAGCTACATTGCGCATGCACACGCTGCCAGTAAACGGGGCGCCAGGCTGAAATCTACTTGCCATGGGTGAGTAGATTCAATAGATTGTCGAGCCCTGAAAATAGGCATGTACCAGTTTCTTTTTATCTTTCTTTTAACAGGACACTATAGAGGTTAGTGGACCAAAAAAGTGACTTTTTTCTTTTAAAAATACTTATTCTTAAAGTTCATTCAATTTGTTAAATTAAAAAAAAAAAGTTCAAAACTTTTTCCTAAAATATTTAAAGGTCCTATTTCATATTTCCAGGGAATATAAGGCAAAAAGGGTTTTTAAAATACTTTAAAAATACTTTTTATTAATTCTTTTATGGTTTGTGGTTCAATTTCCTTTAAACTTCAAATATTTTTCTAGAATTAGGATATCTGAAACACTGTCATAGTGGTACATTTTGAGATTAAGAAGTTGGAAACCTTTAATTTAGGAGTCCTCATTCTTACAGTGTTACAGATGCCCCATACTACCTTGTAAGGAGACTATTCTAATAATCATGCACTAAGTATAAGTGATATTCATTGCATGTCCCACCGAACTTGTATTCTAATGAAGTTTTACTGTGAAGAGGTACAATGTAACCACACTGATATCTAATCTGTTCATCAAGCATGTGCAGAAATTGTGTGAATAGGAGAATAGTCCCAGTATTGTAGTAGTAAACCACTGTCCTTGCAAATGTGCTCAAAATTTACATTACCGGTACTTGTATCTTTAACTACAATTCATGTATCTAAAATGGTAATTAGCCTTCTTCACAGAACTGAAAAGAGGATGGAGTACAATGAAAAAGAAGAGTACTTTGACTTGTCACGGTTCTGATGCAGCATGAGTATTTTTCTTTGAAAAGAAAAAAATTCTATGTCTACTAATGAGCAAGCTCTGATCAGGATAAATGGCTGAACTTGTGAAAGTGCACGTAATAAAAGTACAGCATTGCAGCTATCAGTTGTAAAAGTTATTAGGACCTGTATAATAGAGGATATACACTTCTATTTTTTAAATTAGAATATGAAAAAAAATTATTTGTATAAAGTTGTATATTTGCTATTAACTATCATGCTCTTTTTTACAGGAGTACAGTTTTGTAATTTACATTTAGGGTTTCTTATGTCAGAATGAATTTACAAATGAAATCTAGTTTAATAAAGGAATTTTACCACAAACATCATCTTCAGTCTTTCCTTGGAAGCCTGATATTTTTCATCATTTGAAATAAAAAAAAAATACTTTAGAGTTTTGAAAAAAAGCTTGTCTTGCTTCTAGAAAGAAACAATCTTCTGGGATACAAAGAAACAGATTCATGGCCTGATTTTCAGTGATGTGAATGGGAAGTAAGTGCTCAGCATCTCTGAAAAATCAGGTAATTGGTTCAGTATTTCTTTGTGTCTTTTCAGTAGCTGAAAAGAATCTAAATAATACTTCTGTGTTTCACACAAATAAACCAGAAAGAGAGAGGTAGAAAGAGCTGTATTTCTCTCTCTCACTCTCTCGCATGCACGTACATACATACCTCTGCAGCTGCAGGGTAAGATAGGCTGCAACCTTGTGCCAAGAGGTTGCTAGGAACAGTATAGTTACCATGCTTATAGCCCCTCCTCATACCAAAGGGCAAGGAGATGCTCCTAGTGGCAATGTGTGCGTGCTAATGCAAGGATGAAGTACACATGCTAAGGCTAGCATCATTCCTTTGGCCTTGCCTTAGCCATTCTGTTCTGTACAGGCAAGATGGCTCTGGTAGGTAACAGGTGCCAGGCTGTGCTTCATCCTTATACATACGTAGCTCTAGCAATTTAGAACGAGAATAATTCCTTATTTCCCAGAGGAGAAAGAAGAGTATCAAGAGCCTGAGAGGTTTTATTGATTCATCTTTACCTGTCGTCGACTGAAGGTCATTTGGCACCTTATAAATCCTGACTCTAAGACTAGGTCTACACTGCAAAGAAAAGTCAGAAAAAGATATGCAAATTGTGTATCTTTTTCTGCTTTTCTTTTGAAAGAGGCTTTTCTGAAATTTGGCCCATCCTCACGGGGCCAAATTTTGGAAAAGCTTCCTCTTTCGACACATCCCTTCTTCCTCGTACAATGAGGATTACAGGGATGGTGAAAGAACGCATCCGTTTTTTCGGAAATTGTTCTGAAAAAGTGGACACATTCCTTAGACTCAGCAGAGTTTTTCCGGAATACCACCAGTATCCCGGAAAAGCTTTGCAGTCTAGACATAGCCTAAGTCTGCATTGATCAGGAGACTTCAATAGGTATCAAGGCAGCCTATCAGCTTTGGCATTCTTAATTACACACAAGATCACTCTTTCTGTGCCTGAAAGATGAGAATAAAGCTGATATTTTTCATTACTGTGTGTACAGTTTCTTTCTTCTAGTGCACCTATGTGTACAGGATGCGCACACGCATGCCATCTCTCCAACATAAAGAACTTTTTTTAGATCACAAAGTCAAGAACTCAGAGGTTAGGAAATGCCAATATTAAGGTTGCCAGAGAAACCTTATTTCATCTTCCTACTCTGTGCATGCATTTTAATAGACACTAGTCGTTAATCACATGGTTACATAACTGCTTTTTTTCCATAAGATCCCTGTCTCTTTCAATGCACAGGATGAATGGCACTTACCAAATGAGCAGCTTCTCAATATTTAGTTTTCTTATTGTTCAGCTTGTTGCCTCTGCTCTTATTAACTTCCTCATGGGCTTTTCTATGTCCTTTGTTACTATAGTAAAATGATGTAATAGTGTAATCAGTTAACCAACAAGCAAAAGCTTATCGGTTAATGCTGTAGATTACATGCATTTCCACCCCCACCTCCTAGTAAATTTTTAGTAGGCTGGCCAGCAGCCCAGCTCAGTCCTGGCTTGCGCCAGGTCCTGGACCTACTTCTGCTGCACTTCTGTATTTGAAGTGTACTAGGAGCGGGCAGGCAGCCTGGCTCAGTCGTAGCTTGCACCGGGTCCAGAACCTACCCCTGCTGCAGCTCTGAATTTAAAGTGTATTAAGAGCCAGGTGGGCAGGCAGCCCATCTCAGATCCGACTTGTGTTGGGTCTGGGAGCTCAGAAACACCCCCTACCCCCAAATAGGGGCTGCTGCTACCCGACACTGCTGCCTCTGTGTTAGAGGCAGCAGCGAGGGGAGCTGGTTTTTAAACTTGCTCTTCTCACAGACCAATGACCGCCTGGCAGGGGGCTCCTCAAGAGTTGGGTGAGAACATACTGGCTGCCAACCCCAATTCCAGGGTGTATAGAATAGTTGCATAACTCATAAGAATTCATGAGGTTACTCAACTATTCAATTAACTGATATTTAACATTTCTACTATAGTAACTTGCTTTGCAAGTGTTAGTGAAGTTATTTTGACAACACCTCTGTGAAATGGAGTGGTATCATTTTCTGATGCACAAAGTAATGAATGTCAAACTGACCGGGGAGGGGGAGGTAGAGAGGGGGGACAAAGGGTGCCGTTGCCACAGGGTCTGGTGATTCAAAAGGGCATGTCAGCCAGCACTCCACACAGCATGCTCTGGGCAGCTCTGAAGACTGGGCGGAGGCTGGTGTGGTGCACTCCAGGCCATGCTGAGGACTTGGTAACTATGGCATTCTGGTCCATGGCTAAGGGTACTAGGTACTCCTTCCTTTCTTTTCCTGAAATCCCCTTCCTCATTCACTACACATCTTCCAGTTTCAACACACGAAGGAGGGTCTTACACACAACAGCCTCCTTCACTGCACACCCCTGAATTGCCTTCAGAACAGATCAGTCCTGTGCACAGAATGGGGCAGACCTCCTGTTGGGGAGGATGGGGCGGAAATGGGTTATATAATTCAAGGTCATATAATGAAGGCACACGAGGGAGCCCATTTAAGGATGCATGGGCAACCTTCCTGCTGGTATTTCCCAACTTTGGAGGACTAGATTTTGCAACGTTTATAATTTTAATGTAGATTATGAAGATGTATTTTCCCATCTTTTTTTAAAAAAAAGCAAACTCAAAAAAAGTCATCCCTCACTTATTCCTGATCTCCACTAGCTCCCGGTCCCAATCTCCCTCCCCCAGCTCTTTGACCAAGCTGGATGCCCCATCTCTGGCTCCTTTTCAAGTCCCAGTTCTCTCCTACATGCTGGCTCATCAGATCTGTCTCCTCCCATCTTTTTTCTTCCACCAACACCACAGGTTCTCAGTTCAGCCTCCCTGCCCAGCCAGTCACATTTTCCCCCAACAAAGTTCCGGTTCTTACATAATCTGCCTTGCCACACTTTGCCCAGCCACACTCCCTCTCATTACTCACAACACTCCTTGTTTACCTTCCTGCCCTCTGGCTCCTAATCCCAGTCACCTTGCCCAATCAATCCCATCTTCTCAACCTCACCAAATCTTCCACTCTGTGTCACTCCCCTCAACAGTCCTTGTCCCAATTTTCTCCTCCTGGAACCTCTTTTTCCCCTTGCAGATCTGGCTTTTGTTTCCTCCAAAATCAGATCTGGAATCTTCTTTCTCCACATTACCCAGACTCAGCAGTGGAAAGCACTGGAGGAAGACAGGCTTCGTGCTCTCAGTTCAGGTGCTTGGACCTGGTTTAGCTTGTTACATGCCAGAATATTTGGGGAATGTTAAAATGTAAGTACTCACGGCCATGCATGAATAGGAAAGGTGGTATGCTTTCCTGCTTTTTTCTGTGTAGATTGGAAATGTGATGCAATCTTAGTTGTCTCTACCTAATCTAGTTTTCCTGGGGTATAAATTGTGCTCTTAAACCAGACTCTCCCTCCTAAATGAGCAACTTTGAAAATATAGGATTTATTGAATTACACATGAAAAATACAAATGGGCCGGTATTTTTTTCTTTATTTTTATTATTAAATTCAATGTATGTAGCCCACACATATTTCTATGCTATAGATGTTTGTCTTGACAACATTAATTTAATTGTAGAAGTTAAAAGGCAGATTGGACATTTTGGCAGTTTTTTCAGGAAGAATGGGAACTTTGATATCCAGTAACGCAGCAGGCGCATTCTGTAGCTTCAAAGTTGCAGAAAATGTAGAATGCTGTTTATATATAACAAAGAATTTGGCAAAACAGCAGTGTGTCTTTACCACCACTAGAGGTCACAATTGATATTACACAAGGGTACGGCTCTTAGGATTTTTTTTGTTTTCTTAAAGTTGTTCTTGTTTTATTATTGAGAGAAAAAGATCCCCCGTCTCAACCTTCCATTGCTATTTTCTTAACTCTTTCATTGTGTTGCATCTAAAATTAAATTGCAAACCCCTTTGGAACAGTGATTGTTTGCTAATTTATACTCTGAGCTGCCTGGCACGCTTTTGAGCACAGGAAAATAGTAGAAAAAGTTTATAAAATGTTAAACACATTTACAATATTACCCCATCACATTAATATCGGGAGAATAATGTAGCCTTTTGGCATCATGATGATCTTTTGGGTGTGTGGTTTCTTTCTTCTTTCTCCTACAATTTTAAAAGCAAATGGAGTCAGCCGTAGCATTTTTACACAGGTCCAAGAAACAGTTCCACGGACCACGCTTGTTGCACTTCTACGCACAGCACTGGTCTGAAGAATTTGGGAGCATGAGTAAAATCTTTTGGACACATCTCAAACTTAACTGGTTCATTTTACAAAAATGAAACAATGATGGTCTTGTTTTGGCAGCTGGATGAGTCTCATGCTTACTCTATCATAAAATGTGTGTATGTCCTCAGGCAAGATGCCCTCTGTGCCTTAATTCCTCATCTGTAAAATGAGGATAATAATTCCTCCCAATCTTTGTATTTTTGGTATTTCAGATACTCTCTGCTCTCAGTATTTTTAATCTTTTACTATGCATTTGTGCAGCACCTGCCCGATGGGGTCCTATTGGTCTCTGAAGCCTCCAGGTGCTATTGAATAACAAAAACAACCATGTGGTGGAGGGAAAATGTTTGTGTTCCTTGCCTCTAGCCCAGTACTTCCTGCTAATGCAGTTCAGCTGCTTGTTCTTTTTATTCCTAGTACTCAGTTTGCTTGAGATATGGGTACTTTTAAAACACTATTGTGGCCAAGCTGAAGCTGCACTGCAGTACAGATTCAGAGTAGACACTATAGTGATGGGATGGGTTCTCTCATTTCTGTAGTTAATCTACCTCCTGAGGCCTGGCGAGAGGAACGGAAGCTCTGTCTGCACTTAGCACTGTCTACACCAGAGCGGGGAGAGGGGATGCAAGTCAAAAAATGAGGAGTAATATTAGTTCAAACCAAGGGGTTTGGTTTGAACTAACGCATCCTGGCGCGCACACTTTCACTTTCGAAACAGCTGTTGAGCGGAGTAATGTGCCAGCGGGATATTTAAATCCCCGCTTCATTAGCAATTTCGGTCGCCTATATTTGCATCCCTAGTTCGAACTCGGGGCCAGGTGTAGATGTACCTTAGTTCAAATACAGCTGTTGTTTACAAGCCTTTTCCACAAGGAAAAAAAGCTAGAAAAACTAAACAAAAGCTGCATGTCGTCTTTACATATCTGGTTCCCCTAAATCAGGGGCTCCTGTGACTTTGGGCTTTATCAGAGCCAGAGTTTGTGGTGAGATTTCTCTAATGTACACATTTTACAAATATACTAGGATTTTTTTAAAGTTCTCAACTTGCACTCCAAAGTGAGAAGCAGTACACACATTCTGTTGCTTTATGGGAATGACTAATTATTTTTGCCTGTTACAGTCATAATAATTATTCTTTACTGATTTTACACAGTTATTCTCCACTTATGATCTATCTTGCCTAGTGTATCTGAATGTGTAGGAGGGTCTGGAGTTCAGATTGCCCATTACAAAAGGGTTGTGGCTTTCTTGGGTGCGGTAGTGCAGTTTTCTTCTACTTTGAGTCACTGAAGGAGATGGGAAAGGCAGGAGGGTGGGGACTGGAGGATTTTGGGTTCAGCGGATTGTACATACGTGTGTTCTGATCAAGAGAGCCTATCAAAGAGAAGGTATTTTCCTAAAGGAAGGATGATGAGGGCGGGTTCCATTTCCTTTCAGCTACCCCAACTCCTGTGAGCAGGGCAGGCCAGAGCCTTGTGGGTCTGAAACAGTGCTCTGAAGCTACAAAACAGCCACAGCACCTGCTAATGCAACCAACAGCAGCCTGCATTTTACTCTGCTGCTGAAGTATATACAACGGTGAGTTAAACTGCTCAGTTATCTGTACTTGAACTGTGACAAACAGCTGGTAGGCTCCCCCATTATCTTACCTGTACAAAAAAGTTTCACCCTTTACCACCCGTTCCTCCCCCCCCCCCAAAAAAAACACACAAAAAACCTCTCTGAGCCAAGCCCCAAAGTTACGCAGTCTCTTCTCCCTACAAAATTAAGGGTTAGGGTCAACTTCCTCCTTTTTTCTTTTTTAGCATTTTTCTTCCCCTCTCCTCCCCCCAGCCTCCAGTAATGAGAAAGGGAAATGCCGTACAACCACCTTTGTCAGACCAAGAATTTGCGAGCTAAGAATATGGAAAGTTGACCCTTCATGGTAGTTACATAATAGTCCCATCTGCTGTGAAAATTATCTTAAAGAAAATAATCAGAAATTCCTCCATACCTTTACCACAGGCCAGGATCATTTACATGTTCATTGCAAATGTGATATAACAATAATACTCAACACCAATAAAGTGCTTTTCAACAGTAGATCTCAAAGCGCTTCACAGTCTTTTATGTATTTACTTTCACTATACCCCTGTGATATAGGAAAGTAGGGAACTGAGACGGAGAGATTTTGGTTAGTCTAAATTAGCTGGAACATGTCAGTTTTGTTTGGGTTATGAAATAGAAATGTAAATATATGCTTTAAATAAACAATCTGTATAAGATGTAAAGCCAGATGTTGCCCTACATTTAGACAGATTTGTGCTGCTTTAAGTCTGGCCAGTCCAATTGTAGGATGAAGTGCCCACTGTAAGGTGATCTACAGGGTGGTGTAAGGCCTTCCATCACTTATGTTGCCCACTTGCTTTCCAGCTGGCATGGGTGGTAGTTGAACCCCTGCACTCTCTGTCCACCCAGGCCTGTTCCTTCCAAGACCACTGGAGCCCAGCCCCCACTGTGTGAAGCACAGCCCCAGTCTCCCCAGGCCGTACCAACCAGTCTAACCTGACCCCCGGCCAGCCCCAGTGCTTGCCAAGTGCATGTGGCCCCAGTGCAGGGAGGATGGGCCTGCCAGCCCCAGGGGCTTGTGAACAGCAGGAAGCATAAGGAGGAACACATCATATGGTTTAGGAAGTCAGAGCCCTTGTGCCTATGATAATCACTGCCCATGCCAGCTGGGCAGTGCACAGGTAGCTAGGGGCAGAGCCATTGTGTCCATATGACGGTTCAGGACAACCACCCTGTGGAGGGGCCCCCTGGGGCTGAAAGTAGCCCAGGAGAATAGTGGGGGCCCTGGTGCTGGCAGCAGGGGTTGGGCTCACCCCTTCTCTTGCTGGCAGTGGCAGGAAGTGAAGTGATGTGGCTGGGAGCTGTCAGAGAAGAGCGAGCTGGGTTTGGGTCATTCCACTTCCCACACAGGTGGGCCCGACCCCTGCTGCCAGCACCAGATGCTCTTCTAATCCCCTGGGCCTGTGGTCACCAACCCATCAATCGCGATTGACTGGTCGATCGGGAGGGCTCAACCACTTGATCACGAGGTGTTTTGAGGCCTCCCCATTCCCCCCCCCCACATCCGCTCACCCCCAAGAAGCCCCACTACCTACCTCCAGTGACAATGGAGGTAGCACCGGCTTCCTGCAGGGAAGAAGGAAATGCAGCAGCTAAGCGCCACTCCTGGGGTTTCAGGAAGTGTGCTGGCTGCTCCCCCTTCCCCAAACAGCTGGCACGGTACCAGAACCCAGGTCTGTGGCATGCTGGGGACTTCCTGCGTGGGGGGGTGAAGGGGTAGGAGTCTCAGGAGGGGGTGCGTGCTGGGGACTTCCTGTCCCCACCAACACCTTGTCCCCTGCTTCAGCACCCACTAGCACCTTGTACCCACCCCCAGCACTCACTAGCACCCTTCCCCAGTATCATGTCCCCTACTCCCACCAGCACAGTTGGGGCCACATTAGTGAGGTTTGGGGGAGGGGGGGGATTTGGAGAAGTTATTTTTTTGCATCTCAGTTGTGTGGCCCCAACTGACTTTTCTGTGGGTCAGTGACCCCTGACCCAATACAGGTTCTCCGCCCTTCTCCTAAATAAAGACAATGCTGAAACCTTTTGTGTTTGACAATATTTTATTTAAAAATGAAGTCTGGCCAACAAACTCCTAACTGAGGCCAAGCCCCTATCTGACTGCAGCATCATAACACTCCTGTACTGCCCTCTGACCCCAAATCTAAGCCTATCATACACTGGAACCCCTGTCCAGAGCCTCTCATCCCCAAACTCCTGCATCCCCACATCCTCAGTCTTCTGCCACAACACTCCTGCACCATCCACACACTGCAAATCTGTATCCTGAGCTCATCATACTCCCTGCCCTGAGCCCCTCACACATCCAACCCAAACTCCTGCACCCTCACAGCCACAAGCCTGTGGCTTGCTCAGTACCCCAACTCCCCACTGGAGCCCAACACTCCCCAGCCTGGAGCCTCCTCCCTGAGCCAGCATCCCCTTCTCCACATCTTTCTGCATCCAAATTCCCTCCCAGAGCTTGCACCTCTCACTCCTTCCCTCACCCAAAGCCCTCATTCCCACCCCAGAGCCCACTCACCCGGTGTGGGTACGGCTAGACTACAGGAGTTTTCCCGGGATTCTAGAGGTATCCTGGAAAAACTCTTCCGTGTCTAGGGTTGCATTTGTTCTTCTGCTTTTTTTTTTTTTTTAGCTTGAAGAGCAAACATGCTCTTTCAGCAACCCCTGTATTCCTCGTTCCACGAGGAATAAGGGGGCTTCCAAAAGAAGGTTTTTTTCTGACATTTGGCCCAGTCTAGAGAGGTCAAATGTTGGAAAAACTTCTTCCTACAGAAGAATAGAAAAAAAGCAGCAGTGTAGCGGTGCCATGAGTGTGTATAAGGGCTGGGGATAGCAAGTGATAGAGAGGAGAACAGAAAGGGCGGAGCTTCAAGGTAGGGGTGGGGTCTTGAGGGAAAGATGGGGAGGTAGATCTTAGCTTGTTCTCACATTTAAAAAGTGATCTTGGGTGTAAAAATGTTGGAGACCACTGCCCTAGGCAGTTGCTTGGTGGAACAGAGGTGGGAGGAGGCAGGCCAGGGTTCAAAGCCTGAGGCGGAGGCAGGGGGTTGTCCCAAGCCCCGCACCCTTAGGAACAGATAATGGGACTTTGTGTTCTGGTGAACTCTTATTGCTGGAATGGCTACTTAGAGTTGTAAATAGCTTTAAAAAGACAGACAAATGGTGGCAGAAATTAAGTGTTTACAGATGGGAAGCTGAGTCACACAGAGACTAAGTCTCTCTCTCCACACACACACACAGTAATACATGTATGTATAGGTGGGAATCAGTACACCTTTTCACACACTGTTTAATCTTTGAAGAAGGGGATTTAACTTGTTTCCAATGATTTTATTGTTTTCATGGTAGAACATCAGTGGAAATAATATTTAAACTAGTAGGTAATATTTAAACAGTTAAGTAACTGTAGATGTAACAGCTGAACAAAATTCCATATTGAAACCATTTAAAAGAAGTAAGAAATAAAATTTCAGGGTACCACAGTGGAAGGATCATGAAAAATAGCTTCCTCCAAGATGCACATGCTGCTACTACTTCATTATTGTCATGAAGGGAATTCCCACTGGAAAGTTATGACATGTTTTTCTGTCCACAAAACTTCAAAGGCAAACGGTTTAAATATTAGACTGGTTACACAGCACAGAACACATACGAACAATTCTCAGTATTTGAACCAAGAAGATATTGGTCTGTTATTAGTAACCATTAAGTAAGGGAAATTATTTAAAATGGGTAAAGAAACAATTCTATATTTTCAGCCATGTCTCCTATTAGAAAACAGATTGTAGAAGATTCAAAAGGTAGGGAGATACCCACCTTTCTGAGATTATCTGTGATATAAATTACACACAAAAGCTACATTAAAAGAATAATTTTTAAGAACTTTGCAGTGTCAAGCACTCGGGAAATTCCACAACTAAAATTGCCTGTGCAACCTTAATTTGACCCCCTGCTGTGAATGGATTATAAATTAATGGAATTACATAATTGTACTTTTTCTCCCACAGCATCCCAACCTCATTCAGGGCACAGGATGGACAGTGCTCACAGTCACAGGGTAACTGCACCTGTATTTCCCCTATATCATCCCAAAAGGGCCTCCATAAAGTTTCTGGTTCCCAGCCATCATCACTCTTGGGCAGAGACCAGTGTCTTTCTCTCTCCTGACTGGAATTTCAAGATTGGTCAACTCCCTGCATTACATGACAAGATCCTCAGTAATCCAGACTGCTTTAAGTTCAGCACTTGTTCTTAGTTTTCTCTACAAGGGCCATGAGCAGTGTATTACCAGCACTTACAAGTTAGCACTCAGCTCTTTCTGAACAAGTACCTTTTATTCCAGTGGTCCCCAACCATTTGGAGCTGCTGGGCACCAGCCGGCGGGGCCGTTCGCCCGCTGGGTGCCAGAGGGTGGGGACACTCGTGCGCCCGGTGGCGGGGCCGTGCATACGCCACACCCCCATGAGCCACATACCTGGGGCCAGCAACCCCATGCGCCACGTGGCCACAGGCGGGGCTGCCCATTCACCACAAGCCTGGGGCTGGCACCCTCCAGAGCCACGCGCCTAGGGCCGGCAACCCCCCATAGCCGCACGCCCAGAGCCGGCAACCCCATAGCTGCGCGCCCGGGGGCGAGGAGGCCAATTTGCCGCACACCCGGGGCCAACGCCCCCTATAGCAGCGCACCCGGGGCCGGCACCCCCCATAGCCATGCGCCTAGGGGTGGGGCAGCCAATTTGACACGTGCCTGGAGCCGGGGAGGACAATTCGCCGCACGCCCAGGACCGGCGCTCCCCATGCGCCGGGGGCTGGCGCTGCATATGTGCAGCGCGCCTGGGGCTGTCACCACACATGCACCATGCGCCCGGGGCGGGGCCAGCCCAGAGCAGTTGGCAGGTGCCATGGCGCCTGAGGGCACCGTGTTGGGGACCACTGTTTTATTCTGAAGGTGAAAGCATTACAGAGAGAACATGAAGAAAACAAATGTTTCTGTGTACATATTAAAAGCTTACCAGAAGTCACCATCCATTTTGTGAGGCTTTAGTAGGCCAAAGTCTTTCCAGCCCTTCAGCAACATTTGAGGCCTTTGGACAGAAGGTCCTGTTTATTCATCCTGATCACAAAGACTGTAAGTCAGCTTAACTGTAATCTTTTCATGCCAAAACCCCTTTCTTTGTTGGTTGCTAAATGGAAAATCCAGTCTAGTTCAGTGCATGCCTTCCTCTTCAGAGCTTGTTCCTCTCTTGAGGTGTTTGAAATCTAAGGGCATGTCTACACTACAAAGAAGATTGATCCTCCAGAAGTTGATCTTCTAGCATTTGATTTAGCGGGTCTAGTGTTGAACACTGAGGGCAGCCCACCGCCGGTTCTGTGAGGAATCATAGAACTGGAAGAGACCTCAGAAGGTCATCAAGTCCAACCCCCTGCTCTAGGCAGGACCAATTCCAACTAAATCAACCTGGCCAGGGCTTTGTCAAGCCGAGACTTAAACACCTCTAGGGATGGAGACTCCACTACTTCCCTAGGTAACCCATTCCAGTGCTTCACCACCCTCCTAGTGAAATAGTTTTTCCTAATATCCAACCTGGACCTCTCCCACCACAACTTGAGACCATTGTTCCTTGTTCTGCCATCTGTCACTACTGAGAACAGCCTCTCTCCATCCTCTTTGGAACCTCCCTTGAGGAAGTTGAAGGCTGCTATTAAATCCCCCCTCACTCTTCGCTTCTGCAGACTAAACAGACCCAACTCCCTCAGCCTCTCCTTGTAAGTCATATGCTCCAGCCCCCTAATCATTTTGGTTGCCCTCCGCTGGACCTTCTCCAATGCGTCCACATCCTTTTTGTAGTGGGGGGCCCAGAACTGGACACAATACTCCAGATGCGGCCTCACCAAAGCCGAATAAAGGGGAATGATGACATCTCTGGATCTGCTGGCAATGCTCTTCCTAATGCAACCTAATATGCCATTAGCCTTCTTGGCTACAAGGGCACACTGTTGACTCATATCTAGCTTCTTGTCCACTGTAACCCCCAGGTCCCTTTCTGCAGAACTACTACTTAACTGGTTGGTCCCCAGCTTGTAACAATGCTTGGGATTCTTCCGTCCCAAGTGCAGGACTCTACACTTGTCCTTGTTGAACCTCATCAGATTTCTTGTAGCCCAATCCTCCAATTTGTCTAAGTCATTCTGTACCCTATCTCTGCCCTTAAGCGTATCTACCTCTCCCCCCAGCTTAGTGTCATCCACAAACTTGCTGAGGGTGCAATCTATCCCCTCATCCAGATCATTAATAAAGATATTGAATAAAACCGGTCCTAGAACCGAACCTTGGGGCACTCCACTAGAAACTGACCGCCAACCTGCAATCGAGCCATTGATCACTACCCGCTGGGCCCGGCCTTCTAGCCATCTTTCTATCCATCTTACCGTCCATTTATCCAATCCACAATCCCTTAACTTGCTGGCAAGAATATTGTGGGAGACCGTATCAAAAGCCTTGCTAAAGTCAAGGTATATAACATCCACTGACTTCCCCATGTCCACCGAGCCAGTTACCTCATCATAGAAGCTAATCAGATTGGTCAGGCACGACTTGCCCTTTGTGAATCCATGCTGACTATTCTTAATCACTTTCCTCTCATTCAAGTGCCTCAATATAGATTCCTTAAGGATCCCTTCCATGATTTTTCCAGGAACCGAGGTAAGACTGACCGGCCTATAGTTCCCTGGATCATCCTTCTTCCCTTTTTTGAAGATGGGCACTACATTTGTAGTAAGGGAAACAAATGGGAGTGTGTGCTCCCATGGGCCTCCTGTAGTGTAGACACTGCGGTGGCTCAGTTTAAGGTAAGCCAAGTCCAGTTATGCATTTTGCACAGCTGGATGGCATACTTTAAACTAACCTTCCTGGTCTAATGTAGGACTTAAGCTTAATCATCCGATGACAGGGTGTATAAATACCTCACTGGACAGGAGGGGATTAAGGAACATCTATGGGCTAAAAAGACTCCACCCCTCCTTCCTTGCTGAGCATGGGGGTACCAGAGCTTTCCAAATAAAAGTTTACAAGAATTTTTTAACATTGAAAAACTATGTATTTTTCGCTAGTCTCATTTTTGGAAATGCCTGAACTGTTTTGGCTAAATTTTTCCAGAAAAAGATCCATCCATGGTCACATCTGGCATAACAATTTCAAGCTGAATGGATCAAGCTTGGAAAAGTAAGCAGCAACTAAAAACATGATCTTGTAACAGAAATTGTCATGCAACCTAAATAATAGGGAGCATCACCAACTCCAGCTGTAATGGGCAGCAGTTTAGCTTACACGCTAGGTATAGCTCTTTCTTGGCACCAAGCAACAAACACTACCAGGGATGGAAGTGATACTGTTATGAGTAGTTTTACTGTGGTAGGCCCTACTCATGAAAATCTCCCCCATCAGAGTAGTTCTTTTATTATGAGTAAGCCCCTTTGGAATCACTAGGCTTGTTCTATATCTTAGATATGTATATAGTGTCCATTACTGCAGTATCTGTATATCTCACAATCTATAACATGTTTATCCCCACAACAGCCCTGGGAGGTAGGGAAATGTTTTCTTCTTTTTACACTGAGAGTACGTCTACATGGCAGTGTTATTTCGGAATAATTGATGTTATTCTGAAGTAACAGTCCATATCTACACTACAAGCAGTTATTTTGATATAATGTCAAAATAATGTAGAGCTGGAGGATTTCTTACTCTGATTCCTGTAACCCAAAGTTTACAAGGAGTAAGGGAAGTCAGAGGAAGAGTGCTCTAACTTGGAATGCCTGCTGCATAGACAGCGCCAAATCCTGAAATAAGCTGTTTCGACTTAAGCTACACAATTCATATAGCTCAAGCTATGTGGCTTATTTCAGCTTTAGTCCTGCTGCGTAGACGTGCCCTGAGAGACTATGTCTGTACAAACCAGGGAATGAACTCTTCTTTCCAGTCTAGGTTGACAGACTTGGGCTCAGAGTTTGTGCTATCTCCTTACATTATAGCCGGGCAGACACCATTTTGAAGTTGTAGCTCTGGCCCTGAATTTTATTTGCCACCTTAGGGAAAATAAAATCATAATATGCTTTCTAGAAACTAAACTTAACTAAACAAGTTACTCTCTTGCCTGAAGAAGTTTCATTTCACTCAATGTTCTCTTCAGCTAAGCATTTTCAGCTAAGCCTGAGTCCCCTTTTTCATGAAGCAAACTCACTTGTACTTTTGATTCCTCATGAAAGGGTGTCTTCTTTGTCTCCCAAATGTAGTATGAGAAAAATATATTTGAGGTGCACCGGAAGATAATATTCTCTCCCTGCCTATGTTTTTCTGTTAGTCCCTTTTTAAAGTTCATTCTTACAATCCTTCATTTGCATTTGGTTTAGACTTGTGGTAGGAGACTCATTGTGTATGAGACAATAGCGAAGTTACAAGAAAACAGACAGACGAATAAACATCTCTTGTTTGAGAGAGAACTTCTTTTTCATCTTTTGCTGGTGACCTAGACACAAACTTTTAAGAATGTATTTTAGATATATATATATATATATATAAAATTCCTTACATAGTAGCTGTACATACATTTCACACTGATATTAAAGACCAATGTGTAAATGGTTTTCATAATACATTCTTTGGTGCACCAGAAGCCACACACTAGAATTCAGGTTTCCCCAACACCTTGCCAGCTGGCATTAAGAGGTTTCTGGGTCACACATACTCCAAATGACTTGTCCAATATCACACCAAAAACCCTGCAGCAAAGCACAGAATTCAATTCTAGTATACCCTATCCTAGACTAGAAACCTAACCACAGCGCCATCCTTCCTTCCTTCCTTGTTGAAGTTAAGAACATAGTGTAAATCAATTATATGTAAAATTGGGTACAGCCTTAGTTTTATTATCAATTCAACTTTTTGCATAGTGCCCAGATTAGTGTTTATAAACAAATTAAAAATACAATTGGGTTGTACAATGTTAAGACATCCTCAGACATGACACAGGCTTGCAGGCATCATTGTAAACAGATATCTTAATGGAGAGTTCTCCTCCCAATAATTTTAAGGTATATCAATTTTTTACTTTCTGAGCAAGTGTGCAAAATATAGAGGCAGAAACAGCACTGTATAGCGGCCAAAATCATAGCTAAGAGAAGCTGAGAATGAAAAGGAAATCAGACCATGGTTATATGAACGAAAATTCTGGGCTCAATCTCACAACCTTTATGGACATAAGTAGTCCTTACCCAGGTAGCAGTATGGTGTGTCTCATTGATGCAATAGGGGGCACTATTCTAATGAGAAAGCATTGCAAGAGCAAGCCCAATGACTTTATTACAGAAACCATTAAAAAGACTAACAAACTTGTATTCAAGTCATCTTGTATCATACAGTAGTGACCAAAAAACTGAAGTAATGTAACATTATGTAACTTGGCATAAACTGTTCACCTGAATATTTCTCTGTAGTTTCTGAACTATTGTTAACTGATTTTCAATGCAAAACCAAAATGCAACCTTCTGCACTTCCCCCATCAGTCTTCCAAAAGTAATAGGTGGTTTCTGCAAAGCCCCAGTATTATGACTCATTCTGAATTTCAAAAAAAGGAGAACCAATGTATTTTTGTATGTGCTAATGGTAACAATACCCTTTCATAGCCAGATGTTCCCCTCCTTGCACGGCACGGAGTGGGGGGAAAAAGGAGCAGACCAAAAAAAAAAAAAAACCACAGTAAAAAAGACAAATAAGGAAGGAAGAAGTGAGAGCTATGCTGTGTGATTCTGCTCTTTCTCCTGAGTTTGTGGGTTCTCATGTAACTTAGACTGTTTGGCCATAATTAGAAAAAGCCACGAAGCAACTGCTGCATAAAGCATGCTTCCCTAAGAAAGCTCAGCTCTCTACCCAAATCTTTCTATAAACCTCTAGGTTGAAATTTTTCCAGGAAGAACTGTGAATTTTACAATCTAAAAGTGGAGGGAAAGGATGGAAATCAAGATAAATTAAAACAAATTTATTTACTCCAAGCCTTGCTTTTCCACAGAATTCAGTGTAGTTGAAAGTTGATGATGAAATATTTAGCAGATGGATGGATTATTGAAGTACTTTGCATCTGACCTTATTAAAGTACTCCACTTAGGAAGTAACAATCAGTCTCAAACATACAGAATAGGAAGCAAATGTCTAGGAAAGAGTACTGCAGAAAGAGATCTAGGGGTCATAGTGGACCACAAGCTAAATATGGGTCAACAGTGTGATGCTGTTGCAAAAAAAAAGCAAACATGATTCTGGGATGCATTAACAGGTGTGTTGTGAGCAAGACACGAGAAGTCATTCTTCCGCTCTACTCTGCGCTGGTTAGGCCTCAGTTGGAGCATTGTGTCCAGTTCTCCAAGACAGATGTGGAGAAATTGGAGAATGTCCAGAGAAGAGCAACAAGAATGGTTAAAGGTCTAGAGAACGTGAGCTATGAGAGAAAACTGAAAGAGTGGACTTCTTTAGTTTAGAAAAGAAAAGACCAAGAGGGGACATGATAGTGGTTTTCAAGTACCAAAAAGAGTGTTACAAGGGGAAGGGAGAAAAATTGTTCTCCTTGGCCTCTGAGGATAGGACAAGAAGCAATGGGCTTAAACTGCAGCAAGGGAGGTTTAGGTTGGACATTAGGAAAAACTTCCATACTGTCAGGGTAGTTAAACTGGAATCAATTACCTAGGGAGGTTGTGGAATCTCCATCTCTGGAGATATTTAAAAGCAGATTAAATAGACAGGGATGGTCTAGACGGTGTTTGGTCGTGCCATGAGGGCAGGGGACTGGATTCAGTGACTTCTCGAGGTCCCTTTGTGTTCTAGTGTTCTATGATTTCTATGATTTCAACCAAAACAGTTTACCAAATGGGTTTTACATCTGGATTTGTCAGTAATAAAAAACAAGAAAGACATTTGCATTTCTAGGCAACTGTTATCTGTAACTCCTAAGAACAGAGGATGATCACCTCACATATTTAAGCCGATGGAAGTTGAATAGTGTATTTGCAATCCTTAATTCAGACAAACCACTGAGTTCCAGGCGAAACATCCCAAGACATTCTAGTATACTATAATAGAGCCTGACTTTCTCTTTATGATAAAGTACTAATAATCTTTACAGAAACCTGAAACAGCTTGAGTGCACAAACTAGTCTTGGGAAGCATTAGTCTGATTAAGTGGATATAATAATTAAGGACTAAGATGGTTTATTTGTAATCAAGTGACTCAAGTGCTCTCATCTAAATTCATGTGCTGAATCCCCTAGACCAGCGTTTTCCATACTATGTGCTATGACCCAGGAAAAAAAATACCGGGCCTCAGCGTGGCTGCCAGGGTGTTCCGATCTCCCAGACTTCCTGTGCAGTGCCGGGTCCCCCAAGCCCTCAGCCGGGCTGGGCCATATGCAGCCATATGTTTCAGGCTCCTGGCAGAGGCATAGTGAGGGTTACCAGGTGAGCTCTTATTGCTGGCTACAGGAGGGAGGGAGGAGAGGGGCTGGATATGGGCCGCAGGGAAGCAGGGTTGGGGCAGTGGAGCTGCCTGGGGGAGATAGGGAGGGGAACTGGCTGGCGCAAGCAGGACTGGCTGGGGGGGCGGGAGCAGTGGGGCTGGCCAGGGGAGATTGCGGCGGGGGGGCGGATTACCGGTTGGCGGGGGCAGTGAGGCTGGCTGGGGAAGATCGCAGGGCTGGCTGGGGAACCGGCCGGCAGAAGCAGGGCTGGCGGGAGCAGAAGGGCTTGCCAGGGGAGATTGGGAGAGAAATGGCTGGTGGGGACAGTGGGGCTGGCGGGGGGGTAGGGGGGGAGGGAGAGAATTGGCCAGCGGGGAGTGGGACAGTTCAGGGCGCACACAAATCCTGAATAAAAATTTAAAAGCAGTGCCTTTTAATTATCCCCACTGCTGATAGTGAGGTTTAAAGTCACTACAATGTGTCAGAATGGAGAGAACTTGGTGCATTCACCATCCGGAATGAGAATATGGATAAAAAATTCCAAAGATGGTGTCGGCTTTCTGAAAATAAATGAGCCCCTTTTCAATACATGATGTGGTGGTGCAGGGTTTTATTGGATTATGCTGGTTCTGCTGGCAGAAGCAGGGCTGGTTGGTGGGAGGGGGAGGAAGGGCAGTGAGGCTGGCCAGGAAAGATAGGGGCGGGTGGAGAGAACTGACCGGAGGAAGCAGGGTTGGCTGGGGGAGATCAGGAGAAGTAGGGGAGAACTGCCAGCCTGGCAGAGGGTCGGGGTGAGCAGGGATGGCCGGGGGAGAAGCAGGGGAAAGAGAATCAGCCAGCAGGGAGTGGGACTGATCCAGGCACATGCAGATCCTGGGGCGCCGCCCATCACGTGCATGGTCCAGGAGAAGCACGAAGGAGTCTGGCCTCCTAGATTCCATTTTGCCACCCCTGAGTAGTTGCGAACTGCCTGGCTGGTGGACACACTCAGGCAGCACGTGTTGATCAGCCAGGAAGTTGGCAACTACAAACTGATACATCTAATAATAATAAAATAATAATAATAATTAATGATAATTAAACGTACCTAATTAGAAAATACAGGACATTTTCTATGTCCGGTATTTTCTCAATTTGTTTCTGGACAGAACCCTCAAATATCAGACTGTCTTGTACAAAACTAAACTCCTGGCAACCCTACTCCTCCTAGCACCCTCACTCCTAGCCAGATACCCTACCCCCAATCTGCTCCTGCTCCTGCCTCCTGGAGTGCCTGTGCGGCACTGGGTCCCCCAAACCCTGGCCCGGGCTAGGTGGAGGATGCAGAGAGTGAAACAATAAAAATATATTCATTTTTTATTCTTTTTTTTATGTGATTTTATATTTATGGGCTGCAAAAAAAGTACTGAAAAAAATCCCAGATTCCAGCTAAAGTAAAACTTTGAGAAACCCTGGTCTAGCCAGCTTTCTATCCATCTTACAGTCCATTTATCCAATCCAAATTCCCTTAACTTGTTGGTAAGAATATTGTGGGTGACCATATCAAAAGCTTTGCTAAAGCTGGCCCTGGGGGCTTTGGAGGACCCCAAACAATGTATTTGAATATTCATCATTTGCTTAATGAATATGCAAATATGCAAATGAATGTTACCTGTCCTCTGAAAACTCATGAATGGATTTACTGGTCTCCGTGTCAAAAAGTTTGGGAACCCCTGCTCCAAAGCATTCTCTACTTGTTGTTATGCTTTCACTCTTGTTGTTTCAAACTGTTGTATTATGTACTCAGCTGGTTGTTCTTGTACTGTCCTAATAGAATGTATTTACATACTTCATATGCTTTTATCAGTGCTAGCAGTTCAAGTGCCAAAAGACACTGACTTTCAGGCAAACATTTGCTTTTGACACAGTCTATTACTCATAGTATAACTCTTGCTTACTTTGATTCAAGCAGTAGGCCCATGCTTCAGGTTCATTCTTTCTCATACAATCCTCATTCCCTTTTTGAGATTATACAACAATATGCTGTCCTAAACTCTGTTGTCTGATGACTCCCTAATTTTCAGGAGCAGAGTATTCCAGCAAATGACCTTTGTTTGTCGAGGATTGTTTCTTTCTTTCTTAAGTATGATTATCAGAATAGATTTTAATTTACATGGGAAAACAAATAGATAGATTCCCAGTCCATCAAGCCTTGGCTCGGTATGAACAGTGAATGTTTTTGTGTGGTTATCTTAGCAGGGTTAAAACTTCTCTACACAGGAAAGGTTGTTGTTTTTTTCAGTATATCTGTAGATTTTGGAGGGTTTTTTTCACAAACTGCCTTGTGTCCGCACACATGACTTTTTCCTTTCTCACCCCTTTATCTTACATCTTATATAATGAATAATTAATCCTTGTTGGAAATGACATAATTATTTTAGAATGACTTGTATAACTATAAGGTTTGTGACAGAATGCTAAGCAACTCAGCCAACACTCGAATCATGGCCGCTATAATTAAATAATGAAAACAGACCTTGTTAAGAAGAGCTGGGTCTAGTTAGTGGGTGGAGGAGAGCTGGCAGGCTTATTAAGCTATTAGGCAGAAGGTACAAAAAGGGGCAGGAAGGAAGCAAGGGGGGAGGGAGAAAGACAGGGCAGGAAGAAAAGAGATTGTGATTGCTCTTATCTGCTGTAGGGGTGAAGGATCCCCTAAGATTATGGGAGTAATGCTGTGCAGTGTACTAGGGTGGTGGAACTAACATAGTAAATAAACTGCATTGAGTGTTTTACCAGAATAAAGGTCCCTGAACTGTGTGGATTTGAGCAGAGGCAAGAATGAGTGAGCTCTGCCACGATCTCCATTTAAGCTCCTGATGCGCTATATATATATATACACACACACACTGTGCGCGTGCGCGTGTGTGTGTGTGTATATATATATATATATATATATATATATATAGGTCTCTAAGGTGCTACAGGGCTACATGTTATATTGTTCAGGCAGTCCTCCCATTGATGCAATGCTACATGTGACAGCATGCCTGGATTGCCTTATCTGGTTACATGCATGCTTGCTTTCTACTGTTCCAGGAGCATATTCTGTTTAAATGCAGGCTTACACCCAAACACATCTGTTTGCAACACAGACCCTAAATCTAGTCTATCCATGTGTAACAAGACAATCTGCCTCTTCCATGGTCTGAGGGTGGGGGACAGGGAGCAGCTGATTTATCCTCCAGAGAGAAGCCCAGAGGCAGGTATTAGGAATCAGTTGACCCATGCTGAAGAGCATCTCATGGCTGGCACATGCTCTCAGTAGAGGGACTCACCATGGTGGTGAGGTGGGGGGGATTAGGAGGGAGTAAGCCATATACTCTTCTGTACTCAGAGCAGGAAGCAACTAGCAGATGGTCCCTGTGGAACTCCCAGAGTCAGGGAATTCCCTGCCGGTAGCTGCCAGGGGGCCAGATCTGAAAAACCTTAAACCAGATTGTGTCCCTTTTTGCTCATCTTCCTTTGTTTGTAAAGATAATAAACAGAGCCCTGAAGAAAGTGATGAAAACTAATCCAGGTATGGCTGACTATTGGTCCCCATCTGGTGATTAGGACCACAAGCATAGAGTCATGCCCTGTGTTTTTCTTGATCGCATCAGAGAGCCTGGACTTCCTTACCCAGAAGGGAAAACAAAACCAGATAAATTATATGCTGCATAAGGAATCATGAGACTATGACACCAACCCTAGAATTTCAGTGGGCTTCCATCAATGTTCCCTCTAATATTTTCCATTCATGTGCAAAATAAATTTTATGATGTGCACCCAGGCATGTACAAATGAGCACCACCAATAGAAACACCTGCTGTTGGCTGCTCAGTTAATCAGCTGAGCGGCATTTGACTCTCTCCTGGGCAGCAGCCCAAGTGCTCAGCTTACAGGGAACACTGGTTCCCATAGTCCACCATGGAAAAACAACTAATGATGCATAGAGCATGATAGTAAAACATTGCCCACTGTCTTAGCTGTATACTTATTTTAAAAGGCATGGTGCTGCAAGAGTCAGAGGGAAAACAGTTTAAGCAATTTTAGACAAAGCATACTGGACATGCTCTTTTGGTGGCGTTATACCCGTATAATTACAGTTAAACAAAATCTATTCTGAGAAGCATTCTCTTGTTGTCAAGAGCTGAGATGCCATCTGGACATGCAAAAAGGGCATATTTTTAACTCATGTTTACTCATAGTAGCTTAACATAATTGAGATGCCCTCTTAACTCTAGGGCTTTTCTACCCACTGTGACTGGGTCAGTCCCCCTCCTGGGACCCTGACCCCTGTTCTGTCCACTCTCTCACCCTTTGAGGGCTGCAGTGGGGCCCTCACTTGCCGAGTTTTTTAGCCCTGGGCCAGTCACAGCTGAGTGGCAAGCCCTCTTCTAGCCCTGTGGGGCTAGGGAGCCATTCAGCACTCCCTGCTCCAGCCCCTCACCTCCCCCTGTAGCCTCTAGCAGGGCTGAAGGTTCCTCCTGTTTCACTTCTCTGAGTCTCCTTATCCCTGGGTTGTTTGCTCCTCTTCCACTTTCTCTCCCCCTCCTTCTGCCCTAGGGAAGGCTTTTCAAGAGGCCCTGTGGCAGCCTAATTCAGCTCACCTGGCCCTTAATTAGTTTGCAGCTGCCCTGTCTCAGCTGCCTCTTTTAACAGGCTTTTTACCCTTCCCTGTCACATATCCCCCTCCCCTGCTCCACACTATGGGGTTGGGCTACTTGGGACTGTAGGCAGTGCACCCTTGACAGGCGTCTCATCCACTGTAATCCCCAGGTCCTTTTCCGCTGAACTGCTACTTAGCCATTCGGTCCCCAGCCTGTAACAATGCTTGGGATTCTTCCATCCTAAGTGCAGGACTCGTCACTTGTCCTTGTTGAACCTCATCAGATTTCTTTTGGCCTAGTCCTCTAATTTGTCTAGGTTGCTGTGGATTCTCTCTCTCCCCCTAGCTTAATGTCATCCGCAAACTTGCTGAGGGTGCAATCTATCCCCTCATCCAGGTCATTAATAAAGATGTGGAACAAACCTGGTTGTGGGACCGACCCTTGGGGCACTCCACTTGAAACCAACCTCCAACCAGACATAGAGCCATTGACTACTCTCTGATGAGCCTGGTGATCTAGTCAGCTTTCTATTTACCTTACAGTCCACTTATCCAATCCATACTCCCTTAACTTGCTGGCAAGAATATTGTAGGAGACCGTATCAAAAGTTTTGCTCAAGTCAAGGTATATCACATCCATTGACTTCCCCTTATCCACAGAGCCAGCTACCTCATCATAGAAGCTAATCAGGTTGGTCAGACATGACTTGCCTGTGGTGAATCTATGTTAATGATTCTTTATCACATTCCTCTCTTCCAAGTGCTTCAAAGTGGATTCCTTGAGGATCCCCTCCATGATTTTTCCAGGGATTGAGGTGAGGCCGACTGATCTGTAGTTTCCTGGATTGCCCTCCTTCCCTTTTTTAAAGATGGACACTACATTTGCCTTTTTTCTAATCATCCAGAACTTCCCCGATCTCCATGAGTTTTCAAAGATAATGGCCAATGGCTCTGCAATCACATAAACCAACTCCCTCATCACCCTTGTATGTATTAAAACCGGCACCATGGATTTGTATGTCCAACTTTTCTAAATAGCTCTTAGACGCAGGTGAAGTTTTTTTAAAAAAAAGGCTACTTTTTTCGAAAAAACTCTGCAGTCTAGACACAGCCTTGGACTTCTTTCACCTTCGTGTTAGCATCCCAGGGGGG
This sequence comes from Pelodiscus sinensis, assembly GCF_049634645.1. Taxonomy (NCBI): domain Eukaryota; kingdom Metazoa; phylum Chordata; order Testudines; family Trionychidae; genus Pelodiscus; species Pelodiscus sinensis. The sequence continues at coordinate 92,457,122 of NC_134715.1, read as the reverse complement.
CCTGCCCATCAGGGAGGATTCCCTGAGGGGATCAAAGTCTGCTTTTCTGAAGTCCATGGTGTGTATTTTACTGCTCTTCTTTTTTCCTTTCGTCAGGATCCTGAAATCAACCATCTCATGATCACTGCTTCCCAGGTTGCTACCTACCTCTACTTCCCCTACTAGTTCCTCCCTGTTTGTGAGCAGCAGGTCAAGCTGTGCATGGCCCCTGGTTGGAGTGAAGGGGGTGAGAATGGAGGGGAGAGGACAGTGCTGAAGTTGGGATATTCCCTTCACACTGTACTCCATCTCTGTAGAGCAGAGGTTGGGGAGAGGGAGACACACAGTGGAGCTGCTCCAATCTGAAGCATGAAGTAAGTGATTCAGAGAAGTGCAGAGTGGGGGTAGAGGGAGACAACAGAGCAGGACAGATTTCCCTTAAAGAGACAGAGCATGGTTTCTCTCAGACTTAGCCAGCAGCAGTCGACACACACACACACACACAGTCTGTGCCACAACGTCTTTGTGCGACATACACACAGTCACTGTTCCATACGCATTGCTGCACACACTCAATCTGCATCACAAAGCCTGTCTTTCACATACAAAGCATCTCTTTTACACTCACACGCTCTCTTTGTCTCTTTCTGTACCCCAACTCCTTCTGCCCAAGGCCCCACTCCTTCTGGGGGACCTGGCCCTGGCCTGTGACCATGTACCAAAATTTGTGAAGTGGCCCGCCTACGAAAATTATTGTCCACCCGTGCTGTAGCCTAAAAGGGAGCCAAGATAACAATATAGCCAACCAGCTAACAGGGGCTGAAACATGTTAACCTGAAGCTTTGCCCACATGGGAAAGTGTGATGTACTGAACATTGTATTTAAAATGCTAAATTATCACTTAAATTCTCATGTGGTTTTTTGGTCTTGCTTTCAGGCAAAGGGCTCTATAGGGAAATATATGTTTTGGGTCAGTGTTTCTCAACCTTTTTTTTTATAAGGTACCCCCTTTTAAAAAAAAAATCTAAGTACCTCCAGTACCTACAGTTTTCAAACACAAAATTTTTTTTTCTACTGTTGCAACACATTTGTTTAAACAATTTAATCGTAGCTGTGTGTGTGATGACATTTTTGGGTGTAAAAAATACAAAAATAATAAAGCGCTGTAAAACTTAAAACAAAAATTCTATTTTCTCCAAATTTCAGTTGCGTCCATATACCCTCCAGTCTTCTTTTGAGTACCCATAAGAGTACTCATACCACTGGTTGAGAAACACTGATATGGGTCATTCAGCAGCCACCCTAGAAGAAGGTAGGTTGAGCAGTACCTCTTTGCCTTACAGAGCAGCCAGCTTTCTTTTTTCCTGTTTTTATTATTTGTATGTTGTGGCATAGTGGGGGTGCTGTCTGCTCTGTGACCTGGGGCCCCCCTGCACTGTGATGGGAGATTCTTACTGACTCTCCCAAATGTGTATTAACCCAGACACCCAGGCTCAGCCTCCCAGGAAGGGAGACAAAGGAAGGAAGGCGGAGACCAACACCTGGCTGGGGGGCGGGGCTGGAAGTTGGGTAGTTTCTGTCTGGAATCATGGAGGAGGCAGCCTAAGCAAGAGGGGGGCTGAGGCATCCTAGGCCTGCCCTGTAACCAGATTACATCTATGCTGTGCTGTATCCTGGAGAAGCAATAAACTCCCTCTATTCTACTGGCTGGTGGAGTCTGTTTGTGCTACTACGGGGGTGCAGGAGACGGGGAAACCCCAACGCGCCGCCACATATGTTAAGCTTCTAAATTTTTAAAAATAAAAGTAACGTTACATTTCAATCTTCCAGAAAGATAAAAACAGTAAATACTCTAACTTATTTGTTTCTATGCTATGAACATAACCAGGGCTCAACAAACTGTGGCAAGAGCTACTCGCCAGCCCCGCACCACACATGTGCCAGATTGGCACTATGCATGTGCGCAGCGCCGGTAAATGGGGCTCACGGAGAAACCGGCTGAAATCTACTCACCCCGGGTGAGTAGAAACAACAGTCTGTCGAGCCCTGAACATAGCAGAAAGTTTCAGTATATATCCAATATAATTTATATGGGGTAACCTACTCCAACATGAATAGGGTTTTTGGTTTAGTTTAAAACCCTTCCCAAGCAACATAAGCTAAACTGAAAAGGCCCTATTATACCAGAATAAGAGTTTGTCTTCATGGTAGTGGTACAACTACAGTTCTGTAGCTTTGCCACTATCGTGACATAGGCTGTGTCTTTCGACAGAGGGATGTAAATTAGACACTTCGAAATTGCAAATGAAGCGGGGATTTAATTATCCTGCGCTTCATTTGCATCATCACGTAATGGCGCTCTTTCGGAGACCGCAGTTTTATTTTCGAAATGGAGGCTGGAGGCTTTATTCTCTCCCTGCCTTAGGATTCTGTCAATAGGTTTTGGGTGGGGTAGCGGGACTCTGGGCTTTAGCCTGCCCTCTGGCTCTAGTGTTCATTCAAGGTAGGTGATCAAGTTATGGTCTTAATCATAGAATCATAGAATACTAGGACTGGAAGGGACCTTGAGAGGTCATTGAGTCCAGTTCCCTGCCTCATGGCAGGACCCAGTACTGCCTAGACCATCCCTGATAGACATTTATCCAACCTGCTCTCAAATATCTCCAGAGATAGAGATTCCACAATCTCCTTAGGAAATTTATTCCAGTGTTTGACTACCCTGACAGTTAGGAATCTTTTCCTAATGTCCAACCTAAACCTCCCTTGCTGCAGTTTAAGCCCATTGCTTCTTGTTCTATCCTCAGAGGTCAGGAAGAACAATAATGTTTAACTAGAGCTAGGGCTGACTCAGATCTCAGAGATGCGGCTGCGGAAGCCGGTTCCCTGTGGCGGGAAGGGCTAGGCTCCGAAGTGCATCGGCTTGTCTTATGCCGCTCCCCGCACCTGGATACCCTTGTGGAAGCAAGACTAAGGGAAAGGGGATTTAAGTAGCCATTTCAGGGTTTGTCAGTAGCAGAGCAAGAGTCTGGGTCACTTTGACTCCTGCTAACGCGAGAGCCAGAAGAGACGCTGTGTTCGCCTTTGTCTCTCTCACATTGATAAGAGTGGAATGCTTACCTCAGTGAGAAACTTGAGATAAGACAGTGTCCGATGGGAACTGAATGGGCAGGGAAGTAATTGTTTAATGTTATATGTAACAGAAAGGTATATATATTGGCTTTTAATTGTTTTGTATTTGAAGATCCGCTTATGGATGTCTTCCCTTGCAATACTGCTTGAATAAACTGCCTCTGGCTATTTGTTGCTTAAACACAATGCAGAGTGAAGGCTTGTTTTCTTCCACACGCTCATGCCAGAGGTCCCTGGTCTGTTGCCAATGCTCTGATGTGAAGTAGAGGAGCGAGAGGGCAATTTTGTACCACGCGGTGGAGCTGCCGGCAGTGGCACGTCAGACTTTTCCTGTTGAGGGGGCTAGAGAGCCTTGTTGAACAGGAGTAGTTTCAAGCACATTTTGCGCCTGGCACGGGCTGTTAATTTTGTGCAGTGTGGGCATTTATAAGGTATATGCCCCTCGCCCAGACATTTAATGCACATAAGAGTATCCATCGGACGCCGGCAATGCGTCGCGGCAGAGAGTGCATTTCTTAAAACCGGGGGAACCCAGCATCTCACAGAATTTTTTTTTTAAGAACTGGAACAATGAACGATAACTGTAACTACTAACTAACTAACTAATTATGGCTAACTATAAGGTATTAACACATTTTTTTTCTCTGACAGGAGGAGAGACCGTTTGATCCTCCTGCCACCCATGGACAGTTAGGAGGAACTGGTGGGAGCCGGATCCCACGCACGCTCAGAAGCAGCGGGAAGAGCATGTGTCCCACGTGTGCACAGGCTGGCCAAACCATGGCTAACAACTCTCTGACCTGCGGCGCCAGGACGGGGCCCGACACCTGAAGTAGAGCACCTCCGGGGGGACACACCTCGAAGAAACATCGTTACTGCACAGGGTGAGTAACTTCCTCTTCTCCCTCCTCCTTGTGACACCCTTTTAGATACCTAAAAACTGCTATCATGTCCCCTCTCAATCTTCTTTTTTCCATACTAAACAAGCCCAATTCTTTCAGTCTTCCTTCATAGGTCATGTTCTCTAGACCTTTAATCATTCTTGTTGCTCTTCTCTGGACCCTCTCCAATTTCTCCACATCTTTCTTGAAATGTGGTGCCCAGAACTAGACACAATACTCCAACTGAGGCCTAATCAACTCAGAGCAGAGTGGAAGAATGACTTCTAGTGTCTTGCTCACAACCCACCCAGAATCATGTTTGCTTTTTTTGCAACAGCGTCACACTGTTGACTCTTATTTAGCTTGTGGTCCACTATAACCCCTAGATCCCTTTTTGCTGTACTCCTTCCTAGACAATCGCTTCCCATTCTGTATGTGTGAAACTGATTGTTTCTTCCTAAGTTGAGTACTTTGCATTTGTCCCTATTAGACTTCATCGTGTTTACCTCAGACCATTTCTGCAGTTTGTCCAGATCATTTTGAATTATTATCCTGTCCTCCAAAACAGTTGCAACCCCTCCCAGCTTGCAACCCCTTCCATCTGCAAACTTAATAAGCGTACTCTCTATGCCAATATCTAAATCATTGATGAAGATATTGAACAGAACCGGTCCCAAAACAGACCCCTGCGAAACCCCACTTGTTATACCTTTCCAGCAGGATTGTGAACCATTAATAACTACTCTCTGAGAATGGTTATCCAGCCAGTTATGCACCTATCTTATAGTAGTCCCATCTAAGTTGTTTTTGCCTAATTTATTAATATGAATATCATGCAAGACCTTATCAAATGCCTTACTAAAGTCTGGGTATACCCCATCCACTACTTCTCCCTTATCCACCAGATCATTATCCTATCAAAGAAAGCTATCAGATTGGTTTGACATGATTAGTTCTTTACAAATCCATGCTGGCTGTTCCCTATCACCTTACCACCTTCCAAGTGTTTGCAGATGATTTCCTTAATTGCTTGCTCCATTATCTTTCCTGGCACAGAAGTTAAACTAACTGGTCTGTAGTTTCCTGGGTTGTTCTTATTTTCCTTTTTATAGATGGGCACTATATTTGCCCTTTTCCAGTCTTCTGGAATCTCTCCTGTCTTCCATGATTTTCCAAAGATGATAGCTAAAGGGTCAGATACCTCCTCTATCAGCTCCTTGAGTATTCTAAGCTACATTTCATCAGGCCCTGGTGACTTGCAGACATCTAACTTTTCTAAGTGAGTTTAAACTTGTTCTTCTTCTTTATTTTATCTTCTAAACCTACCGCCTTCCCACTAGCATTCACTATATTAGGCATTCCTTTATCAGACTTCTCAGTGAAGACCGAAACAAAGAAGTCATTAAGCATATCTGCCATTTCAAGTTTCCTGTTACTGTCTTGAAGCTGTTCCAGGCCAATAAGATGGAAGCATTGTGGGATGGTCTGAAAGTGCAGAGAGCAGAAATTACCTCAGACGCCAGACCCTCACCTTAAGCCAAAGATCATGTTAATTCTCTAAAACCCTTTTATTCCCAAGAAATCAAGACTCTTCAGTTCACAGCCCAGAAGAGATGATGCTGAGTGGCCTGAAAGAGTCTACTATGAAGAGAAAGGCAAGTGTAATGTTGAAGAAGTAACCTTTTCCATGGGCGTTGGCCATGAGCAATGGCAGCAAATCAAGAAACTGGACATCAGTTTTGCACCAATGTCTTCAGCCATCCCAGGATGGACTGAATGAGTGTACAACTCCATTAACACAGATGAAGCTCACCCAATAAGACCCCAACCCTACTGGATAGTTCCATCAGCCAAAATCTCTATAAAGAAGGACATCAAGGACTTGTTAGAAATGAGTGTAATCCGCCTCTCCAATGGTCCTAGTTCCCAAACCAGATGGAGAAATCTGCTTTTGCGTGGACTGCCAAAGCTAAATGCTGTAACTCGCTCAGAAACTATCAGTGCCATGCACAGATGAGCTATTGGAGAAACTGGCATGTGCCAGTTCACCTCCACTCTAGACTTAACCAAGGGTACTGGCAGGTAACTCTGAATGAATCAGCCAAGGAAAGGTCAGCTTTTGTTATACATATAGGGCTGTATGAATTTAATGTTCTCCCTTTTGAGGCTGTGCAATGCACTTGCAACCTTCCTAAGATTACCTTCCAATAGCCTATCTGGACAACGTGGCTACCAAAAGCACCTGCAAGCTGTTTTCCAGTGCATAAAGGAGGCAGGGCTGACAGTTAAGACTAGAAAGTGTCCTAAATAGCGTGACTTACCTTGGAACCCTCTATAGACTAAAGTGGAGGCTATCCAAAATTGTGCTGTCCCTTAGTAAAAAAAAAGAGATACAATCATTCCGAGGCTTGGCAGGATATTACAGGTGATTTGTATAACACTTCAGTGAGATTGCTGCTCTGCTGATAGACCTGACAAGGAAGAAGCAACCAAGTGCATTTAAGTGGTCTGGGGAGTGTCAGGAAGCTTTTAGAAGCTTCAGGGGGTACCCATCTGACTCTGTACTATGACACGCATCAGAACATGGTGTGGGAGCAGTTGTGATGCAGACAGGGCCAAGTCAACAACTCCACCTTCTCTCCCAAGTACGTCTTCCTAAATTCTCAAAGTGTTTTTTCCTTTTAGGTGGTAGCAGCTTTTCACCCAAAGTAAGGGAATCTGTGACCTTGGGGAATTTTTAAACAGAAACCTTTAACAACAAGGTGTTTTAAAGTCTCTTGTAGGCCCCCATTTTCTGCATAGGGGAAACAACCTTGATAGGCCTAAGTCTGCAAAGAAATAAATTCTTTGTTCAACAGATGAAAGTTTGAATTATAGACCAGACTCGTGGACAGTTGTTGAACTGCTTTCTCTTCCTTTAACTGTCTGCTAGTGTGTGGGGTTAGTAATAGCAGCAACAGAAGGGAGGTGGATGTGGAAACAGCAAGCTGCAGAGAGAAATCTTTATGCATCAGAGCCTTGCTGTGTCCCCTCCCCCCTTTCTGAGTTGGTTTTACATATACCTTCGTGGAGTCATCACAGAGAGAAAAGGACACACAAACCCACAGCAAAAGCCACATAGGCAGAGCTAAGAAGAACTCTTCAGGAAGCTGACTTGAATTAAACCACTGGCTTATTTTTCATCACATTACATTTTTCTCTGCTGCCCTTTCACCAGCTAAACCAAACTCATCTTACACCAGGCTTATTTGGAAGGTATGTGGTCCTCTTCTTTTTTCCCTCCTCTTTTAACCCCTTTCTAAGAAAAAAGAAAATTTACTGCTAATGTACCAAGGATAATTCTATTGAAAAAAACAACAAAAAATAGAGCTCCCATTTTCTTCTTTATCCTCTACTTGCAGTAAGAGTATATGACTTCCGTAACATTTATTTTCAAGAGCACTGTTCAACATCCTGTGTCTGAGTTTTGGAGCTTTTTTCCCACCCGAAATGTCTTCATATAAATATGTATTTTAGATCAAGATTAGTGTTTTTAGCTGCCACCATTGTTTCAGCTTACAAAACTTGATTTGAAAACTACAAATACTTTAACTTTTAATACAAAACAGAACATTCCTTATTGTGATATCACATTAAAAGACAACCTAATCCCTGCACTCCCCCTGGATTTTTTATTATATTTTAGGTTAATTTTCAACTTCTGCATAAAAAGAATGTACTGATTCTCCTGCATTTTTTGATTGTGTTTTAATATTTTTTGGTACGCAGCCTAAAACAACTCATTATAAAAGAAAGCCATAATTGAGATTGAATGTACCAGTAACTTCATATGTTAGTCAATGCAAGTATAAAGATAGAAAACAAATTAATCTAAAAATCCTGGGTTTGATTATGATCTAATTGATAGTAGTGTAGATCATTAATAACTCCATTAAAGTAACTGGAGAATACATGTGTAAAATTGGTACAAATAAAAGGAGAATTCCATCCATTGTTTCTGAAATAAATGGTCACTGAGGTAAAATCTGTTTTATTTTAATTTAGAATGAGAATTATTTTGCAATAATTTTTTCAAAGAAGTGAAATATTAATCTTTTATGAACTGAAGTTAGCATTAAAGAGGTTTTTAATTTGCTGATTTATTTTATCTCCATTCCTAATTTCTGTTGAACCCTGGTCCAACTAGGATCCTAATGATTTTTCACTTCACTTTGACAATGAAGTCTTTAACATGCCTTTATAAATGGCCACAAACATAGTTTTCTTCTTTCTGGTCCATGCTACTCCTCTCTTCTATAGAACAAGCACGTTATTTTCACGACACATGGTCTCGTTTTATATATATACGACCTAGATATATTCACTCATTTCAAGCTTCTGTTTGCAGGGGCTGCTCCTCCGAATGTATAAACCATTAGATAATGGTCACCTTAAGGTAGCTAACATCAGAAGTGGATAAAGATAGAGTGTAAGGTTGCTAGATCATATAATATTCATCGGATGCAGCCAGGTCTAGATTTCTCTCAGATACCTGTAACAAATCTGAATGTAATTCTAAATTTTCATATCCTTTTCTTCCAGTACTGTTTCCATTTAGTATATATACGGCATAAGAGTGGGACTGTGACCATCTGGAAGAGACCATCTTTAACACAGATTTGTCCCTAAGAAAATATTTTCAGAGTGGAAAGGTAGGATAAAAAAAGGCTAGATGATTCTTTTGAAGCTGATCTGCCTGCTTTTTGCTGTACTTAGTGGATGCCTGTGTCCTACTGCAGTAGAAATAAGGTGGAACTTTGCATTGGGTTGTATAGTAGTTCGCATTTATAAAAAAAAAACCTAACAGATTTTTTTATAAAAATAAGTTAATTTAACTTTTGAAGTGACCATAAATGTGAAAGTGATTTCCAAATGTGGTTTAATCTCATCCATCAAACAATGACATAAATATTATCACAGAATTGAATCCAATCTAATCAAAGAGACAGGGACGTGTAACACATATGTACTGTTTAGATGTTGGTCATATCTAAAATTATAGGAAGGCATAACATGAGTTTACTTTCTACAACAAGAAGTACTCTTGTAAGGAGGAACTGGCTGAATTTACTTTAGGGATTTACCCTCACTAAACTAGATGCTCTAAAATTAGCCATTTTATGTGTTTGTGTACTCCACCCATTGTCTAAGCCACTTAGCTCGTTAACTATTAAATTGTAATATATGGACCTGACTCCCATTTATACTAAGACCAATTTACTCAGTTCTCCCAATACCAAGTTGCCTTAAATTTAGTATAAGTATAATGTATGCCCCTGTTAAGGGCTTCACCCTGTACACTGTAAATTGGCTGTAGTGTAAATGAGATTCAGACGTCAAACATTTTTCTGCCAATGATTAGCTACATCAAGGACATGTCTCACATGTCTATCTGCCAGAGTAAGAGCATAAATGTAAGTCTTCTGCCCCAGCCAGTTACCACTGGACATTTACCAGGCCTTAGATTGGCATAACTACATTGCTCAGGGCTGTGAAAAACCATACTTAGATCAATCTAACACCCAATGTGGATGTAGCTAAGTCAATAGAAGAATTATTTTGTAGATCTGGTGACCATCTCTAATAGAGATGGCTTAATGACATGGATGGAAAACCCCCTTCCAGCAGTGTAGGAAGCATCTATGGTATGGTGGCAGCACTGTAGTGCTTGGTTGTGAGGCTGTAGCAGCTATAGTGTAGACATGACCTTCCCAGAGACATTCTTAAGGATCTGACCAACCTGCTCAGGTAAATCCTGAGTAGAGAGATGAATTTGACATCATGTGATGATGTTCAACAAGTTCTGGCCCTGTCTGCCCAATGTGGGAAGTGAGTTCCAGAGCAAAATACCCTCACAGCAGCCCCTATTCACACAAATCTTGGAACCGATATTGTGAAAGAATCAACTGATCTCAGTGGTGGACAAAAGAGAGTCAATCTCTTGGCCAGATATAGCTAAACCATAAAGGCCTAAATGAACTCTTTGTATTATACCCAGAGGAAACCGGAAATCAATAGAATAGAGGTGTAATGAGCTCCCTATGGCTGGTCTTGCAAAGCAACATATTTGCGGTCTGTGCACTAGCAGTAGCTTCTGACTGGTCTTTCCGGGTAGCCCCATGGATAGTGTGAAATATGGTAACCAATCAAAAAAATCATAAGGGCATGTGAGAGCAACACATTAACCTTTCTCTCATCTTAGTCTTACTTCATGGACCTGGTTGAAATTTTTCAAAGAAAACATAGTTAGCTGAAAAAATGGCCTTTTTTTTTTTAAATTATATATTTCTTTTGTTGCAAATATTTCATGGTTTTATAGCGAAAAATAATGGAAACATTATATGAGCAGTTGTTGCAATTTTTTGTTTACCATTAAATGAAAACCTCCAATAACCTTTTCAGTAAAGTTTTTATTTAAAAATAATTTGTGGAACAAAATTAATAAAATTATGAACAATTTCTAAAATATTAAAAATGGGTCTGTTTCAAACACTTAAGAAGGAACATAACTTTGATGTTTCAGAGTTTTTCCACACGCGTAGATTTTAATTTTTTTACTAGCTTCAGCTGGATGTATTAAAACAGTGGTTTTCGACTATCATCTTGCTATGATCCCATAAAAATGTCAGAAAATAATTTTGGGATCTTTCTCCCACCTAGGCATGAAGATAGGGAGAGTGGTTGTTACTCTGTCAAATCCACCATTGGGAACACATTTTAAAATATTGCACAAATGTCCCTCTATGTATTGGGAACATATAACAAATTTGAGCTCCATGACTTGCCATGACCCCTTTCACATAAAATTAAGCATTCTTATATTTATTTAGCATAATTAAATCGTGCTTCATTTCTAATGTTAACCAAAAGACTCCCCCAACACACAAATGAGTTGTAATCTGTGTTGAGAGAATAATATGGAGATAAAGAGTCTCGTTATGTAGCGGTGAAATATGAACAATGGGAACCTTTTGTACAAAGCAGCTGTATAATTAGGTCTAAAATGTATCTCTCTCCAGAGAAAGGGTGGACAACTGAGAGACTCTGCTGTCAGTTATATCAGAATACCCCTATTGATATTAATGGGACTGCACCAATGGAATTAAGAGCAGAATTTGAGCAAGGATTTTATCTATTTGTATGGCAAAAGAAAAGGGAGTATGCCCCACCTTATATAAAAAAAACTTGTTTGTTTCTAGTTCTCCAGTTATCACACATTAGGTTACCTTTCTTAATTACCTATGTATACATATATATAGACAAACATACCTTTTATGCAAGGGGCCCTATTTTGCCTAGGATACTTCTGTCCAACTCCCTTCCCTCTGCAGGAAACAATGGCAGTTATGTATTCATATTAGATGAGAATGGAAATGACCCGAAGAGAGAGACTTTTATCCACATGGGTCAGTAAAATAGACAAATCAAATGTTTAAAAATGTTTAAAACAAAAAATTGCTGCTGTTGTTGGTTTTGGGAGTTTCCCAAAGGGGCACCACTGATGACACACCATGTGGGAAAGACCCGACATACATGGGAAAGGAAAGAACATCTTCTCTTGCAGCAGAGCCCAGAATGAATGTTGTGGTTAATGGTAATGCACGACACTGTTTTCAGTACACACGTGTTTGCAAAGTTGAAAATTAATATAAAATAGGTGAAATTTACCCCAATTTGAGCTAGTGGTAACATTTATTCCTGGCAAATTATATGGATTTTGAAGGTTACACTTGTCTACTTAAAAGTTATAAATAAGGCTGATTCTCTTCATGCAACCAGGGTTGTAGTTAAAGATTTTTTTTTCTTGTCGTTCATATCCATGGACTTTGAAAAGTCCTAAAGTCTTTTACTCTAACAATAAAGGCAAATGTTTTCCCTTCTGATGAAAGTCAGTTTGGAGATAAGTAGAAATATAGATACATTGCACTTTGGATATTTCTATTTACAATGGTTATGCTATTGGAAAGTTTTACGCCTAGCTATTATTTCAAATTATTTCAGTGGCGTATATTGAATAATTTATAGCGTCTTCCTTCAATCACATTTTCTATTTTTTATTTCCTCTTTTTACAAAGGCATGTTTAAAACAAATTAAACAAAAGCTTTTCAACATGGGACATTTCACTATTATCAAACTAACACAAGAATTGAATATTCATTGATGTTTCAATAAGGTTTTAATGCTGAATGGGAGATTGTTATAAAACGTCCAGATGGGCTTTGACCAAGCCCTGAAGAGTCAAATAAACCAAATTTGCAAATGTTGATATACAAGTCCAAAATGTGGCGTTCAGCCATGTTGCCAATAAAATTGTCTCTTTAATATTAAATGGCTGATTCCATGCAAAATGTGCTAAGACTTCTTTTGTCAATAAAGAAAAACTTTAAAATTTTTCCTGAATTCTGACTACCCTCAGAGAGCAGAAACACTGCCAAAGTATATCCTGGCATGGCAACATGTATTATCTATTCACTAGATGAAAAAAAATGTATTCCACCTATAAAAATCTAAAATGAGATCTGACAAAAACTGTAGTGGGGCATGAGAAAAGGAGGGCTCTATATAAAGTATCTCTTTTTAGTAGCGGAGAGAAGTTGGAAAATTCACTCTTGAGAGGTTTTTTTCTTCCTAAACTATTCCATATGACCCAATGCTGCTTGCAATATTTCACATTTTAAATAAAAGTGACAGAATATTAAGGTTGCACAGAAAATGAATAAAACAGGTATTCCCAGGCCAAATTCCATAAAGACTTACACCAGGGAATAAATAGTGTATAACCAATGTAAATCTGATTCTTTGTGTTCAGCATGTGTTCCTCTGAAAATAAATATAAATTAAATAAATAAAAGCATGACAGCTCTTCTTTTTGGTCAGAATTGCAACCCTGACCCCGAAATAAGATTTATGCTCACAGGTTCCTACATCCACATGAAGAACCACTGACTTTACTGTGATTCTTTGTGAGTCCCGAAAAGGGACTTCAGCATATACTTTTTGTATTCAAAATGGTTTTTGTGTATGTGAAAATAAAGCATTTTAGGGAAGCTATGAATGTGAGAAAGGAGCCTTTCCTGTGTATCTGCAATTGTGCTTTTACACCAGTTTTACAACTGCCTGGTGTAAAGTACATGAAGATTAGATTATGGAATAGACTTTGCAAAGTAGCCATATATAAATTAAATACAAAAAAAGTGAAATACAAAATAAAGAGTTAGAAAGGTTAAACCAACAAATGCAGGAAAATATGATAATAATAATAATTATTATAACCTTCCATACACGAAGTGCTTTATAAAGTGATTTGCTAACTAGGTACAGATAAGTTTCAGAGGGGTAGCCATGTTAGTTTGTAACTTAAAAAAAACCTTTAAAAACAACAAAGTGCTACAGGACCATTCTTTTTAAAGGTACATATAATGTATGTTATTTTTTACACAAAAGTTTCAAATTCAGCATACAATATTTTATACCCACATTCCCATACTTGGAACAACAGCACCAAAACCAATCAAAATCACACCAATACCCCATATGCCTCCATAAGACATTCTAATTCTGTACTTGCACTATTAATTTTCCCCTCTGAGCACATCCCACTGTAATAAAGTACATATAAATATTACATAACATACTGAACACAGGGCGTTTGCTCCTACTCCTGCTAAAGACAGAAGCAGCAGGATTGCGATTTGAGTGCCTATAATTTTTAAAGCCTATCATTTATACTTTGTAAGGAACAAACACACCCCTAATTTAGCAACCAACACCTTTGTTCAATTAAACAATGAAAGAACAAGGCAAAGCTAAAATCTGAGTGGATAAAAAACAGTGGCTGCATTACTAGTGGATGATTTGTTATTACACAGGACGAGGAGAATTGGCTGGACAGTTTTCAGATGCTTTTCCAGACTTTTTAACATTTGGAGGTTTTTATGTGTATGACAGGGAGGTATACAAATCTATATTTTGGGGTTAATAAAATAAAATAGCATAATGCTTTTTATTATGGTAGTGTCTGAAGTCCTCCCAGTCAAGGACAAAGGTCCCATTTTGATAGGTACTTTTGAACTGTTTGACAGCATAGAACAAAAAGGTATAGGAAGATAGGAAACACAAGCTATTTTGTCTAATATACAGTGTACAAGAACAATTTTACATGGAACAATGGATGAAGTTCACCCCTATTCAGATAACTAATAAAAGGCCAATGCATTACCCTCTTAGGGTGTGATCCAACATTCCCTTTCCATTGACTTCAAAGGACCAGAGACTTGTGTTATCCCCTTCCCTACCTCAGGTAAAAGGAGACTATCACCTTCAGGAATTAACCACATATGAATTTGTGCAGGACACAGGGGCTAGTGTTAAAAATTAGTCACTTACATGCGCTGTTGTGCATTAACTCTTTGTTTGGGTGCCCATCTGACATTTCGTATGATATGCCATACCTAAGCAAAATGAAAACAAGGCAGTTTAAGGGTCCATCTGATCCATGCCTTGATTATCAGAGACATGCAGCACTCTCAGTTGCCATTGACTTCACTAGTTCAGGAACTCTATAAATTTCAACCCTTTACTCAGATGTTTTTGACCTTTTAAGTTTGTTCTAATTCATGGGTACACATTTTTAATTTGCATGTTGTTGTATCAAAAGTGTGATCAGACACAAATACTTACAGTATAGGACTTCATCTCTCATTTTACTAAGAGGACAAGGTGGGCTTAGCCTGTGGTGACTAAGCAATCTGCCACCAGCACCACAGTGTCCACACTGATAGTTTTAGTTGCTAGCTCAACCTGAGCTATGGTTAATCTGTTTACCTGTGTTGGAATCATGCTTATTAGCTGCAGTGCAGACGTAGCCATAGATAGGTAGGTCATATAGGATTTTACAGGTCAAAAGCAACATCTTAAAATTGTACTACAAATAGGCAGTTAGTGTAGCTCATAGAACAGTGGTTTAAGACAGCAATACACAACCCCACTGGTTCAGGAGCTAAATTAATGATTGACATTACCCAAAAGAGTCACAGTAGTCTACATGTATTGTTTTTACTTACCCTAGCACTGTATATTCCTCTTTAAATAGAATGACGGGAACATATTTAGTGTATGTGTGTCTACATATAATCAGCAAAATGACTGAGCAAGTATTATCATTTTATCAACAAAAATTGGTTACTAACACAGTAAAAGCATCCTGATTGGTTAATAATTTACATTTATAATTAAATTACACGGTGTTTTAATATAATGTGTTGCAAAGAACCGCAGGAAGCACATAATGGAGATACTTGCGGCTTCTGAACCTCAGTCTAAGTGCCACTGGTTTAACATCTTCATGAAAAGAAACCCTTCCTAGGAAGTGGGGATTTTTCACCAGTTGCATTTCCCAAATGGTTTTAAGATGTAGCCCATATTGCAGTAGTCTAATGTTGGGTTGACAGAGTTGTCAGTGTATGACAGTTCTTTCAGTTTTTATCTGAAAGAAACAGACACTGCCTTGGGCCCATGCAGAGATGAAAACAAACTGATCCAAACCGTAGCAACTACTTGACCTTCTAGTAGCATCTGAGCAGAGGTGTGGTGAGGCTGTTATGTGCCCGGGGGCAAAGGCAAAATTTGCACCCCTGATCATTTGTTACTATGTATCTGTTGTTTGTTTCTAAGTCAGCAAAAAATAAGAACGTATATAAAAAAGAACAAATACTACTACTATCCACTGATACTGAGATCAGTTAGTAGATCAGTTAGTAGATCGTAACTACAGACAATATATAAATTATAGTTTTTGTGGTTTACATTCTGTTAAATAATTTTTTCTCTTTAACTTGTTCGTATCCCGTTCTCATTAGGTTCATGTCTTTTAATAAAAAATGTCAAGTGCTTAAAATATGTAAGTTTTATAAAACACATAGGAAATAACTGTTATACAACCAAAATATGAATTTCATCATCATATTTCAATCAAGCATTTAAAACCACTGTTATATGAAAACTCATTGCTTTAATGAATAAAAGGTAAAAAGATTTTGAGTGTATCAAATTTATTGTAAACAATCTGTCATGCTCCTAACTGCCTAGTTACTTACGTAGTTAACCTAGTTGTTTTTCATACCATCACACAGCGATAAACTACATCATATTTATGAATGTAAGAGATTAACTTACCTGTTAAAATAACACTCATAAAAACTTTGAAATAAAACTAACACACAACACGAGAATCACCCTCACTTTCTTGAAGCAATAAGTAGCCTAAGGCTGAGGTTACACTGCAAGCCTGGCTTTCTGTCTGCCACAAGGACATTTTTCCTTCAGGCTGCCATGAGATTCTATCCTTAAGTAAAGGAGAAATGCTTCTCTGAGCTTCTCTTCCAAATTTCACACAAGCTATTCAACTGAAGCCATAGATGTCAAGATTCAAGACCAGCCTCGCCTTTGGCAGACTGCCTCGCCAGGTGTTCACTAGCACAACATCCAAACACATATAAGTAAGACTTGTAGTTGAGAGAGCCACGTTAATCCCAAGTCTCTGCTATGACTGGGAGATATGGGTGACCTATAGAAAACACCAGCATTTTCTTTGGAAAATCTGCAACAAAATGTGGGAGGATCAATCACCTCAGTAATGCCAACTCCTTTAGAATTGAGGACCTGATTATCCAGCACCAGCTGAGGTAGAGCGGGCACTCTGTGCACGTCTGATATATTTTTACCAAAAATGCTCCCTGCCCAACTTGCCCAAAGGATCAAGGAAACAGGGAGACCAAAAGGAATTGTTTAGAGCAGTGTTTCTCAACCTTTTTTAAAATAAAGTACCCCTTTTTTAAAAACAAAAAAATTATAAGTATCCCCAATGTACCCACCCCTCCCCCAGAGCCAGGCACCCCCAGCCATGCCTGCCCCACTCTAACCTAATGCCCCTCCCCTCCCCCAGAGCCAGGTATCAGACGGTAACCCTACCTTTAAGATGCCCACTCCTGCTACTCGGCCCTGCCTCAGTGGCTTCATTGCAAGGAGCACGTGGCCCACCAGCACTGGGCTCGCCGTGACATGGTAGGCTGTGTGCTTCTACCCCAGCCCAGCAACCCCTGGTGTGGCACCGGGGGGCAACTTTCCTCCTCCCCCGCACCTCCATCGCTATGCCTCTGCATCTGGGAGTTTAACCAGTTCCCTGGTCTGTAAACCTGATCCACCAATGGCAGACCCGTGTCCTCAGTCAAAGGGGTCAGTATTATTCCTGCCATATCTTCTGGTTGCTTCTCTCAGCCAATCAGCATTCACTTCTCAGTCAGCTTGCCCTCATCCATTCCCTAGTCACCTCCACACAGTGCTGCAGTCCACAGTTCTGGCTGTATCTGTCGAGATGGAGATACCTAGCTATATGTCATAAGCATACTGAAGACATTTCCACTTCTATGCTATTTCCTCACCAGCACTCTTAAGAGCCTCCTTTCTGTGAAAATAAGAGGGTTTACAGATATATTTATACGTATGATGTACAATTTGAATGTTCAACAACTATAATACACAGAGAGAGAATCGCACAGAAGCAAACTTAGGATATGTCTACACTGCAGCGCTATTTCTGGATACCGGAGTATCCCAAAATAGCTATCCCACAGCTTCACAGCAATCCTGTTATTTTGGGCTTGCTATTATGACGTCCCTGTAAACCTCATTCTACAAGGAATAAGGGACGTTTTGGAATAGCGCTTTATTTTGAAATTTGGTGCTGTGTAGACAATGCCAAATTTTGAAATAAGCTATTTTGAAATAAGATGCGCAATTTGTGTCGCTCAAATTGCATATCTTATTTCGAGTTACAGCACTGTGTAGATGCCCCCCAGAGACCTACTTTGGACCATTATCTTTTCTCTGTGGTAGAAGTCCCACAGACATGGGTGAAAGGATAGGCCATGGATCAAAGTATTATGCAGTCAATTTAAACCCTCTTCAGCATTTGGAAGTATTTTTCAATGTGAGCACTTCTCAGCATCCTTTCCCTGCAGCAACTCTCAGTAACAGTCAGTTATGCAGTTTTAAAGCCAGTGCTATAACCAGTTCAGATACTGTTAGTTATGGGGATTTCAGTAAATTCCAGTTGCATGACTAGGTGATAGGGTAATTATGATGATACTCAGCATATGCACTGTATTTAATCTTCAAAACAGTTTGGCTGGCCAATCAGACTATCATGTGTTAACGACTTTATCTATACTATTGTTGGTATACACAGTAACTAATCCAAATCCTAGTCTAAAGAAGGCCAGAACCATTTTCAAAGATAGGCTTAGAATGTGGGAGTTCCCGATGACTCTTTCTGAGTTCAGGGTTGTGCTTTCGTGTGGATGTTTGACCACATTGAATGACCCTCTATGCTTTAAACTATATATCAGCATTTTTTTTCTAGTGAAATTGAAAAACAGTCTCATTTAATTCAGCCACTAAACCTGCCTCATTAAGCTATAAAAATTCCTGAATCAATTTGTTTCCCCACAGGTAAGGCTAGTTTTTCTGTGGTATATACTCTTTTGGGTACTGATCCTGAAGAGTGCTCTGTCATCAGGCCACTGTTCCTACCTGGAACCCATTGCAGGAAAGGGTACATCATGTACCTATTTTCATTTAGGTTTAAACTGACTATTTTTGTAAAGCTTTAACTTTACTAGTGTAGTGGTTTTTTTTTTACTGCATACACTGAACTTTAATATTCTTTGTATAGTAAGGCTGAAGCGGTGAGATGAACTGTGCATGTTCAATGTATGCTTAAATTGCATCTTTTCTTGTAAATTTTCATAGATGTAGATGAAATTTTGCGATGCTGAACATATGTTGTATGATCATGTCATTCAAGACCCTACTGTTTTGCACTGGTATTTGGCAATAACAGTGACAGTTGCAGAGGGGTAGCCATGTTAGTTTGTAACTTAAAAAAACGAGTAGCCCTGCAGCTCCTTAAAGACTAACAAAAATATATGCAGAGTATCATGCATATAAGCTTTCGTGGGCACAACCCACTTTTTCAGATGAGGAGTGGGTTGTGCCCACAAAAGCTCATAATAGTATGTATATATTTTTGTTAGTCTCTAAGGTGCTATAAGACCACTCATTTGTGCAGTGAAAGTTGTGAGAGAATTTTACATCGGACATTTTTGGCTTTTGTGTAATTAAAATTCCAAATCTAATATGCTTTTATGTAGTGAGTATAATATATGATAGTGTGGGAATGGCAGCTGATAGAAAAAATAAAGCCAGATCTAGCTCAGAGTAGAGTTCCTTGGGACATTGGGCATACCCACTGAAGAAGAATCAGAAAATGACCCTTGTTGGGTACCTTTTAGTTTCATTTATCTATGGCCTATCATTTGACCCACTTTACTTTAAAAACAGTCATATGCTTTTGTGATGGGATTATCCGTACTGGTAAGTATGTGGCAGTACTAGCACATGTTATAGGTTCATTAGTCTGATTTTACTATATTAGCAATCATTCTATTTTATTTCCAAAATATCCAAAGTAACAGATTCAGCCTAAGAGCAAATGGAATACCACCCTATGTGTCTCATTTTTTAGTTTAGAAAGAGAACACCAAAAAGCATCTTTAATTAGTAACTTCTTTTTTGCCTTCCCCCTACCTTAAAGATAACCAGACTACTAGGACTGAAAGTGTCTTAAAGAAATGTGTGCTCAGGAGAGGAGTTCTTTTATACTGAATTTTTATCAGGAAGCAAATGGTTATATATGAGTTATAAGCCGCTGGAATACAGGGCTTCATCCTGATAATATTGACACCGTTTTTAAGTATAGCAGCATTCTAATGAGCATGCTTAAATATTCGACAGCACACTCAGGATAAGTCTACACTGCGGGAAGTATCCCAAAATAGCTATTCTGCATCTACTGAAGCAGCCCATTATTTCAAAATAGATTTCAAAATAACGCGCAGCTTATTCCGACATCCTAGTAACCCTCATTCTACGAGGGTTAAGGGGAATTTTGGAATAGTGATTTATTTCAAAATTTGGCACTGTGTAGACAGCGCCAAATTATGAAATAAGCTATTTCAAAATACACTTGAAATAAGCTAAGCAATTTGCATAGCACAAATTGTATATCTTACTTTGAGCTAAGGGTGTTGTATAGATGCACCCTCAGTGTGTGCTTTTCAACTTTCGTGTATATATATATATATATATATATATATATATATATAAATAAAATCTAGTTTTATTTACTTGGAATTCTCTGAGTGAATTCCATGAGACACCTGATCCAAGGGGCTTAAACTTTTACAAATTACTATTCTCAGTTTTAAAAGTAAATTTTACACCAGATTAGGGATGTGATAGTATTAATGTGTAAAGTAGCCTGGGCTAATCAGTTAACCTTCACAGTATGTGGGGAGGAGAGGGGAGATAGAGGTGTACAGATACAGAGTTAATGGCATGGGGCAGGGGATAGGTGGCTTCATGGGAGCCGGACATGAAGGGAGCTGCCTTCCTCTCCATGTGTAAGCAGTTACCCATTTACCTGAGTAAAAACATTTTAACATCCTTGCACAGACATTCTGTGACATAAAAAAAACATGAGCAGATTTCTTCATTCATGGTCTTGTTCATTTCCTGACACACTGGAGCATACCTGGGTATGATTCAGTCTTTATCAAAATTCTCAGAATCCATCATGTAAGGGTTGGAAATGCACATTGTGTTTGCAAACCAAGAAATACTGCCTGTTGCAATTACTCGCTTCTAAATACCAGTAACTAGAAATCAGTATGAAAATTGCTATGAGGGTTTGAAACAGCCATTTATAAAATAAAATACTCCATTGAGTACAAGTCAGATTGCTTGCATGTTTTGTATTTTCTTTTGGTTGGCTCATGTGGCACAATATGTGAAAGGTGTACATGTAATAGGCAATCCCATAGGAGATTGGACACTGCCCAATTACAAAAAAGAAGCAGTGAATTACACTGCCAGTGCTAGGCCTTGTCTCCACTTCCCAGGAGATCGATGCTGTGGAGATCGATTTCCTGGAGTTTGATTTAGCGGGTCTAGTAAAGCCATGCTAAATTGATCGTTGTTCATGTCCCCATCAACTCCAGTAGTCCAGTAAGGGAAGTCAACAGGAGAGTTTCTCACTTTAACTTCCCACAGTGGGGAGGGACCCTGCAGAAATTTGAATTAAGGTATGTTGACTTCAGCTACACTATTCACATAGCTGGAGTTGCGTATCTTAGTTCAGCTTTGTCCCTAGTATAGACCTGGCCCTAGTCATATGCATTGCAATATCAACTGGTGCTTTTGTTTTCTTCATGAAATCAGTTGAAGTACTAAATATATTAGAAATGTTTAGCCAGGAGTGGGAGAGCAGAATGCTGGGATAATAAAATTAGAGCTGGCTACTGCAAACTATAGAGCATTCTTTTATACTTCACTGTTAAATAATAATTCCTTTCCGTACAAATAATCGCCACAGCTATTTCCCTACTTAATACAGGAAGAGGGTGTGCACTGCTAATTTAGCAATTGAACTCATATTTTTAAGATATTATTATTCGAACATCTAAGACTAGAAAGAGAAAAAGAGAAAGTTATTTTTCCTTCAATTTTTGGTTAGTGAATTTGACAACATTTTAATGTATAGTCAGTTTCACTGTTTCCCCTGAACAATCAGACAGTTAGTTTCCACCTCTTGTTTGTGTGATTCTTTCATAGAGCAATT
Organism: Pelodiscus sinensis; assembly: GCF_049634645.1. Classification (NCBI taxonomy): domain Eukaryota; kingdom Metazoa; phylum Chordata; order Testudines; family Trionychidae; genus Pelodiscus; species Pelodiscus sinensis. Next base: position 92,435,356 of record NC_134715.1, on the reverse strand, counting down.
GGGGAAGAGAAAAACATTTGCAAAAATAGGAAAATGTGCTTGTAAAGCCTTGAACACTGACAAGGGTCTTGAGCAGATGTAACGCCTGAAACTACTTTAATTCGTTTTAAAAAGCTAACTACATTTTGAGTTGATTGCATATTGATAACAAAATACAATCATTGGGGAGGGGAATATATTTATTTATTTGCTTTGCTCTTCTGGCCTGTTTCTTAAAAGAGATTTGCAACAGAGATTTTAAACAGTTTTTTTCCCTCCATAAGTAACTGCACTATTTGTAAAATCAAAAGGATTCCTGTCACACAGATTTATATCTAACGACTCCCTGCCTCCTCATTGTCACCTGAAAGGTTGCATATTGTCTTTGATTGTTGAATTACTTAAATAATCAAATCAGTTAATGTGTACTTTTTATCATGTACTGCATTTGAGAGTATTGCTGGGGAGGATGCATATATTTTCAGAAGTGCCTAAAAAGCCTAACTTGCATTTTCAAAAGGGACTTGGATATCAGGAGTCTTATCCTCATTAAAAGTCAGTGGGGCTTAGTCCATTCTTTAAAACAGGAGTAGAGACCCCCGGGGGCCAAATGTGGCATTGGGAAGCTGGTGTTGGTGCTCCAGCCCTTCCCCTCTCTCCCTCTGCTGTCCCACTGTGAAGCTAGAGTAAACTAAATCTACTAGTCTGGGTCCCCCTACACTCTGGCGTGTGAGCGGAATGTAGGGAGTGTCTTTCTCCTCCTCAGTCAGGGGCCACATAAGGTGTTGGGTTTTTTTTGCTTCTCATTTGTGTGCAGTCCCTGACTGATTTTTGCTGAGTGAGAAATATAAATGGTATCTAATATAACAAATGGTTATAGAGAAATGCACTAGAGAAAGATAATTATTGAATTTTTACCCTACTAAGATTTTGTTTTTTTCTTCATAAGTTGATGCTATCTGTGTGGCTTGAGGGAATTACACTAATATTAGAACACTATTGGGAGCTTTCCAAATAGCTGTCTGGAGGAATTTACAATAAATGATGCATTTCCACTGGACTACTAGCAAAGATGGTGTATAAATGTTCCATTTTATTTTTTCTGTTTCAGGAAGCTCGTTTTACTCACTGAAGCATTAAACTGATAGCATCACACAGTTGTGTGGGAGAGAAGGGGATTTTGTACTTCAGTGTAACTCTTGGGTCTTGAGAAGTTAAAGAATCTGGATGAATTCCTACTGAATGGAGATTATTTCAAAAGGTCCCTGAGAACCCTCTGTCCACGGCTCCTGCTCTTGCTGAGTTGAAACGGTGCATTTTCAAGTGCAATTTGAGACAATGCTGGATTCAATCAAATGTGTGTTGGTGGGAGATGCTGCCGTGGGGAAAACATCACTCTTGGTACGTTTCACCTCTGAGACTTTTCCAGATGCCTACAAGCCCACAGTGTATGAAAACACAGGGGTGGATGTCTTCATGGATGGTGTTCAGATTAGCCTAGGCCTTTGGGACACAGCGGGCAGTGATGCATTCAGAGGCATCCGCCCCATCTCATACCAACAGGCTGATGTGGTGTTAATGTGTTATTCAGTGGCCAACCACAACTCCTTTTTAAACCTGAGGAATAAATGGATTGGTGAGATCAGAAACCATTTGCCCCGAACCCCGGTTTTAGTGGTGGCCACTCAGACTGACCAGCGGGAAACAGGACCCCATCATTTATCCTGCATCAGCTCAGTTGATGGGAAGCGGTTGGCCCGAGAAGTCCGAGCTAAAGGCTACTTGGAGTGTTCTTCTCTCAGCAACAGGGGAGTGCAGCAGGTGTTTGAGTACGCTGTCCGAACTGCAGTCAATCAAGCCCGAAAACAGAAGAGGAGGAAACTCTTCTCCGTTAACGAATGCAGGATCTTTTGAAGTCTCTTATTTACCCTACTAGTTGTATTACTTCTTCTCTTGCCCAGAGGTCGGTCAACATAGAAAATGGAAGGCAAGCCAAGAAAGGGCCTCTGATAGGATCACCATGCTAGTGTTTCTGATGGGCCAGATGTGAGCTTTCTATGTGAGCTGGCTTTTCCTTTCCATGAATAATGCCTTTGAACATGAAAAGTACAGCTAACTCTCCTTTCCCCAAAAAACTGTAAATGAACTATTTTACTCTAGGCTGCCAGATCATAGATGACTGGAATGAGCCTGAACTGGTGATTTATGGATAATACCTATGTTCTTTAATTTTTCATTTCTGTTGTTGGTTTATTTGTCCTCATTTATTTAACGATAGAAAGCCTCTGCTTTGGCTGAAATCCCTGTTGACATAACTTCCCATGCTGAATTCTGACTCTTAAGAATTTTGTACATAAAACCTGAACAGTGTCTATTTAATTTAAAAAGGTAGCTGTACATTTTGTTTTAAACTCTTCTAATATGGTTTGTTTTCATATTTCGGAAGTTCTTCCTCTAGCTAACCACAAATGCAACCTGTCATATCTGTGAAATAGTCTCATAGGGTCAAACCCTTGCAGTTCTTAGTCAGGTAAAACCCCCAATGGAGTATGTTAGCAATGGGAATAAAGGCTGGAATACGCAGGGGGCCATTAATAGAAAAGAACCTTTCACCTCTGCTTGTTCAAATTCATCTTCCACAGTCTAGAAGTGATGAAAAAATGATAGTTGATCTCTGTCTTATGTAACATTTATTTTATAGTCTCAGCTCAGTTCCCAGCAGACAGGTGGCTACATCAGAAAACCTGCCATATTTGGCATTTGGTGTCTCTCAGCAAAGGGGCCAAAGACTGAATGGGACAGAAGACTGACATGCTCCCTCATCCCTAAAGGTGCTGGCTCCTAGACAGAGATTTTAGGACCACGAGTGAGAGAGTGCAGGGAAGCTCATACTGTCGTGCTTTGTGCTGTTGTATTCTGTTGGCAGAAGATTTCAGTCTCCAGGGATGACAGACATTTTCTTGAGCACTAAAATTCTCTCTCCATTTTTTTAATGAACATTTTTATGAACAGAGGTTTTGTTGAAACCGATAATCTAATATATTAAGGCTAATATGCAGTGATGCTGAATTGGTGTCAGTTGAATCAATAACAATCTCTGGAGCTGGTGTGCTAAATGTAATTACTTTGGATTTTTGCAGAATAGAATTAAATACCCTTTACCTACTTGAGGAAACAATATTTAGGGTCAAATCCTCGGGACTAGGTTATTCCCCCAAACAGAAAACTTACATATGGGTTTGTATGGGATAATTGTATTGGGGTTGAGGGTGGGTTATTATTTATATGGAGCTCAGAAGCATACTAGGTGCCCTCTAGAACAATTTAAGACCTTACACAGTGAGTGGCAAATAACAGAATGGGAATTGAGGGTTGAAGGAGGAAGGGTTACATAAAGAGATCCTATGTTACTTAATTTTGGTATCAGGTAATATACAAGCAATTGAGTTTGCTTGTATTGTAGCTAAGTAGGAGCAATGGGCAATCACACATTGTGGTTTAAATTGTGACTTCAAAGGGACCATTCCTATGAATAAAGTTACTACTGTGAGCAAATGTTTCCAGATAGGCTCTTGAACTATAAATGTGCACAAAACATTTGAAGTATTTATTATACCAAAGTCCCAAGCTGGTAAACACATATTTTTCTACTTTAAAATTGCCAGTGTTATTCCAAGGGAGACCTTTCATTACAAACAAGTACTGGAGTAATTTATCTTGTTTTAATTCTTTCAAACTCAGTATAAGCTTTCCCAGCTTACATTTATTCCTCTCAAGTTCAATCACCTCTGCCTGCAAAATTTTAGTCACAGAATGCAAACATATTGCCCACAGAAACACTAAAAACTAGTTTATTGGTAAATGAATTTGAACCCAGTGGAACTCCTCACACTAGTTACATTGTTCAGATGCACAGATGTTTGCAGGATGAGGTCCATGATGAAAACTCTTTAGCCTTGGGAATCACTGTGGGTCCCCCCCTCCCGTTTTTAAAATCTTATATTCTTTCATTACTGAAAACTGTTTTCTGTAACCCTAACTAAGATTAACAATTGTTAATATCACGAACATTAAAAAATGACTGCAAAAGCATGAGTCATATTGTAAATCTTCTCACTCTATTTATTTATCACCAGAGTAACTAATGTCTACCTGACTTTCTTAACCAATTATCTTTTTCTGGATTTTTTTTAAACAGGTACTAACAAACTATCTTATTTTCTTTGGTTCAGTTTGATCAAAACTACCTTTATAGTGATGATTTTATGTACTGTAAAATAATAAGTGTTATGCCAACAGCACCTGTGGTGATTATCAGCTATATGATGCTATGATTGCTGGTTACCAAGATGTCCCAAATAATTAGCTTTACAGGCAGTCCCCGGGTTATGTACAAGATAGGGACTGTAGGTTTGTTCTTAAGTTGAATCTGTATGTAAGTCGGAACTGGCGTCAGCCGCTGCTGAAACTGATCAGTTTCAACTGCGGCTGAATCTGGATGCCAGTTCTGACTTACATACAGATTCAACTTCAGAAACCCAGGCGTCCCCAAGTCAGCTGCTGCTGAAACTGATCAGCGGCTGATTCCAGGAAGCCTGGGGCAGAGCAACTCTGCCTCGGGCTTCCTGTAGTCAGCCGCTGATCAGTTTCAGCAGCGGCTGACTTGGGGACGCCTGGGGCAGAGCAGCTGGGGTGCTGCTGGGTTGCTCCAGTAGCGCGGCTCCTTGGCGCTACTGGAGCAACCCAGCAGCACCCCAGCTGCTCTGCCCTAGGCGTCCTGATTCAGCCACTGCTGAAACTGACCAGCAGCGGCTGAATCAGGACGCCTGGGGCGGAGCAGCTGGGGTGCTGCCAGGTTGGTCCGGAGCGGTGCTGCGGCACCAACCCGGCAGCCCCCAGCTGCTCTACCCCAGGGGTAGGCAAGAAAAGCCTGGCCTGCTGGGGGGGGGGGGCCACTAGCTGCACCCCCCCCCCCAGCAGACCAGGGAGACGGGGGTGGGGACGCCCAAGTCCTCCACGGCTTTGCTCCGTCTCCCTGGTCTGCTGACCTGGGAGACACGGAGCAAAGCCGCAGAGCACGTGGGCAGCGGGACAGTCCAGGCGCGCCGCGGCTGTCCCACTGCTGGCGTGCTCCAAGGCTTTGCTCCCCGTCTCCCTGCAGACCAGAGAGACGGGGAGCAGCTTTTCTCGCCCCGGAGGACGGGGCGGCGGACCGCGGCGCATCTGGGCGTCCCACCGCTCCCGTCCTCCGGGGCGAGAAAAGCCCCGTTCGTAACTGCGGATCCAACATAAGTCGGATCCGCGTAACTCGGGGACTGCCTGTATATTGAACAAAGCCAAATGAAAATGTGTTTCACAATCACACAGTTAGAAAGATACAGGATTAATGTAAAGGAGTCACCCAACGGGCTTTTATATAGTATTTTACATTCTATGACAGTGGGGACACCCTTACCAGGCCCCTGTATAAGGTGAGGGGAGCCTGCTCCATGCTCCCAGAAGTGTGGGGGCCAGTGTTCCCTTTACGCTGCATGGCAGCACAGCTTCACAAGTGATTAATCAGCCCCATCCAGTCAGAGGCTCAGGGCTCTATGCACTCAGCTAATTGACTGGACGGAGCTGACTGATCACGTGTGAAGCTGTGCTGCCACCCAGACCATGGTTCCTCCCACTCCAGTCTTAGTGCTGCCCAGAGTGTAGTGCTCTGGGAACGATTTAAAGGACCCAGCACTCTGGCCACCATTGTTGCCTCAGTATCAGCAGCAGCTAGGTGCTCTGGCTCTTTTATATCACCCGGCCCTGGGGCAACTGCCCCCTTTGCCCTCCCTGTCAGTGGGCCTGCTCTGTGAAGGAAAGGCAATGGAAGGTCTTGCATTCAGTTCAGCTGAGCAATATCGTTCAAAGGACACCACATCCTGGCTGTGCACTGCATGTCTGTGGAGGTTCCTGTGCAGTGTTCCCTGAGAGCTGTGCACTTGTGCTGTTGCTCAGGAGAGATTCAAATGCTGCCTCAATGATTATGTACATACAACATTTATTCCTCACATATATGGGAAAAATCTGCACATAGATGGAAAAGGTTAGAGGGAACATTTGTCCTGTGCCTAGACACATAGTAGAATTAAGGTTGGCTTGATAAGAGTGAAGACCACTGGCTCCCACATGCCTATAAAGCTGTGCTGCTGCCACTTAGGAGATATCTACACTGAAATTAAAAATCCAGGGCTGGCCCGTGTCAATTGACTTGGGCTCACAGGGTTCAGGCTATGGAGCGATTTAATTATGGTATAGACATTCAGGCTCAGACTGGAGCTCAGGCTCTAGGAGCCTTAGATATGCTATTCATAAAAAAAATAATTATTTATATGCTTATTTTAATAGAAACACTCAGATTTATATATTACAGTTCAAACAAATATGAAAAGGCTGCTGAATCTTTAGCTAAAAATGATCTTCTGTTACCACATTTTGCAAAACAAGCAAGAAAAGAAAAAAAAGTTTCATCTTGCTGAAAGGCCAGATTTGGTCCATCTATACTGCAGTTAAACAGCTCGTCTGCCCAAGACTACTGGCATGTGCCAGGCACAGGTGTTTACTTGCAGGGTAGATATACCCTCACTGACTTGGAAGGGAGAATTCTATCTCCCTCACAATGTTATGGACCGCACTAACACACAGCATGGTACCCAGGCTGTGCACTTGGGTAAGAGGATTTGGGCATTTTTTTCCCTAATAAAAACTCCTTAATTGCCCCCTCTAATCTCATCCAGTTAAACTACATCTCATCATTAAAACTACCCAGATGAGTAAGAGTAGATTGAAGTTTAAAATCAAATCAGATGAATAATGAAGGCAGAAGCATTTTGGTTAGATCAGGGGTGGGCAAAAGGGCCTCCGCAGGCTGGATCTGGCCCATCAAGCAGGTGAATCCGATCCACAGAGGCCTTGCTGCTCCCCTGCCCCAAGACCAATTAGGATCTGGGGGCAGGGCAGCATGCGAAGCCTCCTCCTGCTTTGCCAGGAGCACATAGCGTTTTGAAGCGCTGCACGCTGCTCGCAGAGCGGGGGGTGTGGGGGGGAGAGCAGAGGATGCTTTGCGCGCTCCCCAGGCCAATCAGGGCCTGTGGGCAGGGTAGCTGCATGAAGCTTTCTTCACCCTGCCATGAATAAACAGTGGAAGGCTATTTATTTATTTTAATTATGTTGCTTTCACTGGGCCTAGTGCTGAAAATAGTTCTCCCAAATACAAGGTTTATCCACTTTCCATTGATGAAGTGGTGAACCAATTAATACATTTGCATAGGTCATCTTGAACAGTTCAAGAGGTATATTCCTGAGATACAAATCTGGGAGCTGAAAGGATTCGGCAGGGTCAGAGCCTTTCTCTGTGTGATAACCACACAACACAATCTCATAACTTCATATGCACAAAAGATATACATATTTAGATAGAACAGTGTGTTTCATAACCTTGCCCTTGATACCTCACATGGCATGTTTTACATGCAGGATCAATTGCATGCAAAATGAGGAATATTGGGGTAGTACTCCTCCAAGGAATAGAGAGTCACAGTATTCACGAATGGGCTTGTCTACATTTGAAACGTTGCAGTTCTGCCTCTGTAAGGCTGAGAGATATGGCTGGGTCAGTCTAATTTGTACACCAGTTGCAATTCTGGAATAAGAATGCCTTTTCCAGGTGAGCTTATTTTCATTTCCAAATAACATAAGCTAAATGAAATTAGTACCCTTATATTGGAGTAAAAGTGACTGCAGAGGGGGTTATGTCCATTATCTCAACTAGAGTAGTATAAATTCAAACCTTACTTTGCACCAGTAGAGTGTTCTTGAGTAGACAATGCCTAAGGCTATGTCAACACAGCAGCTGAGCTGCTATAGCACCATAGTGTGGATGTGTTAGGAACCAGGGCCTGAAGCAGAGCTAGTTTACAAGGATGCTTATCAGCACTAGCTGTCTGATTAGCCACAACCCTGGACTGGCTACAAAGGCTAGCAGCTGGCTTCTCTATGTTCATCATTATGCCTGCTCCTACATTGCCTTTTTCTTGCTGCTACAATTCAAAGGAACTGATTGAAAGCACACTTACACTAGAATCAGACTGTCGTCCACCTGGGGTGTTAGGCTAGTCTAACTATATTGATACAGTAGAGGCACATCCATGTGTGGGCCAATCCTAAACCAGTGTAGCTGTTACAATACAGCTATGGCACTGCTATAGGGTGGTAGTGTAGATGCTTCCTACATTCACAGAAGAAGTTTTTACATCAATGTAGGTAATCCATATTTCCAAGAAATGGAAGTCAACAGAAGAATCGTTTTGTCAACCTAACTGTGTCTACAGAGGGGATTAAACTGACCCAGATACAATGCTCAGGAGTGAAATTTCTCAGAGACCTGAGCAATGTAGCTAGAGGGAGAGTCACTTTTTAAAATGTTACCCATAAGTTGGAACAACATATAGAAACTAATACAGATACCAAGTATTTAATCAAGCATGTGTAGCGCCCCCTCTCCACCTGGTTACCTTCTTTTAAAGCCAATCTCCTTTCAGGTTTGGATGGATAGGTCTGGGTTCTTCTGGATCCCGCCACCCACTCAATTTTATTCTTTCTGATTGATGAACTTGGCGGTGCCTCCACCCCCCTCACTCCTTCCTAACAGGGTCACCAGGGCAGGTTGGGAGGAAAATTCTAGCCCAGGATAATCCCCACGTATTTGCCAGATAGTTGGAGACTCCCAGAAAATAACAAACACATACACTATAATAAACACAATTATATTAAACAGGAGACAATTATAACAGAACAGGGTAAAACACTATTTTTAAGGTCACCGGTGCCCAGCAACTGTGAGGTTAGTGTCCCGTTGGTACGCGTACTTTGTTGGGGCCCTCGATGACTGTTGACCACACAATCCTTCTCTGCAGTGGAGCTGACTAGGTCCAGTACAGCCCAAAGGACTCACAAATGGGAGAAGGCAGTAAATCCCTCCACAGTTTAATATGCTGCAGGTAATAAAATCCCCAAACAAATTCCCTGACTTACTAACTAAAAATTGGTGCACTCACACACTCCATGAATGAGCCTCAGGTTGAGATGACTCAGTCTCTGCAAAGGGCTGCTCTCTTCTCACAGGGGTCCTCTTCAAGCAGGAACCAGGCTGCTTCGGTCCCAGAATTTCCCCTCACCGCGAAGGGGTGCAGGGCTCAAGGTGCAGGCCACACAACTGCACCAAAATTCAAAACTATAGCCTCCCAGGCCAGCCTCCAGACCCACACAGCAGCCCTGAACTTGCTGCTAGAGCCCAGCTGACCATGGTGACTCCTCTCACTCAGGGAGCTGGAGATCCTACTCAGCCTGGCTGGGGAAACCTCCCAGCAAACTCCGCAACTGGGAATCAACAGTGGAGACATAAACGCAGCTGAGGGATCCTGCCTTCAGGTCCCTAGAGGCTAGCTCTCAGGGGGAACCCTGCATGCAGGCCTGGGGCTTACTAGCTCCAACACAGTCAGTCCTCCCCTTTCCCTAGCTGGCTCCAGACTCCCCTCAACAATGGTCTCTCCTTCCCCCTGGGAGGGGCATCTCACTCCCCATGTGTTGCTGGGCAGACTCTGGCCCTGGTAGGGAGGGGGAGCCAAGGCAAACTCAGAGTGCCACTCCCTGAGTTGCCAACAGACAAGGCCCCAGGAATCCAAGCAATCTCCTTGGGGGTGACACATGGTTTCTGTGAAAGCTGTAATGCGGGTAGCCACCCACTGATGTGTAGATCTTATTTTTGTTTGTGACTGAACTTAATATGTTCCATATATTACATTTCTATTGCTTTCCCAAACTATTGGGACACATTTTAGTCTCATTTAACTCCTGTGAAGCTTTATTAATTGGAATGAAAATTAGCTCCTAGTTTTACATTAGTTCATTCTCTGTGAATCAGTTTAAGGAGATGCAGCAGGTTGTTTATTATCAAGAAACATTTGTTGAATCAGACCTATATCTCATTTCATAAATGACTAATTAGCCATGTAGGTAATGAAGGAGCTGCTTACTTTTCTCGCCAGAGTGATTGTAACTCATAAAGGGAAATATAAGGGCACATTTCTGTCAATAGTGTTCCTGATTCTGGAAAAGAGGAAGGAAATGAGGGATGAAGTCTTTGTAATAAAAAAGTCAGCAGCATAGAACTTGTGTGTAGACTTGCAGCATTTCCAAGTTGCCAATTATAAACTCTGAAGCAGCTGAAGCAGAAGACCCTGATTGCAGTGTATTCAGTCAGCAGGGAGAAGGGTTTGTGGCTGTGGGTTTGCACATCCTGAGCATTGTGTGGCACAATTTTACAGAGAGTGCTAGCTCCCTTTGTGCTCCCTTGAAGGGTGATTGCATAGAAAGGCCCAGTGGATTTGTGATGCTGAAGGCCAGATTCCACTGCAATCAGAGCAGGCTTTCAGAAGAACTGTCCTCCCACTTAGGCTCCAAAATAAATTATGAGATTTTCAAATGGTGTTGGAGACTTTTGAAAATCTGGCTCCAAATGTGAGTGCTGAGCACTTGTAAACTTGGCCCAGGGTGCTTCCCAACCATTTAGCTCCATGCGAGGAGGACGCAACAGCTGAAGAGTCTGCATCAGTTCTGTAGTTGCATTAGTGGCTATTGCTATGGCAATTAGAGGCAATTTTGTTTGCAGTTCCACCATCTGAATCAGAAAGGATGCCTTCCCACATTGGCCATCATGTGTTCACAGTACACAGCTTTTTTACTTGAGCTAATGCTTTGGCCAGAGACAGGTAAGGAGTTCACAGATTGTAAAAGATAATGTATTGGTGAGTTTAAAGCAACAAACATTTTGATAAATATATTTGATTTGATTCTGAGCTCGCTCACCCCTGTGTAAATAGGAAGTAACTCTATTGCTGTCAGTGGAATTATACTGGTGTAAAACTGACATAAGTGGAGAAAGAAAAACCAAACCCATGACTTACAGATGGATTCTGAAATATCAGATGAATTAATTAGAGGGAAGTAAAAGAAAGCAGATTTAAGTATTTTAATCGCAAAACTTCCATCAATGGATGAGTTCCTCGTTCTCAGAAGGCTTTGTTTTTCTTTGCAATGTCTGGGTGAATTTTGGGTGAACGCCTCACATAGCCACATTTATTCTTTTGACATAATGAGATCAGCTTGCACACCCACATCCCAGCATCAGAGCCCATGCCATTATGAATGACACAGTGACACATGCAGCATGCCTTTGAGTCAGGTCCCTGTATTTTGTAACTCTAGCTAGGGATCTAGTAGGAAGCCTGGTGCTGCCCTTTCAACTAGAAACTTCCAATAAATGGCATTAAAATATTTAACATTTTAACTGTCTGGATTTTGCACTGGTATTTGAGCGGTTAGATTGTCGATAATCTCACAATAATAAGAGTTAGCAATCTAAAGAGCTGGGCATGGGACGGAATTAGGAACTCCTAAAATCAGATCCCATCTATGCCACTGATTTGCTATGGGTCACACCCAAAGCCCATTGAAGTCAATAGAAATTTTTCCACTGACTTCAATAGGTTTAGGAGCAGGCCCTGAGTGATCGAGACTAGGTGTTGCTGGTATCATTCCAATGAGGCCAGAAGGATTAATTTGCCTCAGATTAGTTATTCATTCTCACCTTCGAAAAGGAGGAAACTGTACTTGCTTGCCTCACAAGAGTGTTGAGGTTCACCAGTTAATGGCTGTACTAGGTTCTGAAGATGCGATGCACTATGCAATAGAGCATGGGACTGGGATTGAGGGGATCTGGATTCATCCCAAACTCTGCTACTGGCCTCCTGGGTGACTTTGGCAAGGCATACTCCCTCTTTCTGGGCTTCAGTTTCCCCCGCTGTAAAAATGGGGATGATGATACTGGTGTGCTTTGTAAACTGCTTTGAGATCTTCTAATGAAACTAGCTATGTAGGATTTTTTTTTTATCTTCAGGATTAGCCTGGGTTAAAGATTAAACATTTGGGTCACATGCGGGGAATGTCCATACCAGCAGAGTGTTAAGAACCTTAGTTAATTGGCAATCAATTAATATAGGTAAAAGTCTAGTAAACACAAGCCGTGTTGTAAACACTTTGGCACTGAGATAATACCTTTCTCTGCTATGTCCTGTACCATGCACACAAATAGCACTGAAGAAATATTAATAAATAGACAGAAATAATGTAAATCTGTTTTTCAACTATTCTAGCTGGGAAATATTTATTTAGTAACCTGACATAGAAATCTAGGTAATCTGATCTTTAAAGTCTGATGAAAATCTAAAAAGTAACTCTTTAAAAGTGGCACAATGTGGATCCATCTTAGAAGTTTCTATAACACATTAAAAACATGTAGTCCTGTGACTCCTTTGAGTCTAAAACACATTAGTATGGCAATATTATTTTTCTGTAGTATCACCAGCTTACACTGGAATTCAAGCATCAAGGTTACTTCTCATTTTCATAATCATTATAATTTATAACCAAATGAAGTATATACAAATGTAGGTAAAATGCAATTTGTGTCTATGTGTACAATATACGTTTATAAGGATATTCTGAGCATCTACAGACACTAATGTCTGAAAAGCTGGAAAATTTAGAACTATGCTAGACCACTAGACCAGAGCACATCAGAGGCTCTTAACAATGAGCTAAAAAGGATGTGGTTTGTTCTATAGAAGGACACGAAAGGGTAGGTGGACAGAAAAGTGGGCTGGCTGAATGTAACAAGGGTAGCAAAAAAGAGTTCTAACATAGCAAAAGGAAATGGCTGAGAGTGAAACGTGAAAAAGCCTGAGAATTGGAGGAAACAGATATAAAAGAAACACTATGACTGAAAAATACTTCTATTGAACTTATTGTACCTGGTTTTTAAAGATGTTAAACTCTTTTTGGTTTTTATCAAGAGTGATGTAAGGAGAGAAAGCAATCATTTTAAAGGTGTTACAGTTTATTCTGATACCTCCCACAGTTGTCAGAGCAGTAAATACATCATCTGAAGAACAGCTGTATGTGGTTCAAAAACTCATTTCTTTCACCAACAAAAGCTGGTTCCGTAAACGATATTACTCATCTATCCACCTTGTCTCATATAAAAACCAAAAACAGATTCTTTGACCAAACAGAGGTCTTGTCCCCACTAGTGAGTAAACATGAGGTATGTCTCCAGGTCTCCCATTAACTTCATCCCTGTCCACACTCAAAAGCAGTCCCTAATTTATAGTGCTGGCAATAACATGAGTTGGCTGATACGGCAAGGGAGATGGGTTATGGAGCACACCTTAAGTAAGTTTCCCCCAAGAACATAAGAACGGCCATACAGAGTCAGACCAACGGTCCATCTAGCCAAGTATCCTGTCTGCTGACAGTGGCCAATACCAGATGCCTCAGAGGGAGGGAACACAACAGGTAATGCTCATGTGATCTCCACCCCCCATTTCCAGAAAAACAGAGGCCAGGGACACCATTCCTACCCAATCTGGCTAATAGCCGTTGATAGATCTAACCTCCATGAATCTATCTAGCTCTTTTTTGAACCCTTTTAAAGTCGTAGCCTTCACCACATCCTCTGGCAAGGAGTTCCACTGGTCAACTGTGTGCTGAGTGAAGAAAAAATTTCTTTTGTTTGTTTTAAATCCTAGACTATATGCCTCTGGAGACAGAGGCATGTAGATTAGGCTACCTGGAATAGGAAAATGAAGCGGCAATTTAAATAATTGCCGCTTCATTTAAATTTGATGTCGACCACGGAGCGTCCAGACTACCACGCTGAGCTGACAAACAGCTGATCAGCTCAGCACGGCAGCCATTTAAATTTAAATGAAGAGGCAATTATTTAAATCGCTGCTTCATTTTCCTATGCCAGGTAGCCTAATCTACATGCCTCTGTCGCCAGAGACATGTTGTCTAGATGTACCCTTAGTCTCTATCCCTTTTTAAATGATTTTTAACATTCTATTTGCTTTTTTGACTGCTACTGCGCACTGAATGGCTGTTTTCAGAGAACTATCCACAATGACTCCAAGATCTCTCTCTTGAGTAGTTGTAGCCAAATTAGTCCCCATCATTTCCCCAAGAGACATTCATTCTCATTTTTGTAGTGTGGATTCAAGCTAATGGCACAGCAATCAAGGGTTGCAGCTGCTATTACTTCAGTGACTTTCCAGAACCCCTGCTTACTCCTGCCTGCCATCATCAAGCCTTATAGCAGTGGTCTCCAACTTTTTTGAGCACAAGATCACTTTTTGAATTTAAGTTCATCCAGGATCTACCTCAAACCCAAATACCCCTGTCCTACCCCTTCGCTGAGGCCCCACCCTTTTTACTCTGTGAAGATGGGGTACAGGGGAGGGGGACAGAGTGACATCAACACCCCCCTGTCTATCTGCCCCACTCTGCACAACAAGCAGGAGGCTCTCGGGGGCAGCTCTGAGCAGGAGCAGCAGAGCAGTGGGTGGAGGGGCAGCAGAAGGGTACACACTTGATAGCCTCCCAGCCAAACCAATCAGGATCACCAGTCAGAGGCTCCAAGATCTACTAGGTAGATCCTGATCTACTGGTTGGTGATCACTGCTTTATAGAGAATGGAGGTAAAGAAAAGGTAGTGGTGAAAGAGGGTAGGGTTTGGGTTCTTCTGTTTCTGTTATAATGGGGTGGTATCACCACTAAAGTTAAATTTGAGACTAATTTATTTTTTAACATTGAGTGACTTTTTCTATTACTGTAGCACATAGTAGCCGCAGTCATGGATCAGGATGTCACTTTGTGAGGCACTGTACAAACACAACTAAAAGTTAGTCCCTGTCCCAAAAAATTACAATCTAAGTATAAAGTCTGGTCTACATTGGGTATTTCTATCTATGTCTATCAGAGATGTGAATATCCATACCCCTGAAAAATGTAGCAATGCCACCGTGTAGGCTGTGCTATGTTGATGGAAGAATTCTTCTATCAACCTAGCTACCACTACCACCTCTTGCGGTGGTGGCTTACCTAAGCTGTGCTGCTGCAGTGTTTTAACTGTCATATTATCTGAGAAGGGTGTACAAGTAAACAGTAAGACAAGATTAGTCAGTGTGATAGGCAAAGACCTCAGCAAACCAACAAACTTACCATTGTTAAGATTTTTGTATGCCTCATAGCAGTGGTGTAGCCAGAAGGGCTCACTTGGGTGGGCCCCAACTTCAGGTGGGTGGGCAACAATGGGGGGCAGGGATTAAGCACTGACCCTGCTCTCTGGCTGCAGCACTGGGAGGAATAGAATCATAGAATCATAGAATACTAGGACTCAAGAGATCATCGAGTCCAGTCCCCTGCCCTCATGACAGGACCAAATACTGTCTAGACCATCCCTGATAGACATTTATTTAACCTACTCTTAAATATCTCCAGAGATGGGGATTCCACAACCTCCCTGGGCAATTTATTCCAGTGTTTGATCACCCTGACAGTTAGGAATTTTTTCCTAATGTCCAACCTAAGCCTCCCTTGCTGCAGTTTAAGCCCATTGCTTCTTGTTCTATCCTCAGAGGCCAAGATGAACAAGTTTTCTCCCTTCTCCTTATGACACCCTTTTAGATACCTGAAAACTGCTATCATGTTCCCCCTCAATCTTCTCTTTTCTAAACTAAACAAACCCAATTCCTTCAGCCTTCCCTCATAGGTCATGTTCTCTAGACCTTTAATCATTCTCGTTGCTCTTCTCTGGACCTACTCCAATTTTTCCACATCTTTCTTGAAATGTGGTGCCCAGAACTGGACACAATACTCCAACTGAGGCCTAACCAGCGCAGAGTAGAGCGGAAGAATGACTTCTCGTGTCTTGCTCACAACACACCTATTAATACATCCCAGAATCATGTTTGCTTTCTTTGCAACGGCATCACACTGCTGACTCATATTTAACTTGTGGTCCATTATAACCGCTAGATCCCTTTCTCCCGTACTCCTTCCTAGACTGTCGCTCCCCATTCCGTATGTATGAAACTGATTGTTCCTTCCTAAGTGGAGCACTTTGCATTTGACTTTATTAAACTTCATCCTATTTATCTCAGACCATTTCTCCAATTTGTTCAGGTCATTTTGAATTATGACCCTGTCCTCCAGATTAGTCGCAGTCCCTCCCAGCTTGGTATCATCTGCAAATTTGATAAGCGTACTTTCTATACCAATATCTGAATCGTTGATGAAGATATTGAACAGAGCCATCCCAAAACAGACCCCTGCGGAACCCCACTTGTTATGCCTTTCCAGCAGGATTGTGAACCATTAATAACTACTCTCTGAGTACGGTTATCCAGCCAGTTATGCACCCACCTTATAGTAGTCCCATCTAAGAGCTCTGGCATCCAAACTCCACTCCCCAGCTGCAGCATCGGGCGCAGCAGGGTGAATCCCAACCCTGCTCCCCAGCTGCAGCACCTGGTAGACCTGTGTAAGTCATGGTGCTTTGACCCTGCTCGCCAGCTGGCTCAGGCAGGCTGCCGGAGTGGGACAAGCTCTGGGCATGCAGAAAACCCTGGAGGCCTGCTGGAGGTGAGCCTGGATGCAAAGTGGGTGGGCCATGGGCCCAGTCAGGCCTACCTGTCACTACACTCCTGCATCATTGCATACCACAATTAATAGTTCTCTGATTTCATATTTGAGTGTCTTCAGAACCCTTGGGTGAATACAAGCTTCTCCAGGTGACTCGTTATTGTTTAATTTATCAATTTGTTTCAAAACCTTCTCTGTTGATACCTCTGGCTGAGATACTTCTGCAGACTTGTCATCCTAAATGAATGGCTCAGATGTGTGAATCTCCCTGACATTCTCTGTGGTGAAGACAGATGCAAAGGATTTTTACTTCAATGAAATTATTTTAATGGGAGTAGGAGACTCCATTAAATGTTTTTGTTAATATTAGCTGTTAGCATAATTTTGATAGGATTTTCAAAGCAGACTAAAGAAGGTTAGAAACACAAATCCCATTGTAATTCTCTGAGGACTTACCTTCCTTAGGCTCCTTTGAAAATAGCAGCCTAAATAGATATAATTAGGTTATATACACTGAACACCCATTGAAATGAATGGAGAACTTCATGCCTCACTTAGAATCTGATCAAATATCCCTTAAAGTCAATGAGATTCTTTTTATTCATCTCAATTCGTATTGGCTCAGAGTGGTTTTTCTTTGGAGAGGCAAGGTTCCATTCCTGCTTACAGCAAATCTGCCATTAAAGCCTATTTCAGCAAGGTGTCTAGTTATTAGAAATCCTTCCTTCCTTCCTATAAAAACTAGGAACTGACTTTTAAATTCAGAATCTTGATCTGCTTTTGGGGCTGGATTAGTAGGCCAAACAGATCACATCTCATCCCAGACAAGGAAAAAGACTATTTATAATCAAAAGCTTCAGAGGGTTAAACAGCCCAGCTCATAATATCAATGCAATAATTGGTTAATTACTCCAGGCAAAGTGTAGAGATATCTGAGTGGATCACTTTACTGCCAAAAAGATGCATTTTTAAAATCAAGTAACTTAATGTGGGTAGACAAGGCTACTTTAGACTATATTGTAATTTAAATACAATTATATATATTTTTCTAATAAAGGCCCATCCAGGGTAGAAGGATCAGTGAGTTGCTTTGCTACCTAATGCAAACATCTAAAGAAATAACTGTATATATATTTTCTTCTATATTGTGTGCAAGCAAGGAGTAGCTAGCAGAACACTGAGAAACCCCTCTGTCTCTCCTCATCCCTCTTTTCCTTCAAAGAAGCATCATAGCTCACAGGAGAGATGGCTGTGATTCCTTCTAATGAATAAATGTAGAGAAAACTTGTAGAGATATTTAGCTGTTATTAAAATAGTCTCCTCAAACAGTCTGCAAAATTTTTTAAAGTGCTTGCTGTTCTAAAAACTGCCATTTTTGGAATTTAAAAAAACAATCTGAGCAGGCTGAGAAGAAATGTGTAATTAAAGTTGGTTCTTTGCTATAGCAATATTACACCGTGTTATACAGGCAAACATGGAATGTGTCTGCAAGTGTGATCGTCTGGCACATCAATGAGAAACTTTTTACTGTACAGGCCTACAAAGTATATGATTAGGTACACTGAAAATAAATGACATTATAATTTGCATTTGTTTTAGAAACAATCAGCTAATCATTGAGGCTGGCACAGTCCATTAAATTGATGCAGTTCTTATGCAAAGCAATCATTGTGAGGAAAAGTTCAGTAAATGCTTAGTCTCAGAGGGGTAGCCATGTTGGTCTGTATCTGCAAAAATGAGGCGCTGTGGCACTGGAAGCTTATGCCCAGATAAATCTGTTCGTTTTTAAGGTACCACAGGATTCATGTGGGGGACTTGAACCCAGATGGCTTCAGTTCATTGTCTGACCGCAAAGAGACAGGCAACACCAGCAAGGTCCAATCACAAGCTCTTTATTGAAGAGTGCACACAACAATAGAGAGCGGACCGTCTCCAAAGAGAACCAGCCCCGATTTCAGTAACAAGTAGGTTTTTATAGACAGTTCCGTCGCGTCATAGATTATTCACCCAAGCAACCTACCCCCCTTTTTCAGTTAGAAGCTTCTAGTATTCATGCATACCTAGCCAACTATACAATGTGGCCTTAAGCAATTCATAATACATCAGCAACTTTCTGATCAGCACAGGAGTCAAGCCCCAGAAAGCAAAGGAACAGGGAGTTAAGATCAAACAGAGAACAGAAACAGGGAGTTAGGACAGGGAGTTTAGGGAGTTATCCTTGTCAGTTCCCTAAACAAGCTGTTGCCTAGCACAGCAAGTACAAGAATGTAGCTCTTTGTTTACCTCACTTCCTGCAGCCTTAGCAAGTATCTAAGGTACGCCCATGCTTAAACCATCTCTCCAGTTCTGCTCAGGGACTGCCCAGAAACCTTTGTTTGCCTCTCTTCGGCCTGTCTTAGCATGACCGCTCTAGGCTCAAATTTCTAGGGCCTAACATAAACTTTCAGTGGTGTTATACAAGCTGTCTTGCTACTGAAATAGGGTCCAGTCTCACCTATATGCAGGGCCGGCCTTAGGCCGAATTGGTTGAATCGGGCCCCGCGCCTCTGAACCCGGAAGTGCCAGCGAGTTACAGAGCTGGGGCCCTGCCCTGCTCCACCAATGGAGCTGTGTCTCTCCCCCGGCTCTGCCCAGAGCGGGCCCTGGTCCCTCCTGCCGGCCCCCCAGCGTGTCCTCCGACCCCACCCCCAGAGGGTCCCCCGTGGCCCCTGCTGTGCGTGGCTCCTCGCCGCCTGCGGCGGCCCATGTGCAGCGCTGCAAGTGGGCAGGGAGGACGCCCGGGTGTGACGTGACGTGACGTTACGGCCCGGGATTTTACAAATCCTGGGAGGCCACATTGCGGGGCCTCGCTGGCTCCGGCCTTCAGGGCCTGAGCGCAGACCCCAGCCCCGGAACCGCAACCGTAGCGTGGAAGGCAGAAGGTAGGGAACAGGCTTGTGCAGCGGTGGCAGGAAGGGAAGGGGCTTGGGCGGGGATAGGGTGAGGGGGGCTTGGGTGGAGGCAGAGGGGTGGAAGGAGAAGGGGCTTGGGCGGGGGAAGGCACCAAGAGACAGGGGTGCAGGAGAGACAAATGCCAGGGGGCTAAGGGCAGGAGGGGAAGTGTCAATGGGAGAGGGGACAGGGTGATGCTGGGAGAGGAGAGGGAAAGGGCATTGGGGGCTAGAGGGGGAGGTGCTGGGAGAAGGCTTGAAAGAAGGGGTGGGCATGAGAAAGGTGGGGATGGAGCAAGTCATGTGTGAGGGCACAGGGGCAGAAGGGGAATGGGGCAGAGAGTGGTGAGGGGGTGGGCATCAGGGAAAAAGAGGGCAAAAGAGGCAGGAGCAGTAAGGGAAGGGGGAGGCACCAGGAGGGTGCAGGGCTAAGGGAAGGTGCAGATGCCAGGGGATTCTGGGGTGAAGCAGAAGGGCAGACTCCTTCAGGGGAGGGACCAGCACCATAGGAGAGAAGCAAGGGAGTTGTTAGAAGAGGGGATGAGGAGGGGTTGCTCACATGATCAGAGTGGGGCTATTGGAGGAGTGGGCACAAGGGGGAGAGAAGGGCTGGTGGAGGGGAGCAGGTCTCAGGAAGGCTGAGGGCAGTGAGAAGGGCAGGAGTCAGGACAGCAGAAGAGTGTGAGGAGTTGGGGGGCAGCAGGCACCAGGGGAGATGATGGAGCAAGGAGAGGACACATGGCAGCAGAGAGAAAAGGGAAAGGTTTATAAAATATTTATTAATAATTTGGGATGCTGCCCACGGCCAGTTTGTTTCCGACCCGCAGTGCAGTTTGGGTTTATGTGGGGATCAACATGTGGCCGGCAAGTGGGAGCCAAAACAAAAAAGTAGTCAGTGTAATGATCTTCTGTTGATGTGTTTTAGTAGTTAAATTCTTGGACTGTCATTGCTCATGAAAAGTGCTGTCACATGGGTAGCAATTGGATAAATGTTGCATTTTATTAATATCAGCAGAACTGACTTAAATGGGGCCTGTTGTGCACTTAAATGTGTTGTGTAGTCTTGCCTTAATCTTTGTATTCATGCCTGCCAGTGTGAGAAATATTTGCTTGCATATGCAACCACACTTAAGTTGAGGCCCTTAGCATGTTCTGTAAGTATCAGTGTGGCCCCTGGGGCTTCCAAAGTTGAGTTGCCCTAGCTCATCCCTGACAGGTGTCTGTTTAACCTGGTCTTAAATATCTCCAGTGATGGAGATTCCACAAACTCACTAGGCAATTTATTCCAGTGTTTAACCACCCTGACAGGCAGGAAGTTTTCCCTAATGTCCAACCTAAACCTCCCTTGCTGCAATTTAAGCCCATTGCTTCTCATCCTAACCTCAGAGGCCAAGGAGAACAATTTTTCTTCCTCTTCCTTATGATACTCTTTTAAAAACTTGAAAGCTGCTCTCATGTCCCTTTTCGGTCTTCTCTTTTCCAAGGTAAACAAGGCCAATTTCTTCAGCCTTGCCTCATATCTCATGTTCTCTAGACCTTTCATCATTTGCGTTGTTCTTCTCTGGACTTTCTCCAGTTTCTCCACATTTCCTGAAATGTGGCGCCCAGAACTGGACATGATACTCCAGCTGGGGCCTAATGTAGGCTCATTCCCTGCCTAGGGAATATGAGACTGGGCGGGTTAATTTCCAATCCTCCTGTTTATTCTTTTCCTAAGCCAGGAGGGCACAGTAGTTCTGATGGGGGTTGGAGAGGGGATGGAAGCCAGATCCAAGATCAATGAGCCCTGGGAAGTGGGCCCATTGAAAGGAGACTGGACCTGTGGATGCCTTAGGGGTCAGCAGCAAGGGCCTGCTTTAGGAAGCCCCCTCTTTGGAGGTGAATGTGGCAGCATTGAGATACCACCCAGAGGCAGGCGCCACAGACACTAATTGCAGATTCATGGGACGGCTCTCATAGATCTTGCACATGCATAAGATGATAGATCTGCAGGAGGGAGGGCAGTGGCGTAGTGAGGGGGCCGGAGGGGTCAGTTGCCCCTGGGAAAAAAATAATATAAAATGGATCAAAATTATAGGTGCTTTGTGAATATACTTTCTTGAGAGTGGAAAGATTTCATATTATCATATATGATTCCTGGTAACCCATCTCAAATATGAAAAACTAGGTTGATACCTGTTTGTATCAGGAGCTGTTGAATTCAGTTCACCATTTGCAGTATCTCATTAGGATGTTTAGTGGAGAAGATGTTGGTTGTTTTTTTTTTAATTTATACTGTGGGCAAAGCATGGACTCACAAGAATTCCTCCATTGTTTTACCATGAATCTCAAAACATTTGGTGTTTTTCTAAAGGCCTGGAGTCAGTGGATTATGTAGGAATCTCAGCTTTCATTTAAAAAAAGTTCTCTATACTTCTGGGCCTTACAGCTAAGGAGGAAAGCTTTAAAACATGAACCCTAAATACTCAAACAAAAGGCCAATAAAAATCCAACATGTTTTATTTTTAAAATATCTTATGACTTGTAGACCATTCTCATAACTTTGTGTAGGCATTCCTTGTGGTTTGTGGGTTGGCAATACTGCTCTTTGATTGGTGAATTTAGAGAGGTTTCTCCCTTCAGTTTTCCTTTCCACCCTCCTTTTTTGTCACAGGTCATCACAGAATCATAGAGACAATGGAGAGTAGGTGAGTCCATGACTATGGTTAATGATTGGTCAGGGTGACTAACTATTATCAGCCAGTGGTCTGAATGAGCTATCTACTGCCATCTGCTAATCAACTGTAGGAAAATGTTTCAGGAGCAGACCTTATTTATACAGACAACTTACTTTGCCACAGAGATTAGTAGACACACTTGCTGTGTCAAGCTGATCAATTTTGGCTCTTTTGGGTTGAAATTCACTTAAGACTTGGAGCTGGGAGAATGAAATGTTGTTATCCATATTGTATGATTA
The DNA here is from genome assembly GCF_049634645.1 of Pelodiscus sinensis. NCBI lineage: Eukaryota > Metazoa > Chordata > Testudines > Trionychidae > Pelodiscus > Pelodiscus sinensis. Next base: position 92,412,919 of record NC_134715.1, on the reverse strand, counting down.
AAAGACATGAACTTAATATGACCTGGCTTAGGGTCTACCATAACTTGAACACTAAGCAGAGGATAGTCAGTCACATCTAACTGAAAGTCACAAAAGATGGAAACAGGTTTTATTTCTGGTGGTGTAGAGTGTATTTGGGAGTCCTCAATTATATCTGACAGTTTACATCCAGGCTGCGTCTAGACTGGCATGATTTTCTGCAAATGCTTTTAACGGAAAAGCATTTGTGGAAAAGAGCATCTAGATTGGCACGGACGCTTTTACACAAAAAAGTACGCTTTTGCACAAGACGCAGTTTTGCACAAGAAAGCCCCGATCGCTATTTTCGCCATCGGGGCTTTTTTGCGCAAAACGGTTCTCAGTTGTCTACACTGGCCCTCTTACGCAAAATCATTTGGGCAAGAGGGCTTTTTCCCGAGTGGGAGAGTCATTGTATTTGCGCAAGAACACTGACGATCATACATTAGATCGTCAGTGTTCTTGCGCAAATTCAAGTGGCCAGTGTAGACAGCTGGCAAGTTTTTCTTTTGTGGAAAAACTTGCCAGTCTAGACGCAGCCCCAGTGTTTAAAGGCAGAACTGACTAGAATCAATTGAGAGTCCTTGTCTTGTCTCAGTGATCGCTTGAGCAAAAATCATTGATAAAATCTTGTCTAGACTGACCTTGGACTCAACATGCAGGCAGTGTGTTGAAGAGCAGTGCAAAGGAGGCAATGGTGGTGAGGTACCATATTACCTAGTGAAATCATTGGTGCTGAAATCAGTAAGGCCTGGAATTTGACCACAGAACTGACACTTTCTTAACAAAGACTCAATTTTTGCTATTTAAAAAGTAAATCAATGTAACAGAAAACTGCAACGCCTTCTGGTAACGTTTTAAAAATCAAACTTTAAACTTTATTGAAAAAATTGGATAGGTTTTTTTGGTTTTTTGTTTTGTTTTGTTTCTCAACAAAAAATCCTGGTTGGGAGGGGTGGGGGGGCTGCCAAAGTGGTTCAAATTGGGCCTCGCGCTTCCTAAAGCCGGCCCTGCCTATATGTGTTAAAAACAGCCAGTTCATGTGCTTAGTAATTGAGAAACCTGCAGAGTCTGGAGAGATTGTACTCCATTACTCAAGCACAGCACACTTCAGAGCTTCCATTCCCACTCCCAAGGGCACCCTACTATTAGGCCTTGTCCACTACAGTATATTCACTGGTGCAACCCCATAATACAGATATACTGCTCTGGTGTAAACCATGTTTCTCAGTGCTGCTCAGTGGCATGGGAATATTTCTAAAAATGGGAGTAGGGTTGCCAGATGGTTTAAAAAAAATAACGGACAAAAATTTGTTGAGGGCAAAAAAAAAAAAGCATCAGGGAATAACCAGGGAGACCTGGGCGGGGCGGATTCAGGAGGTTGGGCTGAAATGCGGCCGTGGCCCCTTTGATTGCCACATGTCCCTAGCAGGCTTCCATCAGGTGCCAAGCCAGGCCTGGGAAAAGCAGAAAAACGTCCTTAATTAGAAAATACTGGACATTTATAAGTCTGGTATTTTCTCAATTTGTTTACCAGACACAAAGTCCAAATACCGGACTATCCAGTTCAATACCGGACACCTGGCAACCCTACATGAGGGTGCTGAGCTCCTGTCCACCCTCCACCCAGAGCTAAGTCCAAGAGAAAAGCCCCAGCACATGGGGCCAGCAGTCGGGACCCCAAATGCTGGTTTCTCAGCTGCTGTTCCACAGGCTGGTGGCCCTCTGTGCCCCGCCCCTTGACAGAGCTCTAACCAGGACCCCAGCATGTGTGGTTGGTGGCAGAGCCCCAGTGCATAGGGCCAGGAACAGGGACTCCAGGTGCTAGGCCGGAAGCCAGGGGTGCAGCAGCACTCCCTGCACTAGTAGTTCCTGTGCCCAGGGTGCTGCTTGCCCAAGTTTCAAACCTCATCCAGGCCTGTTAAAATGCCCATAATGTCTTCTTATCCATGGTCCCCCTTCATTAATATTCCACCTGACAACATTCTTTGCTGGAGACGTAGACACCACCCGCTTCCCACCCCCAAAGGAAAAGAACACAGTAGTTCAGTTGAACTGTTAGCTTAAATTTTCCACCAGTAGAGATCTTTGAATCCTAAGGAAAACCAAAAACTTGTGTATCTTGGATAAAATCCTTGGGGACTATCCAGGCTAGATTCTGAAAATGTGATAATCACCTTGTGTTAACTGGGAACTGATTGAATCAAGTGGAATCAAACATTTATGCTTTCTGAGCCATGAATCAGGGCTGGCTTTAGGAAGTGCGGGGCCCAATTAGAAAGCAGCCGGGATTTTTTTGTTGACTCAAAAAACCAAACAAACCATACACAAATTTTGGCTGTGCAAAAAAACAAAAAAAAGCACACAAAGAAACAAGTCACAGCCCCTTCACAGCTACAGGGCAGAGTCCTGCTTTCCAGCCAAACCCAGGGACCAACTCCCCCTCCCGTGGCACACAGAAGCCACCGCGCTCCTCCTCTTTCAGCGCGCCCGGCATGCCAGCACACTTCCGGGTTTAGGATGCAGGGCCCTCTGGCTGTAGGGCGCTGAGCCCTTTTAGGTGCAGGGCCTGATTTGGCCTAAAGCCAGCCCTGAATGAGTCATCTTTTGACAGTCCTCTGAGACTGTGAAGATATACACAATGCAAACTGAATTTTTTTTTGAAAGGGGAAGGAGCTATAGTCCATCTGTTCAGAATCTCTGTTCAGTTTATGTAGAACATCTTGGGAGAAACTTGGTAGAAAATCTTAGCTTGACTTCAGTAACATCCTACCAATTTCCCATCACACAAGCTTTTATGTGCAGATTTCAGAGGATATGAATAATTATGGTTGTTATGGAATTTGGATAGCAAACATAATCAAAGTAATACCAACTACACATCATCAAGAGTCCCAAGGGACCATCTAAAATTAAAAATAATACTAAAAATAGAACTGGACTAATCTCTGAATTAATTGCCCGATGAAGTAAATGAGAGTTTTGCCTGAGTAAGGACTAAGCCCATGTCTAAACTACAAATTTATGTTGATACAAATTATGTCAGCATAAAACTGCCAGTTAGTACTTCATTTGTGCACATACTTGCTTGGTTCCTGATGTTGGCTTCTGTGTGCCATGGGAGGGGGAGTTGGTCCCTGGGTTTGGCTGGAAAGCACATACTCCCCTGGATTGTTTGTAATGATGCACAGTGAGGTGTACCATGGGTATGTTATCCCAGTATGCACCCTGCTACTGTTCAATGCACTCTCTTTTGGGAAGTTCTGGAACTTCATGATTGGACTGAAACAAGTGGTACAGGGTTGGCTAAGAGCATGGGTTCAGCCTCTCAATGTGCAACTGTCTCCATCACTTAATGTTATCTGTAATCTATAATTTTCATGACTTTTTTCAAAATACCATAAACTCCCTTTCTGCCATCTCTGACAGAAGCATGGAACTTGTGTAGCTATGTACTATTGTCATGAGTATTACATACACAGGGCACAAGATCCTGCAATATTTGTTGACCAACAAAAACTGATTTGGGGAACAGCATGACCATTTCTTGGAGGAAAGATTGTTGTGTGACATAGAACCAGTTCAAGGTTGATGGTGGCATTTTCAGAGCAGCTGCAAATGGTAGGGTGCCTATAAATGAGCACCGATTGATGGGATTGCCTCATAATGCAGACTTGGGAATGCAGAACTTCTTGATGCACAAGGCAACATTCCTGGGTATGTGTGCTAAGTTCACAACAACCTTCTAGAATAGGAACACTAAAATGAGAACTGTACTGACAGTGGAGAAGCAAGTAGCAATTTCACTGTGGAAACTTGCAATGCCAAGTCAGTCAGTCAGAGATCAATTTGGATTCAGGAAGTTCACCATGGGGTTGTCATACAAGTGTGCAGATCCATAAATTGCTTTCTGCTATGCAGGACTCTGAGGCTATGGCTACACTATAGGGATCTATTGGAAAAAGATACGATAGTTTTTCTGATAGTTTTTTCAGAAAAGCCTCCTATTTCAAAAGAGCCCTTCTTCCTCGTGGTAGGAGAAAGACAGGGGTTCCGAAAGAGCGGGTCTCCTCTTCCTCAAAAAAAGTGAAAGAGCAGACATGTTCCCATAGGGTATGTCTAGACTACATGCCTCTGCCAACAGAGGCATGTAAAATAGGCTACACGACATAGTCAATGAAGCAAGGATTTAAATATCCCCAGCTTCATTAAAATAAAAATGGCCTCAGCGCTGTGCCGGCTCAGCTGATCATCGGCACAGCACGCAAGTCAAGACGCGGATGGGTTGGCAGGGGAAGCCTTTGTCAACCGCTCCTGTAAACCTCATTCCATGAGGCATAAGGTGGAAGGCATAAGACCTTCACAGGCGAGGTCAGCTCCCAAACTAATGCACTAGGAGGAGGCAATGGTTGGGAAGAATCCCAAGCATTGTTACAGGCTGAGGATTGACTGGCTAAGTAGCAGTTCTGCAGAAAAGGGTCTGGGGATTACAGTGGATGAGAAGCTGGATATGAGTCAACAGTGTGCCCTTGTAGCCAAGAAGGTTAATGGAGTATTATGGTGCATTAGGAAGAGCATTGCCAGCTGACCTAGAGAAGTGATTATTCCTCTTTATTCGGCTCTGGTGAGTCCACATCTGGAGTATTGCATCTGGAGTATAGAAAGAATATGGACGCATTGGAGAGGGTCCAGTGGAGGGCAACCAAAATGATTAGGGGCTGGAACACATGACCTATGAGGAGAGACTGAGGGATCTGGGTTTGTTTAGTCTGCAGAAGAGAAGAGTGAGGGGGCATTTGATAGCAGCTTTCAACTTTTTGAAGGGAAGTTCCAGAGAGGGTGGAGAAAAACTGTTCACAGTAGTAACGGATGGCAGAAAAAGGAGGAACAGTCTCAAGTTATTGTGGGGGAGGTCTAGGTTGGATATCAGGAGAAACTATTTCACTAGGAGGGTGGTGAAGTACTGGAATGGGTTACCTAGGGAGGCGGTGTAATCTCCAACCCTAGAGGTTTTTAAGACTTAGCTTGACAAAGCCCTGGCTGGGTTGATTTATTTGGGTTGATTTAGTTGGCCCTGCTTTGGGCAGCAGGCTGGACTTGATGACCTTCTGAGGTCTCTTCTAGCTCTGATTCTATGATAAGAGCCACACTAGCATAAATACTTTTCATGTATTGTAGTACTATCTAACTATAATAAATGAAATATATATTTATATTTAAACAGTATAATGGAGAATTATTTAATGTGTGTGTACAGGCAGTCCCCGAGTTACGCAGATCCGACTTACGTCGGATCCGCAGTTACGAACAGGGCTTTTCTCGCCCCAGAGGATGGGAGCGGCGGGATGCCCAGATGCACCGCGGTACCACCACCTGCATCCTCCAGGGCGAGAAAAGCTGCTCCGCATCTCCCTAGTCTGCTGGGGGGGAGCCCCCCCCCCCCCAGCAGACTAAGGAGATGCGGAGCAAAGATGCGGCGCACGCGGGCAGTGGGACAGCCCAGACGCGCTGCGGCTGTCCCGCTGCCGGCGTGCTCCGAGGCTTTGCTCCCCATCTCCCAGGTCTGCTGGGGGGAGCCCCCCCCAGCAGATCAGGGAGACGCGGAGCAAAGCCGCGGAGGATGCAGGCGGGACCGCGGCGTGTCTCGGCGGTCCTGCCACCCGTGTCTCCCTGGTCTGCTGGGGGGGGGCGCAGCTAGTGCGACCCCCCCCCCCAGCAGACCAGGCTTTTCTTGCTGACGACGCCTGGGGTAGAGCAGCTGGGGCGCTGCCGGGTTGGTCCCGCAGCGCCGCTTCTCGGCGCTACTGGACCAACCCAGCAGCACCCCAGCTGCTCTGCCCCAGGCGTCCCCAAGTCAGCCGCTGCTGAAACTGACCAGTGGCTGACTACAGGAAGCCCGAGGCAGAGTTGCTCTGCCCCTGCTTCCTGGAATCAGCCGCTGATCAGTTTCAGCAGCGGCTGACTTGGGGACACCTGGGGAAGAGCAGCTGGGGTGCTGCCGGGTTGGTCCCCGCAGCGCTGAGGTGCGGAGCTGCGGGGACCTACCTGGCAGCGCCCCAGCTGCTCTGTCCCAAGCGTCCAAATTCAGCCGCTGTTGAAACTGATCAGCGGCTGATTCCAGGAAGCCCAGGGCAGAGCAACTCTGCCTCGGACTTCCTGTAGTCAGCCGCTGGTCAGTTTCAGCAGCGGCTGAATCTGGATGCCATTTCCGACTTACATACAAATTCAACTTAAGAACAAACCTACAGTCCCTATCTTGTACGTAACCCGGGGACTGCCTGTATATATATATTTCTCAAAGCAAATAAGATGAACACTTAGTACAAGAGGATAACTTAATTGATTAATAGCATAATAAACATTGTAATTGGTTAATAACTTAGATTGGCTAATAATTAAATCATACAGTGTTTTAATATCATGAACTGCAGGAGATGCATTAAAGAGCCATTTGCATCTCTCATGTCGCAGTCGGAGCATCACTGATCTAATCCCTTTTATACATGTATCTCTGAAGCCAAGATAAAGTTCTTTGCTTCTTTCATAAGTGATAAGATGATATTTGTTTCCTTCCTGTTCATGCTAAGGATTGAACTTCTTAAAGTACGGGTACAAAAATCAATTTAGCAGCTTGGTCTTTCTATCTCCAAGTGTTTAGCAAAGTGGAAGGAATATTATTTCATCATAGTAAGTCAATCAGCTTCAACTTTTATAATGAAGCCACATCAAAAAGTGAAACTGCAGTCTCATGAAGTTGTTTGCCGAGTATATGAGTCAGAACAGTTCTGAATTTCCATGCAACAGCTCATTAGGATTGTATATAGATTAATAATTTCCATTCTCTGAAAGAGATATTGCCATATTTACTGTATATGAAGTATACTTTGTGACCTAGTAATTCCCAGTGAATTTACTGTACATTGTAAGTTTGTAAATCATTTCAGTGTATTGAAATTTGTAGTCTGAATTGTTTAAATTGTTAGGCTTAGACCATGTCTAAACTAGGGAAAAGGTGAAATGTTAACAGCTGTTAACTGATTCATTGAAATCCCCGTCTAGGTAAGGCCAGTTGTAATTTTAACACTTGTTTGCTGGTTAATGTGAACTCCAAACTCCCCAAAAGCTTTAATTCAGCCACACTATATGCCTTGCTACAACAGCATTTTAACATATATTATTTAACAAGTACCACTGTCTAAAAAAAATTTTGTTCCTTCTGAAGAAAGGCAAAACCACTATGAACTGTGACTTGCACTGGTTACTGTATACTTGGAGTTGCAGTTTATAATGATTTTGAGCTGAGTTAAGCTTCATAGGTGTGGTTATACTTTATAGCAATTGGGCCTATACTAGAGACATCTTTTCAGCTAAATTGGCTGAAATCCCCAGTCTGTTAAGAGGATTTAGGCTTTGTCTAGAAACAGAAGTTGCACCAGTTTAACTAAAATCAGTTATTGACTTTAAACCCAAACAGGACACCTTTTAAATGCAATCAGCATCCATTCAGGGTTTGTATCAGTTTAAGAGCTTGTCTACACATGAAAGGGTATGAATTATAGTGGAATAGCTATATCAGAATAACTACTAAACCAATTTAATATCATGCCATACATGAAACTGATACAACTTTCTGGTGTAGACAAGCCCTTAAGTATAAGGTGTCTCCTATCATTCCTTTCTTTCTCTTCTTGTTCTCCTGTGGGACTGTTTTACACCTCGTTACTTGATCTGCCCCCATATCCTCATTCACAAAAGTGTTTATACACATGTACACTCTAAGAATGTTATGAAATACCCATCTGGCGTGTCCCAAATCCATGCCAAACTTTATTCACTGCTTTGGATAAACTGTTTGTGGTTCCTCACACACACACACACACACACACACACACACACACACACACACACACACGTACGTGTGTGTGTGTGTGTCAATTAAAAAGTCTCTAAGAATGACTCACTTGATACTTGTCTTTTAGCCTATCTGATCTTATCAAAGTCTTATTTCTTAAATAAGTTCCCTCTTCTCTCCTTCACATACCCTCTGTTTCGTCTTGACTCGTGACTGCCTTTTGCACGTTAATTCACCATGCCACAAATGTCTATCTGAATCCAGAAACAGTGGAAAGTAACAAGATATATAAAATAATTTTATTCTTATCTCTTGTATTGCCATATATTTGTTTTATAATTCTCTCAATTTTATTTTACTCTATTTTAAAAGACCTCATCCATTAATGATCATATGTCACAGAGTTAATCATAAGAGTTTGGTTTCTAGTGTTGCATACCCTTCGAGTATAATTTAGAGGCATATTCTGACCAATTGAAACAAAAACGCTGTGACCTGCCTTATTCATCTTAATAGGGTTATAACTTAAATGGTTTAATTACAATTTTAATTTAGTTTAGTTCCCTGCTTATAATTTCAACAACCACATCCAGTTATTGTGTTTATCTGAATGAATGTACAATTCATTTAAAAAGTTGTTACCTATGAATGTAACTAAAATGTAAAACATTGAGTGAGATCCTTCAGGGATCAATTCCTGGTCCAGTTCTGTTCAATATCTTCATACATGATTTAGATAATGGCAGAGAGAGTACATGTATAAAGTTTGCAGATAATATTAAGCTGTGAGGGATTGCAAGTATTTTGGAGGATGGGATTAAAATTCAAAATGATCTAAACAAATGAGAAATGTTCTGAAGTAAATAGGAAGAAAGCCAATGAAGATAAATGGAAAGTACTATTCTTACGGAACAATGGAAAAATGACTGCTAGAAAGGAGTGTTGCAGAAAGAGATCTGTAGGTCATAGTGGATCACAAATGTAACATTGTTACAAAAAAAAAGAGAGAAAAAAAAGAAAACACAATTCTAGGTTGCATTAGCAAGAGTATTGTAAGCAATACACAAAGGGTATGTCTAGACTGGCAAGATTTTGCACAAAAGCGGCTGCTTTTGTGCAAAAACTTGCCAGCTGTCTACACTGGCCACTTGAATTTGCGCAAGAGCACTGACTTTGTAATGTACAAAATCAGTGCTTCTTGCGCAAATACTTCCATGCTCCTGCTCAGGGAAAAAGCCCTCTTGCGCAAGAATACTTGTGCAAGAGGGCCAGTGTGGACTGGGAAGATCTGTTTTGTGCAAAAAAGCCCCGATGGCTATAGTGGCGATCGGGGCTTTCTTGAGCAAAATCGCATCTAGACTGGACACGGATGCTTTTGCGCAAAAGCACTTTTTGCGCAAAAGCATCCATGCCAATCTAGATGCACTTTTGCGGAAATACTTTTAACGGAAAAACTTTTCCGTTAAACGTATTTCCACAAAATCATGCCAGTCTAGACGCAGCCAAGAAGTAATTCTTCCATTCTACTCCACGCTGATTAGACTTTGATTGGAGTATTGTGTCCATTTCTCGAGAAAGTCCAGAGAAGAGTAATAAAAAGAATTAAAGAGCTTGAAAATATGACCTATGAAGCAAGATTGAAAAAATTGGGTTTGTTTAGTCATGAAAGGAATAGACTAAGGGTATGTCTACACAGCAAAGTTATTTCGAAATAACAGTCATTATTTCGAAATAACTTTCCTAGCGTCTGCACAGCCAAACTGCTATTTCAAAATTAAATCGAAATAGTGGAGTGCTTATTTCGAATTTGGTAAACCTCATTCCAGGAGGAATAACATCAAATTCGAAATAGCTAAATCGAAATAAGCACCGTGTAGATGCTTATTTTGAAATAGGGGGCCTCCAGCCCTTCCCAGGGTGCCCTGGTGGCCACTCTGGGCCAAACCAGGAAAATTCTTCTGCTCCCTGCCCCCCAGCCCTGGAGCCCTTAAAAGGGTAGACTCTGGCCACAGTGCCTGTGCCAGCTGTAAGTCTGCTAGCACAGAGCCAGCAGTCCATGCACCTGGCCCAGCATGAACCAGCAACCCACTGGCACCTAGCCCTCCACCGCTCCCCAGGAGCAGGCTGGCAGCTCCCAAGAGACTGCCAGGGGCCGCAAAAGGCGGACACCTTCCTGGTCCAGTGTGGAGATCATGGACCTCATTGAGATTTGGGGGGAGGCTTCCAATGTCCATGATCTCCACACTAGATGCAGGAATGCAGCCGTCTACAGGCAGATGGCTGACAGCCTGGCCACCAAAGACCACATGTGAACCCAGGAGCAGGTGCGCATGAAAATCAAAGAGCTGCGGCAGGCCTATGCCAGGGCCTCCTGGGGCAGCTCCCAACCAGGGGCTGACCCAGACGCCTGCCCCTATTATGATGCCATGGACCACATCCTGGGGGGTCAGATGGTCCGTGCCTCTCAGGTGGTAATCGACCCTGGGGCAGAAGGCCCTGAGCAGGGCACGGAGGAGGACGATGGCCAGGAGTTGCAGGAGCCCAGAGGGAGTGTGACACTCTCCCAGGACCCCCAAGGTATCACAGCATCCATGCCACCAGTGTCATCCGAGGCTGGGGAGGCCTCAACATGTGAGTGCCATCACTGTCCCCTTATGTGGGGCAGGGTGCGGTGTGTGGGGGAGGGAGAGGGAGACCAGGACTGTGCGTTTGGGCCTTGCTGACCACGGAGCACACAGCAACCTGTGCATGTGCCGTGCCACCCTGGGCATGTGTCCCTGGCTGGCTAGCCCACAGGGGCCCTGGCCTGTTACCCACATGCATGTATGTATGAAGGCACATGATGTTCTCCTGACCTCGGGGTGGGACACTGCATGATGCCCTCCCCCCCCAAGCCTCCTCCATGCAGAGGCAAGGCACATCTACCCTCCCCTCCACCCCCACACTATATACAGCACAGGGGCATAGGTGCAGTTCCCGGGCCAGCTCACCCTCCCGGGGATAGCAGGACATGCCGAACATGGCCTGTGTGCAAGCACATCAACGCCAATGGTGTGGAGACCTGCCGTCCTCGCCTTGCAGAGGGGGACTGGGCTTCATCCACTGTGGCCCCAGGGATAACTGACCACTTCTCTTGTTTCTCCACAGCTGTTAGTGCAGGGCGCACCACCCCGCCTAGAACAGTCTCCCGCACCCGGGCCAGCAGGATGACCTGTAACCAGGAGGAGTACTGCAGCAGCACATGGGGATCCTGCGAGGCCAGCATCACACCCTCGACCACTGGGTGCATGAAGACTTGCAGCTGCGGCGGGAGAGCTGGCAGGAGCTGCTTGCTCAGGGCTGTGCCATCTCCAACCACCTGCAGACCCTGGTGCAGAGGTTGCTGCCTTCTGCTGCTCCAGCCCCTGCTGCTGCCCCAGCTACCGCTCCTTCTCCTCCTCCCACTCTTGCTCCCCCTCCCACTTCTTCTGCCTCCCCCCTCCCCCACCATAGCTGCTCCCCCCTGGGAATGCCGAGGCCCCCGCACCTTCAGTGCTGGGAGACAGGTGGGCCAGCAAGGCCCCCAACCCTGAGCTTCTCCTCCCCGCTCCAGCTCCCTCCTCCCAGGTTTCCCCCTCCCCTCTCCCGTCCTCATTTCCCCCCCCCCCCACACACACCCCAGTTATGTTCAATAAACAGAGTTTGTTTTTGTCAACACGTGTCTTTATTTAATGGGAAGGAGGGTTAGGGAGGGGTCAGTGAAAGGATGTGAGGGTGAAATGAGGCACAAGCCCCTAGTGGGGCACACCAGGGAGACTGTAGTCCTCCTCCAGGTGGAAGCTCTCCCACAGGGCCTCCCAGATATGGATAGCCCCCCGATGGGCCTCTCAGCTGGCAATCGCGTGGGGCTGTGTGTATAGGCCAGCCAAGTGATCGGCTTCAACCATCCAGCCCAGCAGGACAGCCTCCCTCTTCCTCTCGCACAAATTATGCAGCACACAACACGCTGCTACCACGTGCGGAATATTCCACTTGGATAGGTCCAGGCGTGTGAGGAAGCATCTAAAATGGGCCGTCAACCGGCCGAATGCCCTCTCCACCATGATGCGGGGCCTGATGAGCTTGGCATTAAAGGCCTGTTGGGAGGGGTTGAGGTGTCCCGTGTAGGGCTTCATCAGCCAGGGTTGTAGTGGATAGGCCACATCCCCCACCAGGCACGTCTACATCCCCGACCCTGATATGGCGGTCAGGGAAGAAAGTCCCAGCGTGCAGCCTTTGGCACACAGAGGAGTTGCGGTAAACCCGTGCATTGTGTGCATTGCTAGACCAGCCCATGTTAATGTCCAGGAACTGGCCCTGATGGTCAGACACAACCTGCAGGATGACCGAGAAGTATCCCTTCCAATTGATGTACAGGGAGGTCTGGTGGTCTGAAGCACAGATGGGGATGTCCATCCCATCGATTCCCCCCCCCAGCAGTTGGGGAAGCCCAGGGTGCAAAACCCCTTGATCACTGCATCCACATGAATGAGGTGGATGACTCTGCAGAGCAGCACTCTGTTGATGGCCTTGACCACCTGCAGAGGGACACACAAAACCACTGAGAGCCACTAGGGTGCCAGGGTGGCTGAGAGTGCTCCTTCCCCTCTACTGCCCTGTGCCCCCACTCTCAGGAGCAACCCCCCCTGCAATCCTGGCCACCGCGGGCAGTGCATAGTGTGGGTGGGACAGAACAAATCCTCCCATGGAAGGGACTTGCATCCCCTCCCCCCTTTTCCCTAGGGTAGCCTATCCCCTCCTCGCACTCCCCCTCCTGGCACAGTGGCCGGAGATTGCCATACCTGCATGAGCATGGCTCTGATGGTGGATCTCCCCATGCTGAACTGGTTCCCCACGGATCGGTAGCTATCCAGCGTGGAGAGCTTCCAGAGGATGATGGCCACATGCTTGTAGAGGGGAATGGCGGGCCTCATGTGCATGTCCTGTTGCTGCAGAGCAGAGGTGAGCCACTCTCAGAGCTCAAGGAAGGTGTCCTCCTTCATCCTGAAATTCTGGGTCCATTGTTGGTCTCCCCAGCGTTTCAGGATGATGTAGTCCCACCAATTGTTGCTGGTGTCCAGATGCCAGATGCGGCGGGGCACACTGGCATCCAGGAGCTGCAGCTGCTCCTCCCCATCCCCCAGAGGGTCCGGAGGACAGCATGGGGATCAGGCTGCAGCAGATGCTGCAAGGCAGCCTGCAGAAAGTGCAGCCAGGCTTGCAGCAACATGTCCAAAAGAAGCACCACAGTGCCCATGGGCTGCTCTGGCTCCATGGTGCCAAGTGCTGTGGTGTCCCGAGTCAGGGCAACCAAAGCAGACAGAGACAAAAATGCTTTCCTGTCTCCCAGTGAGGTAGGGAAGCAAGCAGGGAAAGTTGAGAACCGGCTGTCCGGGTGGGGGGGGGGTCCCTTTAAGCACAACCCTCAGATAGCCTTAGGCAGCAGCCACACAAAGTAACTACTGACCTGATGCCCTGCCGGAACCGTTTTCAGCTGGCCTTAAATGCGATTCAGAGTCCAATCAGTGTGGACGCACTATTTTGAAATAGCAGAACGCTATTTCAAAATGCATTTTGTGTGTAGATGCGTTATTTCAAATGATCTTATTTCGAATTAACTATTTCTAAATAAGATATTTTGAAATAACACTGTAGTGTAGACATACCCTAAGAGACTAACCATTTTCCAGGACATTAAAGGTTGTTACAAGGAGGAGAGAGAGAAAATATTCGCTCTAATCTCTGAGCACAGGGCAAGAAGCAATAGGCTGAAATTGCAGCAAAGGTGGTTTAGGTTGGACACTAGGAAAAACTACCAAACTTGTCTGGGTAGTTAAATACTGGAATAAATGTCTACGGAGGTTGTGGAATCTCCATCACTGGAGATTTTTAAGAGCAGGTTAGACAAAAACCTGTCAGTGACGGTTTAGATTTAGTCCTGCTGTGGGTTCAAGGGACTGGACTAGATGATTTTTCAAGGTCCATTCCAATACTATGAGTCTATGTACATAAGGATTCATATTTATTATTGAGCACTAACAGTGTATCTGCTGCAATACAAAACCTGAAGTTGCAGATCTGAAATATATAGATATTGTGGAAGCAGAAGTTTAGATTCCTTCTACAATGAGCAGTCCCTTCATTTGTTTAAGGCCTTCACTGTACTAGGAACTCAGCCACCAATGTGAGCTGCACCCAGTGTACTGCACCCTAGCACAGATACAGTTTACACTAATACACATCTCAAGGCAAATGTCATGTGTAACTGCTGTTTTAAAATCCTAGTGTCATTTTATCCCAGTAGTTTTATCGTTTGTTTGCTGGTTGCCGTGAACTACAAAACTCTGCCAAGGCTTTAATTCAACTGCACAATTGCCTTGTCTATACTAACAACTTAACATATATTGTTTAACCTGTACGAACCACAGGTTGCTTCCTTATGAAGGTGGGCAAAGCCACTATGAATTGTGATTTGCACTGGTTGTCATATATTTGGAGTTGCATTTTAGTAATATATACATAGCAGTCACTATCTTCCCCAAGTTATTTTAATTGTTTTTCCTGATTTGCAGTCTCCATCCATAATTTCTGATTTGAGGCAGGGGCTATAAGCACTATGCTGATAAGGCCTGGGGCAGGAATCATCAAAGCAACACTGGGCATGGCAATACTTAGCCAGCGTCAAACTGCTGGGCTGAGACTCTATGGATAGACAAAAAGTTCCTGTCTTCTGCTTGATCCCTTATGGAGCTAGATGTGGGAGAGCAGAGGAACACTCATACATTTTTATGGCAAGAGATAGACAAACCCACAGGGTCCTGGGAAATAGTCTTACATCCCTTAACTGGCAAAGACCAGTGAGGCTTCACTTCACAGGTAGGAGGAGGAGGTTCAAACCTGCTTTGCCAGACATCTAGGAAACAAGTAAATTAAAGTCTCTTGGTGCTCATGTATATTAATTGTTAATTTAAAAACATTTCCCCTATATTAACAGTTCTTTTAGAACTACTAATCACTTAGGCTAGAGGAAGTCAGATGGAATAAGAAATCAGGAGATCTAGAGGTTTACTTTAATATCACCTTGTGACGGACCGGGCCGAGTCTGGGCACAGCTGAGGGCGTCCGCTCAGGGTGAATTGCTCAAATCCGGGGCTCCTTACAGCCCCCAGACTGGTGACCTCTCCAAACAGGCCACAAACCAGTCCCACAGAGCGCTTCAGCTGCCTGCCTGAAGCCTCATGAGCAAAACCCCTCTGACACCCCAGCAATATCCGTGCCCCAGATGGCTCCAGGCCTCATACACAGGTGGGGGGTCTTGGCACCCAATCCCACCTACCCCGAACAAGTTCTGTCCGGTCCCAAGAAACCAGCCACAGATCCCTGGTCAATTTACCCTTTGGACCTTACCCACAAATCACGCTGGGCCAATCCTTTAGCATCTAACAACTAAAGGTTTATTATCACAAGAAAGAAAAGCATGAGAGTAAGGTTGCTAAAGAATCATACATTACATGCATCGAATCTCCCAGTTCTCGATGCAGGCTCTAGCAGAGATGTTACAGCGGCTGGTTTAAAAGTTCTTGTTGCACATCCTAGAATCAGGATGGGTTCACAGGTCTTCCGGGCTCTTCAATCCCTGCAATGCTGCCTCTGGGATGAAGTGCTCAGCTGAGAACCAGATGGCGTCGACCACATTGCCTATTTATCCCTCCTTCCTGGTCCCTTCTTGGCTGTAGCAGGTCACCTGGCCAGAGGCCAATCTCTGTGTTCCCTACTGGCAGCTCTCAGGTGACAGCCCCCATTCTTTAGGTGTGTCCTTGGCCCATTGTGAGCCATTGTCCCACAGGGCCTCGCTAATTAGCATCTCCACAGACCCGGCCCTGCCCAATGCTCAACCACATGCAGGGAAATCTTCAGTATCCATACAAGTACAGGCTAATAATTGTACACACAGACGTTATACAAACACATGAACAGCGTACATAGGATTATCAGACAGTAAGCTTCTATTCAATACCTCACATGGCCCCCTTCTATACCATTTTTGGGGCCAACATCCCCACCTAGGGGTGCATCAGTGATCTGTCTGCTCCCCTCAAGATCCAGTAACATGACACACCTGTTTTGGGGTATGTCAGTGATACCCCAAGATCTAGAGTTACACTTAAGTAAATCTGGTATATCTAAGCTCCAAACTAGGCTAATGGGTTTTATTTCTCTTCGATCCTTCCTGTCAAAGATAGGGGCCCGGGCAGAGAGAGGTGCATCCTGGAGGTTAATGCCTGGCTGCGAGGATGGTGTCGCCAGGAGGGCTTCGGCTTCCTTGACCACGGGGTGCTCTTCCAGGAAGGACTGCTTGGCAGAGATGGAGTTCACCTTTCTAGGAGCGGGAAGGCCTTGTTTGGACACAGACTGGCTAACCTTGTGAGGAGGGCTTTAAACTAGGTTCGACGGGGACAGGTCAGCAAAGCCCACAGGTAAGTGCTGAATGTGCGGGACTGGGAGATGGGTTGGAAATGGGGGGGACTACGGCCTATAATGACAAGGAGAAAGGAGGGTCAGGGCACAACAGGGAGGCAAGATCAAATCAGTATCTTAGATGCCTATATACAAATGCGAGAAGTATGGGTAATAAGCAGGAAGAACTGGAATTGCTAACAAATAAATACAACTATGATATCATTGGTATTACAGAAACCTGGTGGGATGGGACACACGATTGGAATGTTGGTATGGAAGGGTACAGCTTGCTCAGGAAGGACAGACAGGGAAAAAAGGGAGGAGGGGTTGCCTTGTATATTAAAAATGTACACACTTGGACTGAAGTGGAGTTGAATGTAGGAGATAGCTGTGTAGAGAGTCTCTGGGTTAAGCTAAAAGGGGTAATAAATGAGGGTGATGTCATGCTAGGAGTCTACTACAGGCCACCTAGCCAGGTGGAAGAGGTGGATGAAGCCTTTTTTAAACAATTAACAAAACTATCCAAAGCCCAAGATTTGGTGGTGATGAGGGACTTCAACTATCCAGACATATGTTGGGAAACTAACACAGCGGGGCACAGGCTATCCAATAAGTTTCTGGACTGCATTGGAGACAACTTTCTGTTTCAGAAGGTTGAAAAAGCTACCAGAGGAGAAGCTGTTCTGAATTTGATTTTAACAAATAGGGAGGTACTAGTTGAGAACTTGAAAGTGGAAGACAGTATGGGGGACAGTGATCATGAAATAATAGAGTTCATGATCTTAAGGAAAGGTAGAAGGGAGACCAGCACAATTGAGGTAATGGATTTCAGGAAGGCAGATTTTGATAAGCTCAGAGAACTTGTAGGTAAGGTCCCATGGGAAGCAATACTGAAGGGAAAAACAACTGAGGAGAGTTGGAAGTATTTCAAAGGGACGTTGTTAAGGGCCCAAAAGCAAACAATTCCGCTGTGTAGGAAAGATAGAAAATATGGCAAAAGACCAGCTTGGCTTAACAAGGAGATCTTGCATGATCTCAAAATAAAAAAGGAGTCCTATAAAAAATGGAAACTAGGACAAATAACAAAGGATGAATATAGGCAAGCAACACGGGAATGCAGGGGCAAGATTAGAAAGGCAAAGGCACAAAATGAGATCAAACTAGCTACAGGCATAAAGGGAAACAAGAAGACCTTTTATAAATACATTAGAAGCAAGAGGAAGACCAAGGACAGGGTAGGCCCACTGCTCAGTGAGGAGAGAGAAGCAGTAACAGGAAACTTGGAAATGGCGGAGATGCTCAATGACTTCTTTGTTTCGGTCTCCATTGAGAAGTCTGGAGGTGTGCCTAACGTAGTGAATACAAGCAGAGAGAGGGTAAGTTTAGAAGATAGGATACACAAAGAACAAGTTAAAAATCACTTAGGAAAGTTAGATGTCAGCAAGTCACCAGGTCCTGATGAAATGCATCCCAGGATACTCAAGGAGCTGATAGAGGAGGTATCTGAGCCTTTAGCTATGATCTTTGAAAAATCATGGAAGACAGGGGAGATTCCAGAAGACTGGAAAAGGGCAAATATTGTGCCCATCTATAAAAAGGGGAATAAGAACAACCCAGGAAACTACAGACCGGTCAGTTTAACATCTGTCCCAGGGAAGATAATGGAGCAGGTAATTAAGAAAATCATATGCAAACACTTGGAAGGTAATAAAGTGATAGGGAATAGCCAGCATGGGTTTGTGAAGAACAAGTTATGCCAAACTAATCTGATAGCTTTCTTTGATAGGATAACGAGCCTCGTGGATAAGGGAGAAGCGGTGGATGTCATATACCTAGACTTTAGTAAGGCATTTGATACGGTCTCGCATGATATTCTTATTGATAAAACTAGGCAAATATAACTTAGATAGGGCCACGATAAGGTGGGTGCATAATTGGCTGGATAACCGTAGTCAGAGAGTTGTTGTTAACGGTGCTAAATCCTGCTGGAAAGGGATAACAAGTAGAGTTCCTCAAGGGTCTGTTTTGGGACCCGTACTGTTCAATATCTTCATCAATGACGTAGATATTGGGATAGAGAGTACGCTTATTAAGTTTGCAGATGATACCAAACTGGGTGGGGTTGCAACTTCTTTGGAGGATAGGGACATAATTCAAAATGACCTTAGCAAGTTAGAGAAATGGTCAGAGGTAAACAGGATGAGGTTTAATAAAGAGAAATGCAAAGTGCTCCACTTAGGAAGGAACAATCAGTTTCATACATACAAGATGGGAAGAGACTGTCTAGGAAGGAGCATGGCAGAAAGGTATCTAGGGGTCATAGTGGACCACAAGTTGAATATGAGTCAACAGTGTGATGCTGTTGCAAAAAAAGCAAATATGATTCTAGGTTGTATCAACAGGTGTGTTGTAAGCAAAAGTCGTGAAGTCATTCTGCTGCTCTACTCTGCACTAGTTAGGCCTCAGCTGGAGTACTGTGTCCAGTTCTGGGCGCCACATTTCAAGAAAGATGTGGAGAAATTGGAAAGGGTACAGAGAAGAGCGACAAGAATGATTAAAGGTCTAGAGAACATGACCTATGAAGCCAGGCTTCATAAACTGGGCTCGTTTAGTTGGAAAAAAGAAGATTAAGGGGGGACATGATAGCGGTTTTCAAATATCTAAAAGGGTGTCACAAGGAGGAAGGAGAAAATTGTTCCTCTTGGTTTCTGAGGACAGGACAAGGAGTAATGGACTTAAAGTGCAGCAAGGGAGGTTTAGATTGGACATTAGGAAAAAATTCCTAACTGTCAGGGTGGTCAAATATTGGAATAAATTGCCAAGGGAGGTGGTGGAATATCTTCTCTGGAGATATTTAAGAACAGGTTAGATAGACATCTGTCAGGGATGGTGTAGACGGAGCTTGGTCCTGCCTTGAGGGCGGGGAACTGGACTCAATGACCTCTCGAGGTCCCTTCCAGTTCTATGATTCTATGATTCCTGGCTCTGTCACTGTCTGCTTAGTAACATTTAGCAAATCACTTATTCTCAGTGTGAGTCCATCCTCAGCTGTAGAATAGAGATAGCAGTACTTCCCTATTTACCAGGAGTGATATGAAGCTAAGTCAATGTTTTTAGTATGCATCACTCACTTAAATGGAAGTTATTAAAGAAATGCAAAGTATTATTTATAATTGATATGGTATTTGTTTGAAAGACTCACTGCAGCAGTGTCAACACAGTATCTAGTTTACAGTGTGTGGATATTACAACTGAAAAGCTGACAGTGATTTTAATTTAGTTTTCTTTTGGTTACTCTGCAGTTTCAACATTTGTGTAAAATACTTATGTTTCAGTATTACTGTGTCCCACAAACTCAGGAGTTTTTCACAACAGGCCCCAAATAAAGTGGTTGAGCCTTTTGTGCTCTGAGCTGATTGGAGAGTGTGATGGAGTACAGTAAACTAAACAACCTAACCACAGAGAGATGTTTTCTTTCTGCACCGGAAACACCTGCCAAAAAAGCTGGGCTCACACAAACTGCACACAGAAAAGCCCAGAAAAAAACTTCCATCTGTACAAAAGTGAGAATGATGTATTACATTTGGTAAATCTATTTATATTAAGCATATATTGCATTATATTGTCAGATGCATGGCAAACTTAAATTGCAGCAAGCTTTGTAATCTGCATTTTTCACAAGTGATCATGCACTGCCAGTTTTAGAGTGCAGGTAGAACCCCTCTAGTCCAGGACCCTCAGGGTCTGACTGGTGCCAAACCAGAGAATTTGCTCAACTATGAGAAGTCAATATTGTCTAGCAGCATTACCAACTCTTCCACAGCTTACTAGGCTCTTAGAAGATATTTAGGGGTAAATTTGAGCTAAATATTAGCACAGAACACTGAAAGGCAGGACTGGTGGCTGTAAACAAACTCTATTGGAATGCGGGAAACTTGGCCATATCCATGATAAGTGAATATCCAGTTAACTAAAATCATGCTGGACCATGCATATTGCCAGACCAGAGAGAGGTTCAACCTGTAGTAAGATGTGTGATCTGGGACATATTTTTCTCCCAAATGAAAAGATGTTGGAAAGCACAATATAGTAACGTGAGTAAACATGATATGTGTCCACATTGATTGCATTCCCATTTTTGTTAGCTTAAGTCCTATTTACAACTAAAGCTGATGCATAATTGTTGCTATGTCCAGTTACAGAAACATGATCCGTCTTTTCAAATTGGATCCATAACCATGACTGCAGCCTGGCTAGCAGGTCTTTCCAAAACATTGCATCACACAATAAATAGGTTTGCCGTCCATATACCCACTGGCACAGTTATTCCACAAGCAAGTAAATGCTTGAATAAACAAGCTCAGTGCTTTTTGCCCACCCTTTGCTGTAAATAGCCACAATGCATAACTCCTTATCAACATTCTTTCTTTAAAAAAAACCTATGATTTTTTCTAGCAATTTCCATTTAATCTCATAAAATTGAGGCCTCCAAATCTGTTTGTATATGGTCAAATATCAAGTTTAAGACCTTCCAGCTTGAGGTGAGACTATCCAACCTGATCTAGTTTTTTGCTGGTGGAGCTAGCAGGGAGTATAAACATATTTTAGGCAGATGTGCCAAATCTGGTATCATTCTGTTGGACAAACAGTGATGGGAGACAATAAAAATACCAAAGGTCTGGTATCACTATTTAATGAGATGATCCAGTCTGACATACTACCCCTTCTTATGTGATGATGTACCTGCCATCTATTGAGACATAATTCACCATGCTACAATATTGTCTCCACAGATGGCAGGTGCAGTGGCAGGGAACAACAGTAACTCTGGAGTGACTCATTCCTAAGACTAACAAGATGGTTTAATACCATGGTCCCCAACACAGTGTCCGCGGGCCCCATTGTGCCCGCTGGGTCATTTATGTGCGCCCGCCTAGTGACCAGGGCCGGCTCAAGCCATTCTTGCATCCTAGGCGCATGGTGCATGCGCTGCCCCCAACCTCAGGTGCCTGGCAGCCCCAAAAGGTTGGGGACCACTGGTTTAATAGGTGATGAGTTTTCGTGGGCCAGACCCACTTCCTCAGATCCTGTTGATCTGAGGAAGTGGGTCTGGCCCACAAAAGCTCGTCACCTATTAAACCACCTTGTTAGACTTTAAAGTGCTACATAGTTTTTCTTTTTGTTTTAGCAAGATCAGAATAACACAGCTACCTCTCTACTACTATTCATTCCTAAGAGTCACTCCAGACTCCAAAAGTTCAGGATACCATCTACATGTTTTGTTAGTCTTTAAAGTGCTACCAGACTATTTGTTGTTTTTTAAATTCATTCCTAAAAGGTAGGAGATTTAACGTTTTTAATCTGACTGCATTAGCACTTGTGGTGAGACGGAAACTCAGGAAGGTTTGGCGCCCTGCCCTATGGTCAGATGAG
Organism: Pelodiscus sinensis; assembly: GCF_049634645.1. NCBI lineage: Eukaryota > Metazoa > Chordata > Testudines > Trionychidae > Pelodiscus > Pelodiscus sinensis. The sequence continues at coordinate 92,391,138 of NC_134715.1, read as the reverse complement.
TAACCATGGGCAGATGAAGACCCCACGCTCCTGTTAAGGAGTCCTCCAAAAAGCGCGGTGCAACTATGGCTGGTCAAGTGCCAATTTCACCTATCGGGAGGGCAGAAAAGACTGCGAGGCACCCTGATAGGCTCGGAGCAGGTTGGCTTAGGCAGAAAAGAGTGGGAGAGTGTGACATTCATTGCGAAACTCGTTTGCCGCCTCAGCCTAGGAGACTGTGGCCCCCGTGTCACCCATGCCTGGCCCGAGGAGCTGCTGTACCCAGAGCCCGCTCTGGGCGTTGCTGGGGCTCCTGGCCCTGGAGCCCGGCATGGGGTGACTGGCGGAGCGTCTTTCTGAGCGGGTAGCCCTGGCCACCGTAGCCCCCCAGCCGCCCTTCTCGAGGGGCTGGAGCAGCAGCAACCGCCACGGCTGTTGGGCAGGTGAAAGTGTCATCCCCAGCGCAGGTCCTTGTGCAGTTTGGGGCCAGGTGGGGATGCGGAGCTCAGGAGAGTGGCTGGCCCAGCAGGTGGGGGAGAAGGCGGGATGGCGGGTCCACACACGGAACAGGGGTTAGGAGATGCACCAAACGGTGAGTGCTGGGCTGTGGTGGGTGGGGACTCCAGCCTCCAGTGTGCACTGTGGCATGGGCTGTAACTCCCGGGCAGTTCCCAGCCCTGGTACATGCGGGGGCTGGAGTCCCGGAGGGAAGGCAAGGGGTTGGTAAAGGAGTGCGTGGGGGTGGGGCACAACAGCCAGTCACCTTGCCCCGTGGGGTTCTGTTTGGCCTCTCAGGGGGGCGGGGCTGGGTCATGCTGCCCGGTGCCATGCACAATGAGTGTGGGTGCCTCGTGCCATGTGCAGCCCACAGGCTTGGGCAGGAGGGCGGCTTCCGCACACAGTCGTAGTGCTGGGAAACGCATGAGCGAGGTGTGGGGTCCTGCGCGCGCCTCGGGTGTAGGGTGCGTCTCCCCTGGCTCCGCTTTCTCCCGCTGCTTTGTAGTGTACAGGCTTAGGTCGGCCGGAAGGTTAGTAAACAGCCTCTGAAGAGACACCTGGGTTTACTTCTGGGGTTGACATCTCCGTGAGCCCTGGCCTCGTGGTTGATACAGCCTGAGTGTGAGGGGCTGTTCAGGAAGGTAAATATCTTAACATTTAAGAGTAAGCTCTACAAAGGATAGAAAAGCCTCAGAACAATCCTTTGATCTCTGACAAAGGTCTAAGTTTGGTGTCTTCTAATAAAGTTTATGGCTTACTTATTTAGCTTAGACTCTGTAGAAACACACATCCTGGTCCTCTTCATTCTGAGTTCAAGACTCTTATTGAAGAGATGGGTGAATCTCTCTATTAAAGGCTTTTCTATGAGGAGCAAGAGGGTAAAAGAGTCAAAGGCTTGAAATGGTGAAATTAATAACCAGGGCTTGACAAACAGCGGCGAAACCTACTCGCCAGCCCCGCACTGCACATGTGCAAGATCCGCATTGCGCATGTGTGCCGCCGGTGAATGGGGCCACCAGCTGAAATCTACTCGCCACGGGTGAGTAGATTCAGTGATTTGTCGAGCCCTGCTAATAACTCTCCTTACTCACTTGACTTGTTACTGGGTTAATATTTCTATGTAATCTCAATTTTAGTATGGTGTAAATGTAAAATTGCCCTTCCCCATTTGGTGGTGGTGGGGGACTTGCATGAATTGGTAAACTTTGGGGAATAGAGAGCTTTGCTGTGGCACCTACAATCCTGTGGTTTTCTTGTCTCTTTAAGATGGTTGTCCCAGTGTAGCACTTGCTGTGCTTCACAATTTGTATAGGGATGTTAGATAGCAATTAATTGAATAATCATAATAGACAGGGCTTGCTTAACCGCAGTGAGCCCCACTTGCCAGCCGTGCTGTCTGGTGATCTGCGCATACACAGATCGGTGTGCGCATGCGCAGATCGCCCGAACCTGGCTCTTCCGAGTTGCAATCTACTCGCCATGGGCAAGTAGATTGCATTATTTGTCAAGCTCTGATAATAGATATGTAGCCGTGTTAGTCTGGTCTTGCTGAAACAAAAAACAGAATTATGTAGCTCTTTAAAGACTAACAAGATGGTTTATTAGGTGATGAGCTTTCGTGGGCCAGACCCACTTCCTCAGATCAAACAGTGGAAGAAAATTGGCACGACCATATATACCAAAGGATACAACCAAAAAAAGAACACATATGAAAAGGACAAATCAAATTTCAGAACAGAAGGGGGATGAGGGGGGAGGTAAATGTCTGTGAGCTAATGATATTAGAGGTGATAATTGGGGAAGCTATCTTTGTAATGGGTAATGTAATTAGGGTCCTTGTTAAGACCTAGTTATAAAGTGTCAAATTTTAGACAGGATCACAAAGAAAAAACAGTTTCTTGCCATTTCAACCAGAAAGGGCATTGTCTCAACGACCTGATTACCTGTGTCCTGCTTCAAAGACCTTTTAACAAGAGACTTGAAAGAGAATCCTCTGAACTGTCATTCATGCTTAAATTTGACACTTTAAATTTGACATTTCACCTCTAATATCATTAGCTCACAGACATTTACCTCCCCCCTCATTCCCCTTCTGTTCTGAAATTTGATTTGTCCTTTTCTTATGTGTTCATTTTTTTGGTTGTATCCTTTGGTATATATGGTTGTGCCAATTTTCTTCCACTGTTTGATCTGAGGAAGTGGGTCTGGCCCACAAAAGCTCATCACCTAATAAACCATCTTGTTAGTCTTTAAAGTGCTACATAGTCCTTGTTTTTGTTTGAATAATCATGTGACCACACAAAATATTACTTACATGACTGGTCTCTGGGGGCGGCAGCCAGTGCACTCCTGGGTAGCCCTGTGCCACCCTGTGAGGTGGTGGGTGGGAGCTAGTCTGTGAGGAGAGCAAATTTTAAAAACCAGCTCCCTGCACAGACCGGCTCCCTCCTGTTGCTGCCCTCCTGTCACTCTGTGCTTCCTCTGATAGAGGCAGCGGCGTGAATCTCCCATTATAGTGACAGGCCTAACGCAGTGGGGGACTCCCTAGACTGGATGCTATCCAATGAATAAGTGCTCGAGACTAAGATGGGGATGGTGATCTGACCAACTTTAACCTTCATTTCATAGGGTTATTTTATTTTTATTTTGGGGGGGGGGGCACATGTTAACTGACTCTGATTTTTGTTTATTGCAGCTGGATGTATTTCTGGACCTCCTACAGAAGATGGACCTTGCCTGGTCTCTGAGCAGCGTATGTTGGGCCCTTGGCCCTGGAAGGCCTTGGATTTGTTGAAGCATGCAGGAGATGCCAGAATTTGGCAAGCCTACCACGCAGATCCGGTGCACTTTCTTTTCTTTAGAGAAGAGATGGGAATGCCTGCTGTTTGGCCAATTCCAGGTGAACAAAGAGGATTTGTGGTGACTATGGAATCACGAGGCTTTTCTTCCCCAAAAATACTGATGTACTTAGCAGCACTCTCCTATCTCTCCAGAATCACTGGTCACCCTGATCCTCTTCAAGATTTTGTAACCTGTCAGATGGCTGCAGTGGAGAGAAGGTAATCAAAGATACTGCAGATCTCATGTAACTATTGAAGTGTTGTGATCTCTCTTGGGCACAGTACAGTCTGTATGTAGCTCTCTTTATGAATGTTTGTTCTGTGCCTTGTTTACTTTACCTTTTATGGGGCGGCACTTGGTGTAGAAGAGATGGTAACAAAGACTCACAACTGGACACAACCAGATATCTTGTATATGAATGATGTCCAGCTGACCTGAGGAAACAGTGAACATTTACCTGGATACATCTTATTTGAGCCAAGAAAAATGTTTGTTATCTTAGATTATCTAGAGAGACAAGGATATGCCCTGTTGTGGCACTGTGCAATTATGTGGCAGCTAGGCCACAAAGGGTTGAGCTTCTCTTTGTACATTGGGATGGTACACCATTGACAAGGAGACAGTTCTTGGCTATATTCAGTTCAGCTTTAAGGTTACTTGGCCTTTGTCCAGAGCAATATGGTGTACATTCTTTCTGGTTGGGACAGTTGTACACTACAGATGTTCAGAAGAAGTCATTCTGCACCTGGGAAGGTGGCAAGGTATCAACCTAAAGAGGAGATAAGTAGTCAGCCACAGAAGCCAGTAGAACAGCTAACATTCTCTGGTCCAGTGCTTACCAAATAGTGTTCCGCGGAACCCCAGGATTCTGCAAAGTGAAAATAAGGGTTCTGCAAGAGAATTCCATTACAATAACATTTTATGACTTAAGAAAATTAATATGTGACTTTTATTTTTAAATATGTGCAATTAAACTACATGATGATCTCATGACCTTGTTTAGCATTTGTTTATTATTATCCTTACTTTGTAGTCTACTTTTTCAGCTCCATTTATTAGACTGTTAGGGGTTCCTCAGAATTCTTTCGAATTTAAAAGGGTTCCATGGCCAAATAAAATTGGGAAACACTGTTCTGAACTAATCTCTTTGCTGATGCCATTGTTTCCTACAACATGATCTAGAACTTGATGTGCAAACTTCAAAGTACTGGAGCAACTAGAGAACATTCTAGTTGATCTTCCTAGAGTTTGCTGTGTGGTGCTCTCTGTATTTGTAAGCTGTTTGCAAAATTTTAATATTAAAAATTGCATAACTAGTATAACCTTCTGTTACCCCTCAGACGCGGCCGACGTGGCCCCGGGTTCCTCCGCTGCCGACCAGCTGCTGCCTGGCGCCCCCCCATCTGCTTTGCTCCCCGCCCGCCATCTGTCTTAGTGCGGGGCAGCACGACTGGGCCGTCTGCCCCGTCACACCTTCATGATCAATAAACGTGCAGTGCTATTGCCTTTAAAACTTGTCTGGCCTATGCCACATCTTAGCAAGACTTTTGCTGCCACTTTATTGCTGTTAGACTCTATAGTGGGTTTTTTTCCTTGTGGCATGAGGACAACTTGTAGGTGGGGATGGCAAGCAGTATAGAAATATTCAGTTATACATTTTGCCTTAATGTTATTGCTAAAGTCAGTTATGCAGATCATAGACCATGCAAGGAAAGATAATGTTCAATTAAACTAAAAGGTGGGAAATTCAAAACAGTAAAAGGATGGCAGAAGAATAGACCTTTTCACCACATAGCATGATTCCAAAAAGGTATTAGATACTTACATGGATATATAAAACCAGCAAAATTTGATTAGTTATTGTAGAGGTAGCTAAGACTGTATGTAATGTAGGATCCGACCTACATGAAGTAAATAAGAACTGCCATGCAGACAGACCAAAGGTCCATCTAGTCCATTATCTTATCTTCTGAGAGTGGCCAATACCAGGTACCCCAGAAGGAATGAACAGGTAATCATCAAGTGATCCCTATCCTGTCATCCATTTCCAGTCTCTGTCAAGAGGCTAGGAATATCATTCCTACCCATCCTAATTAATAGGTCCATCAATGGCTAACATCCATGAATTTATCTAGTTCTTTTTTTGAAGCCTGTTGAAGTCCTGGTCTTTACAACATCCTCTTGCAAGGAGTTCCACAGGTTGACTGTGCGCTGCTCGGATTCCTTTTGTTTGTTTTAAACCTGCTACTTATTAATTTCATTTGATGATACCTAGTTCTTATTTACTTCCCATAACATAACTTTTCCTTATTCACTTTCTCTACTTTTATAACGATTTTCTAGAATTCTGTCATCTCCTCTTTCGTCTCCTCTTTTCTAAGCTGAAAAGTCTGTCTAATCTTTTTTCATACAGCACTCATTCCAAACTCCTAATAATTTTTGTTTTCCTTTTCTGAATCTTTTGAGATGAGGCAACCACATCTGTATGTAGTATTCGAGATGTGGGCGTACCATGGATTTATACAGAGGCAATAAGATATTCTCTATCGCTTTCTTAATTTCTAACATCGTTTGCTTTTCTGACTGCTGCTGCCCATTGAGTTGATATTTTCAGAGAACTATCCACAATGATGCCAAGATCTCTTTCAAGTGGTAATTCCTCAGATTTGTCACCTAAAAAGAATGGCTCAGGTTTGGCAATCTCCTTAACATCCTCACTGAAGCAAAAATGTATTTAATTTCTCCACAATGACCTTATTGTCTAAGTGCTCCTTTAGCATTTCAACCATCCAGTGGTTCCATTGTTTTTTTTTAGCAGGTTTCCTGCTTCTGAGACTTCAAAAAGTAATAGCAAAATGTTTAAGTTTTTAGCCAGCTGCCTTCAAACTCCTTTTTGGCTTTCCTTATTTTTACACTTAAAGGAACATAAACTGTCAAATTATATTTTTCTCACTGGGGTTTAACTTAGTTTAATTGCCAATCTCATTTCAGGCTGAGAATCCAGAAGATTTTAAACTCACTTGTACTACTTGCATCAGCTTCAAGTATCTCCACCTATCATTTGCCTGTTGGCTAGAGAAGTTGAAATGAGAAAATACTGAAATGTTTCTGAAGTAAAGATTAGCTGTCATGTACTGAACAGCAACTAGGAGCATTAATTAATTCTTCAGTAACAAAGAATGTTTATTGGGGCACACAGTAAACTTGATAGAGCTGGAATTAGAAGTGAGGTGAAAGATCGGTAAACCAGCTCTGACCCTAGTTAGAGGCAGAAGTAGCATAAAGCCCTGGATATGGCACTGAGGGACCTCCCTTTAAGGCTGCCTACTGGAGACAGCCCTTGTGTAGACAGGCTGTGGGCCTGCAGAGATTCCAAGCACTACTATGGCACACCAGTAGTTGGGGATAGACTGCTATGGCATGAACAGCTTTCCAGACTGTTTTAAGCTCACACTAGAGTAGCCCAGGAATAGGACAGAATAAGTACTCCCATCCCCATTGTTACACTTCCTGTATTTCTCCTAATGATGTAGCACTGAATCTTTTTCCAAAGAAGGTATGGCGGAGGCTTTTGGGAAGACTCTTCTCCCTCCCCCATCCATTTTTCGAAAATAGAGATATTAGATCCCAAGAGGCTTTCTACAGTTGCCATCTTTAATGTAAGCTATTTAACAAGTTTGTTTTTGCTATTTGTATCTGTTACTCTTAAGCTCTTTCAGAATATGATCTGAGGAAGTGGGTCTGGCCGACGAAAGCTCATCACCTATTAAACCATTTCTTAGTCTTTAAAGTACTACATAGTTTTTCCTTTTGTTTCTTAAGTTTATAAATATTTTCAATAATGGAGTCTAGTTTAATACTAAATAGAAACAATTTATTAGCAAATGTTTGAAACAATTTGTTAAATTTGTCTTTGCTTTTAATTTTGGATGCAATAAAGCCAAGGGCAGGTTGCAGAGAAAACAAGTAACAAACAAGGTTAACAAGCTATGGGCATAACCCGCTTTGTCCTGGATACAGGAGATGGAAATTTAAGAAAGACAATATGAGTTATTGGGGTCACCTCCTATAAGGTAAGAAAGAATCTCTCTCTCTCTCTCTCTCTCTCTCTCACTCTAACATGAATCATAAATCCATGGGTGTGGGGGGGCCCACAGTGTGGTCCTGTCCTATGTCATCTTTTTTCTGGTCCAATACCTAAATCAACAATAACACATGAAAAAAAATTAGCAAATCCACCAATTAAGCATAGTCCGTAGTCATCACAGGAAAGGTGGATGCGCTTCCAGTAGACACATGATCAATGGTGGGTTTTCATCTTCTGTTGATGGTCTCCTTTGGCACCTATGGGGGGAAGCAAAGCTGGGGTGGGGGTAGGAGAGAAATGGTGAGTTTTTCGCTGCTGCATCCCCCTTCGGTGGGTGACCTGATGATGCCCTTAAGAAGTAAAGTCTATGATCTGTCAAGGAAGGCAATGAGAGCATTCCCTGATTGTGTCCCTTGTCTGAAGTCACTGTAGCTTGTTGGTGTCCCTCGTCATCCAGCACCAGTGGGGTGAGACAGACTGTAGGGGAGAAAATGGCCTATGCTCCTGGCCGTGTCTCTTTGGGGGGCAGTCCTGTTAATCCATTTATCGTTCATGTGGTGTGGCCTATGTCCAATTCCGATGGGTTGATGAATCGGAGAGCATTACTTCTCCCGGTATTGGCGGTGGTCTGTGATGCACTCCATGTAGATGTTACAGAACCACCTTATAGCATCAGACTCCATCAGCTAGCTCATTAGGTGGGTGTAGTGATGACTGATGCCACAGGGGTCCTAACCACCCAGGGCCCCCACCCGCAGGGCACAGATCTCTACTGAGAATCCATTAACTCGCAGGGTGTCAGCCAGTGGGGTGTACTTCTCGATCTTCTTTGCCCAGGCTTCTTAGAAGGCTGCTGTTTTGTTCTCAGAGGGGATTGTTGCATCCACCATTGTGATCTTCTACCGATTGTTTGTAACAATGATGTCTCAGCATGCTGTTGGTTCCCAGGATGGGCAAGTCCATGGCTACGTTCCCTAGGGTTAGCAGCAGGGCTTTCATAACCCAGTCCTGAATGGTGTGGTGGTGATCCACCCCAGGTCCTGGCAGCATACAGCTGCACAGGACATGGGGCAGGATCCCCATGGGGTACCTGCATCTCTTGTCCCGGTCCCCGTGGCGAATGGCTCTGTTGAGAGGGACACAGTTGAGCAGGGCCCAGTGGATGAATCACCAGTCCATGAAGCAGGTGAAGTTGCCAGCATGGAGGAAGTGATTGCTGGCATTCCACTTTCTGATGACTTTGAATAATTTCTCCTGGTTCGGCTTCTTCTTCAAGTGATTGCTCATGTCCATTCCACGTAGGTGTGTGTGTGTGTTACCCACCAGCTCTGTGATTATTGGGGAACCAGAACATGGTCACCTGTCAGCCTTGTGCTCTTGGGGAGTCAGGGAGTGACATTCATGGAAAACCATTCCCTTCCCTCAGGCCTCTGCTAGAATCAAAGACAAAGCAATGAAAAGGCCGGGGAAGACACACCTAAACTGCTTCAGACAAGGGTGATACAATTAAGGAAACACCCCAGCCTCATTTGCATTAAAGATGGAACAGAGGGACATCTCATTAGCATACAGAATGGAGAGCAGCTCTTCCAAGGCAGGAACCGCACTGAACTATGGGACACCGAAAGCAGAGAAGCAGTGCCTGATGGGAAATCCCTGCTCCAGATGCTAATGAACCTAAGCCTGCTCACACCCAAATTAGTCATTATCAGACCAATTCTAGTAACGATCCTATTGACATCTAAAATACTGAAACTGCCAAGTTGCATTGTGAGCTCGTTCAAGGAACATCACCCATAACCAGGGGTGATCAGTCTCTATTGTCTCTCCTCTTTCTCTTTGAACTATCCCTATAAAAACTCCTATCCTTGCCCCAAGAAATCTGTTCTGATACCTGGACTTAAACTGCATCAGTTCCATTGAGACTTCTTCATCTCCTGTCTGATCGTGCTGGGGGCTCTGTCCTGCTTTTCTCCTGCCCTCTGGACCCCCGGCTACCATCATCATCTGGGAACCCCGATCAGTGCAAGCTCCGTGGAGTGGTGAGGTCTCTCTCTCTCTCTCTTTCTCTCTCTCTCTCTCAACTATCTCTCTGAGCATAGCCTCCTGACCCTGCCCTGTGTAAACTGTTATATGGTTACCTAACATTTGTAAGCAGCTTCAATTTAGATTTAATATTGTAATTGTTAGATTTAATATTGTAACTGTTTGATATCTATTCACTACTCAGAAATAAATCACTTTCATTGTTAAGCTGGTTGCTTCTCTCTCTTTCTTTCTCTTTTGCTCACTCTTCCTTAAGGGGTGTGGTTTTGGCTTCCCCATTCGCTCTGCAACAACGCTTCTTGTACCCAAGCAAAAGATCCCTGTAGTGCCCAAAATCCTGTGGGGTTTGCTCATCGTGTGGTTTACCAGTGAATGACTGTGGTGTGAAAGTGGGGATAGGGGGTGCTGAACCTGGGGGCTTATGAGGATGGCAGCTTAAAGTGCTGTTTAATCCAGCCCACGGAGTCCAAAGGCACATGAGGGTGCAGTGTGGCATTGCTGTGAAACCCAGCCAGCTGAGTCCAGGGACATATGAGGGGGTCAGCTTGTGAGTGCTGAGTACCCAGTCCTCTCAGACGTGCTCTGACTAGTGTGTGTGAGTGTCTGTGTGTGTTGCTAAGGTGGGAAGAACCCCATCCTGAGGAACCTAGTTCCTGCAGGAGAGCTCCAGTGGGAGGGGGAATTGGCAGCAGGGAGAATTCAGCTCCATATGAGAGCCCCAGTAAGCACCAACAGCACACTGATAGAACTGTTAACCTTCCCCCAGTCCCATAAGGGTAACCCTGATAAATGAGCATACCCCAGAGTATTGGGCAAATCTGGTAACAGTGTGCAGCATGCACGCGTCGTCGGAGATTTTTCCCTCAGCAGTACCCGTCGGACCAGCAGGGAGCCCCCTCGAGTGGTGCCGGTATACCGGCCGCTATATACCCCTGCAGGCCCCCCGCCCTCTCAGTTCCTTCTTACCGCCTTGACCGTTGTTGGAACATCCCTCAGCTCTTGCTAAGCAAATGCTGCTAGTACTTAAGTAGTTCTTTGTTACCTGTTATCTGTTATCTGTTAATTATCTGTTAAGAGTTGTAAATTGAGTTAGAGTAGTATCTGTGTGTGTTTGCTGCTGCGATGTGCCTTGTGCCCGGGGTGGGGCGTGCCTAGGCTGCAAAGGGGATACGCTGTCCTATTCTATTCAGCCTCTTCTATCAAACTCCATCCCTTTTCAAGGACCCCTCTCATGAGCCTCTCCTACAGGAGGAGGTTCTCTACCTTCTCACTCTGGGAGCCATAGAGCTGGTTTCCTCTGAGTTTTTGGGCAGGGGTTTCTACTCCCAGGCTCCATGTGAGCACTTCGGCATTTCCCTTTTGAAATGAGCAAGAGCTCTTGCACATTTCAAAGTGGAAGTGCTTATCGAGTAGTTGATGGAAATTCCATTGACTAGTTGACTAGTAAATTAATCACTAGTTAGCCGTAGTTACTAGGGATGTTATGTGGCATGTTGGCAGCTCCCTGCTTTTTGGAGATATAGATGATGACCATGCTGGCCATCTGGGGGAGGTAGAGCCACTTCCTGACAAGGTGACATGGTACTGTCTGGCCAAGGTTCCCCTGAACAAAGCACAGCCAAGCCCCTGAGCAGAAAGATGTGGGGGAGTGTGGACGAGATCAGGAAAGTGTTCATAGCATCGATCTTCTGCTAGGGCATGAGTAGTGATTCGTCAGTCAGGTCCGTGTGATGCATGATCTTCTTGATGGTCTTGTCTGTCATCTGCTGAATCTTCACTCCAGTGGGGGTGCCCAGGTGTTGATAGTTCTGTTTTTCCTTGAGGGAGACCATGGGTTCTCCCTGAATTGTGAATACTGTGGGCCTCACAAGGGTCTTGCTGCCACCATCCATGTGGTGGGAGGTGCACTTCCTGCCATTGAAGCACATGCCTGTCTGCTCAGCCGGTGACTTGAAGCATCTGTTGGAGGCCCTCTGTGTAGTTAGTGATCAGGACCAGGTCATTCACATAGGCCAGGACGTTGATCCACTCTCCGTTCAGATCAAACCCAGGTGGGCCATGGGAGATGGCTCGTAGGAGTGGCTCCATGGCCAGGTTGAAAATGATGGGGCTGAGCAGGTAGCCCTGCTTCACACTGTGGTGGATTCGGATGATAGCTGTCTCTCTGTCAGAGTGGATGGTGATAGTGAAATTCCTGAAGAGGTAGAGAGTTGCTGTAGGAAGGTGTATCCCAAACTCTACCAAGGCGGTGAAGATGTGGTTTTGCAGGATGGAGCTGAAGGTGTTGGCTAGGTCCAGCCAGTCCACCACACACTGATTCCATGATCTTCTGGCCTCTTGGATGGCCATCCGTAGTACAAAGATATGTTCATAGCACCCTTTGCATGACATGAAGCCCTTCTGGGCGGTGCTGACGGTGCCTCTACACATGGCTCAGTCCGTTATCCTGGCCGCAAGGCAGCTGGTGTAAGTTAATTGACTGACTGGTTTATCAAGATGGCTTGAGTTCTATGGGAGAAAATTCAGGAAATGTCATCCTAGGAAATATTTCTGAAATCACTGGACTACATTATATTCCCCAAGAAGTCTGGAATTCAGCAGACTTGCAGACACTCCATATGCAAAATATAATTAGATAGTTACCAGTTAGCCATTCTAAGAAGAGACAACAGAAAGTACATATAAAGTTTAACCTTCCTTAGTATTTAAACTCACTTTATATCTTGTCACTGCTTTATCTGTCTGACAGATGTTTGTGTCTTGCTGTTTCAGCCTCTCTCCTTAGGTGACAACTAAGGTTCTTGACTTTTACCAACTTCTGTAGTCTAGCCACTAGGGATGTAAAATCCTGTTTAATTGGCTGACTAAACATTTAACTCATTAAGTACCATGGCAGAGTACTGCTCAGTTGCAGGATTTTTGGCCCCACCAGTTCTACTGCAGCAGCACCAACCTTACTGTCAGGCCTCCTGGACTCCCCCCACTTCCCACCACAATAGACCATGGCCCTGCCACAGCAGCCCCCGCCACTGGCATTCCAATAGCCCTGCTGCTGGCTCAGCAGGACTCCATCAGCATTCCTGGCTGCGGGGCCCCCTACAGCCAGCCTGGCTGGCTTCCTTGTCCCTGCTTCTAGTCCTCCACTGGGATTCTGATCCAGAAAGTCCTGGTGGAGAGAGTTCAACCTGTACCCAGTATAACTTCATGTTGGTGTTAACTATTTCAATTGATTGCTTAATTTCACATGATGTAAACAGGGGCTGAACTGCTGCTTGCTATTAGCCAGCTAAAAGGAGGGGTGGGTGTGCCTGCTACAATTGTTTAGATCTGTAAGATTAACTGTTAACTGTTGATATGTAAATACAGCTCATGCCAGGATGGGGAGAGTATCCGAGGTGTGGCTATGTAAATCCCATTCAGCCAGGGCTGATGGAGGGTCAGTGTTGGAATGGAATGTGGAGAATTGTAAATAATTTGGGGCTGTTGTGGGGGGTCACTAATCATGCTACCCCTAAATGTGGGAACTGTAAAACATGCCACAAGTGCTTGCAGGGGAGACACCACCATCATTTTGTAAGAGGTCTCTGAGGAACAAGCCTTCCCCCTTCCAGAGTTGAGTGAACTGAGCAGGGGGAAGGGTTAAATGGCTTGAGTCAGCCTGCTTCACACCTGCCAGGTGTGAGCTGTAAGACTGGCCCAACCTGCACCTTTCCCCCTTTGTTTTAAGGACAGGCCTAAAGCAGACTCTCTGAGGCAGTGGTCCCCAACCATTTGAGGTTGCCGGGCGCCAGGGGGCGTGGCTGTTTGCCTGCTGGGTGCCAGAGGGCGGGGACACTTGGGTGCCCGGTGGTGGCCCCCCCTATAGCCGCATGCCCGGGGCCGGGGCCCCCCATAGCCACATGCCCAGGGCTGGCACCCCCCCCAAGCACCGCGCGCCTGGGGCTGGCGCCCCCCTCAAGCACTGCGCGCCCGAGGCCGGCGCTTCCCCCCCCCCGCAAGCGCTGAGCGCCCGGGGCTGGCGCCCCCTCCAAGTGCCATGCGCCCGGGGCCAGCGCGCCCCAAGTGCTGCGCGCCCGGGGTGGGCGCCACCTGCAAGCGCCGTGAGCCCAGAGCGCGGGCGGCCAATCCGCGGCCCTCCCGGGGCCGGCGCTCACCGTGCGCCATGCGCCCGGGGCCATCTCCGGCACCATGCATGCGCCACATGCCCAGAGCCAGGCCAGCCCTGAGCACTTGGCGGGAGCACACAAATGCCCCCGTGGGCGCCATGGTGCCCGCGGGCACCGTGTTGGGGACCACTGCTCTGAGGAGTCTTTTCTTTTGCTAGTCTGGTGGAAGCTGGATTCCTTTACCAGTCCAACTGGTGGCTAAAGAGTTGAAGTCACTGAGAGCTGAAATCACTGGTTTGGCTGATAGTCAGACCCATTGCAGCCAGCGAAGCAGCAGTGGTGGCCAGCAGAGTGGCTAGTGGGAATCACTGGCCCGTGATGTGGCCAATAGGAGTGGCAGCAGGTGAGGAGCGGCGACCAGTGGCATGGCATGGAGTGGCAACCAGCGGCGTGGCGCGGAGCGGCAGCAGGCCAGGAGCAGCGACCAGCGGCGGTGGCCGACGAAAGCAGTGGCGGGCAACCAGTGGAGCGTCCAGTGGCGTGGGACAAGACAGCTGGTGGAGCATGGTGGAGTGTCATAAGGTGATCCCTATCTATTCCCCCACCCCCATTTCTACCCAGGTTGGGAGGTGAAACCCTGCAGGTGAACTTTGGGATTCTGTGTGGCACTGACCAGGGACAAAGACTTTTGGGGTGTCGGACTCTTTGGACTTCAGGTGATTCTTGGCTTGGGAGGGGAGGGGGCTTAGCTCATGTTTGGGGTATGAACTCTGTTTGTGGTGTTTCCCCCAAGTTAATGCCGTATGACTTCTCTCTCTGTTTCTTTAAATGTTTCTTTCCTACACTCAGACGCAGTGCTTGCGAGTGGGGAAGTATTGCCTCTCAGAAGCACCCAGGGTGTGTGAATTTCCCAGATTACTGGGCGTGGGCTTGAGCCGGTTCTATGTGAAATGGACCCTAAGATATTGAACCCAACCCTGGTTACTGCCAGGCCTACCTGGCAGAAGGGTTACACTAATAAATTCCTTTCTTATTTTAACCCCTGCTTTCCTCTGGTCTGAAGGAACTATAAGTGATGCTGAAGACAAAACAACTTGTTTTCTCTCAGCCAAGTTAAATGCAATGTATACTACTTTTCCTACTGATTAGTTAGCTGTTCCATGTCTCTTGTTTGGCTAGAGAGAATTATTCACAAGTTTTATTTTTTGCATCTTGCCTGCTAGTTCTCTGAAACCTCCTTTTCTTTCTTTTTTTTAAATTGGGGGCGGGCAGGAGGGAAGACTTTAATGTTGCCTAAAGTTAAGGCTGTATCTGTATGCAGTGGGTTATAGGTAATGTTCCCTCTAATCCAGTGGTTATCAAACTTTCTGACCCTCAGCCAACCCTGCCCAACACAACTTTCTGCAGTCCACACATGATGACAAAATGCCTTTGCTTATTGTTAAATACTAAAATATTCATATTGGGTTACAGCAGCATATAAACTTAAATATGCAGCTACAGCATAAGGGAATGTATCTAACCAGAAAGCGAGGAACTATTATTAATAAAAATAAAGCACTTAATAGCTATGTCTACGCTTGCGACTTCTTGCGTGAGAAATATGCAAATAAGGCTAAGCGTGGAATATTGCCGAGCCTCATTTGCATCCCTAATGAGCCACCATTTTTGCAGAAGAGGCTCTTGTGCCAGAAGGAGCTGTCTACACTGCCCCATCTTGCACAAGAAAACCCCTCTTGCGCAATGCCATTATTCCTGAAAATAATCAGTGTAGCGGCATTGCGCAAGAGGATTTTTCTTGTGCAAGAAGGGGCAGTATAGACAGCTCCTTCTGGCACAAGAGCCTCTTCTACAAAAATGGTGGCTCATTAGGTATGCAAATGAGGCTCAGCGATATTCCACACTTATGCAAATGTGGCTCTTTCTTGCACAAGAAGCCGCAAGAGTAGACATAGCCAATCTGTTTAACTTGTTGACTGACCTTCATTTTAATTTATTTTCATTTAATTTATATCCAAAACTGAAGATCTGTTCATTTATGGCAGAGGTGCGGGGAGAGGTAGTGTGCAGAGCCACTTGCTATCTCACGCGAGTCACATCCCATGGCAAGACTCAGGGCTTTTTCCCTCTGCCCTCCTGTGGGAAGCTGACTCTGGTGCATCAACCTTTGGGGGAGTGGGCCTGGAGCACCAGTGCAGGCTGCCTCCTGCAGGGTGGTGGGCTGAGCTATAAGCCACAGCCTACTTGCAGTGCAGCCATGGTCCATAGTTTGAGAACCACTGCTCTAATTTTTTTCATCCATGTGTAGAATAAAATGTGCACTGAGACATGTGTGTAGCTATTGGTTGTACAAAAACTAGTTGTGGGCACTCTGCTAATCAGGTGGGTGACATTTGAATTTCTCCTTATAACTGATTAGGCATGACCCCTCCCCCCCTTCTCTTCAGTGGTGTCTAGCTGAGCAGACCTATTCCTCTGCTTTTCCCTTCCCTGACCTTTACTTTCTTAGTTCTGATTTGTTAAGCTTTTAATCGTGCCTTTGGTATGTTATCTGTAGTTTCTTGTACTCCAGGCCACGAGGCCCCATTTTGCTTAGAAACCATACTGCTTATGAATATGTATGTGACCTGTGGAATGTGTGTGAGGTGTGAATGAGAACTACCCAACCAAAAAGGCAGTTTAGGATCTGTGACTTTTTAAGGCAGACAAAGACCCTGTAAGCAGATAAATTAACTGAGAAGCATCCCGAATACTTCTCTTGGACAAAATGTAACATCACAGCAGAAACTTGAGACCGGCCCAGAGGGATCTCTCTAGGACAGTGTTTCCCAATTGGTGCTCCGGGGAACCCTGGGGTTCCACGAAGCAAAACTAGGGATTCCACGAGGAGCCGGCACTCCCCCGCCCCCTCTGAAAGAGAGAGAGAGTTGGCTAGCCAGGAGAGGCATGGGCAGCGAGTTGTATGGGCTCGTGGTGCCCATGCTCCACCAATATTTGGAACTGAAGCAGGCCCTGACCTCCCCCGCATGTCCTCCCACCCTGGCCCCAGAGCATCTCTCCCCTGACCCCATCCCTGTCTCATCCCTGCCGTGCGCAGCCTTCACTGAGCTCCCCCTTGCTGGCTGCTGCTGCCCTGTGCAGCGTGCTCAAACCGGTAGGCAGGGAAACGCATAGGGGTGACATAATGTCACGATCCGGGATTTTAAAACAGGTGGGTGCTCCATTGCTCTGTGTGGCTGAGTTGCGGGTTCAGAGTCCATGGACGGAGTGCAGACTCCAGCCCCGCAAAGTGGAAGGTAGAGGAAGGAGAAGGGCTGGGAGAGGAAGGGGCTTGTGCAGAGGGGGAGGAAAGGGGAAGGCACCAAAAGGACAGGGTAGAGGAGAGACAAATGCCAGGGAGCCAAGTACAGACAATGAGGAAAAAGGCAGGAGGGGAGGTATCAGTGGGAGGGGGGACAGAGTGATGCTGGGAAAGGCGAGAGTAAGGACATTGGGGGGAGGAGGAGGTCCTGGGAGAAGGCTTAAAAGAAGGGGTGAGCATGAGGAAGATGGGGATGGAGCAGGTCATGTATGAGGGGAACGGGGGCAGAGGGTAGTGAGAGGGTGGACATCAGGGAAAAAGAGGGCAAAGGAGGTAGGGGCAGTGAGGGAAGGGGGAGGCACCAGGAGGGTGCAGGAGTAAGAGAAGGTGTAGGTGCCAGGGGATTCTGGGGGGTGAAGCAGAAGGGCAGACACCTGCAGGGGAGGGACCAGCCTCAGAGAAGAGAGGCAGGTCAGGTTTGTAGAGGGAGGTGTTAGAAGAGGGGATGAGGAGGGTTAGCTCACCTGAGCAGAGTGGGGCTACAGGAGGAGCAGGCAAAGGGGGGAGAAAAGGGCTGGTGGAGGGGGGCAGGTCTCAAGAAGTCTGAGGGTAGTGAGAAGGGCAGGAGTCAGGACAGCAGAGGAGAGTGAAGAGTTGGGAGGAAGCCGGCACCAGGGGAGGAGACATGTCAGCAGAGAGAAAAGGTCGAGGTTTATAAGATATTTATTAATAACTTGGATGCCACAGTGGCACATCCAAATGAGCCACATGAACTCAGTACTGGAGCACAGCACAAAATTCATTTTGCTCATGCGAGGAAAGTCTTACATCCACAAGCCATGGCTTGCTCGGCACCCCAACCTTCCACCTGAGCCCAACACTCCCGAGCCTGGAGCCCCCTCTTCGAGTCAACATCACCTTCTCCTGCATCCAAATTCCCTCCCCGAGCTTCTACTTACTCATCCCTTCCCACACCCAAATCCCTCATTCCCACCCCACACCTCCTGTCTCAACCTAGTGAGAGTGTATAAGGCTGGAGATAGCAAGTGATGGAGAGGAGGGGAACAGAGCGGATGAGGCCTCAAGGAAGGGGGTGGGGGTGGGGTGTCTTGGGGAAGGAATGTGATTTTCATGCATTGGTGGGGATTTTCATGCATTGGTGGGTCCCCCCCCCTTTTTTTTTTTGCTTGACAAACCTAGGGGTTCCTTGAAATTCTGAAAAGCTGAAGAGGGTTTCTTGGCCAAATAAAATTGGGAAACACCGTATTATACTATAGTTGCAAAATATCAGCATTGACAATAGGACAACTTGAGACACCACTTAAACTACAATCAGTTTTTGCTGCTATAGTATAGACAATAGTTAACGTTGTATCGCCCAATGTTCAATTACTAGATCTGCTCACTCAAACACAAATATTTAAATAATGTGCAGATGATTCTGTTTGTTGACAAAATACTATGCTTCTTGTGTCCTTTGAGAATGATTTATGTAACATTAATTCACCAATGTACTAAGCCTATTCATATTTTCCATGTCACTTACAAGACATTTCTGTAACTTCTTTGTAGATCCAGACAAACAGTTTTGCATGCTGTTCATCAGCAAGACATGCAAAAAGCCCTCTGGATTGGCACATAATTGCCATGTAAATGACATTTGGATGATCATGCACTTTCAAAGGGATTTGAATATCCACAGAAACATTATTTTTATATAAATATATAATTAAAGAGCTTATAGTTGTAGGTGTTTGGTCCTAGGCAAATTATTGCTTTTTATATTTAAAAACTGTAATAAAATGTGTGTTCTGTTAAGTCATCCTTTTTCTTGTCCCCAAAAAGTCTTGGGTTTTTAGTATTAAGGTCTCAGCAAATGTTTTGTCAGCCTCCTCCACACAGGATTTTAAATATTTTGTAAAAACCCATTCTTACCTTTTTCTTTAAAATCCTCATTAAAGCAGAATTTAAAATCCTAGCTGGAAACCCTCCAGCTACATCTACACTGCAGGCTTTTTGCGCACATTTCTGCACAAGTTAATTTACAGTAAAGCATCGGAAAATGGGGCTTCTTGCACAAGAGTTATTCCTCTCCCCATGAGGAATAAGCCCTCTTGCATAAGAGCTCTTCCACAAGAAGGCAGTGTGGACAGGCAACAGGGGTTTCTTGAACAAGAAAGCCCTATGGCTAAAATGGCCATCAGAGCTTTCTTGAGCAAGAGAGCATCCACACTGCCATGGGTGCTCTTGTGCAAAAGCACATGGCAGTGTGGACGTGCTTTTGCACAAGAGCTTTTGCACAAGAACTCTTGCGCAAAACAGTTCTTGTACAAGAAGCCTACAGTGTAGATGTAGCCTCCAGGTTTTATGCTGTCACAGGCCTTAATGTCTGTACAATCAAATACCTTCCACCAGAGAACAGCTGAGAACAACAGATTGGTTTCTAAGCTCAGTTTGAGAGAACTGTCTCACAGTCTGGTCTTGTTTAAGTTTATGCCTGTTTTTCTCCCTAAAAGCATTCACATGTGCAATTTTTTGCTACAGAATATTCTCCTTTGATCAATCAAGCAACACACTAGTTCTTCGCAGTCACAATCTTTTCTTTTTTTCAGTCAGATCAATTACAATCTTAGTGAGATTGGGAAGCTAGCTAGCAGTACCAGCAATACGGCACTACTGTGCTTACTTCCCATAAGTGGAACATAGCACTAAATTTAGAGAAGGTGACCTATGTGTGTGTCATTTGTTCTCACCCACCTCCTTCCCCCTACTTCCTTCTCTCTCAAAAATCACCCTCCCCTGAAACCAGCACTCTCATTCACATTCTCTTTTGCTTTCTCTCTCACACACAATGGCTACATCTACACTGGCCCCTTTTCCGGAAGGGGCATGTTAATTTCAGCTATCGTAGTAGGGAAATCCGCGGGGGATTTAAATATCCCCCCCGGCATTTAAATAAAAATGTCCGCCGCTTTTTTCCGGCTTTTAGAAAAGCCGGAAAAGAGCGTCTACACTGGCCCCGATCCTCCGGAAAAAGCGCCCTTTTCCGGAGGCTCTTATTCCTACTTCAAAGGGCGCTTTTTCCGGAGGATCGGGGCCAGTGTAGACGCTCTTTTCCGGCTTTTCTAAAAGCCGGAAAAAAGCGGCGGACATTTTTATTTAAATGCCGGGGGGGATATTTAAATCCCCCGCGGATTTCCCTACTACGATAGCTGAAATTAACATGCCCCTTCCGGAAAAGGGGCCAGTGTAGACGAGCCCAATAGGAAAAATATCAGCCTATTGAATAGTAGGGAATCTTGGTCACATTTTCCAAAAAAGGAGACTATAAGAAGAGCCACTAGAGTTTATTTGAAATATTGGCCCTATCTGGTGAACTTTTTTTAGACACACACACACACACACACACACACACACACACACACTCTCTCTCTCTCTCTCTCTCTCTTTCTCTCTCTCTCTCTGGCTACGTCTACACTGTAGAGTTTTTGCACAAAAGCTCGCAGAGCGTCCACAGTACAAGCTAATTTTTGTGCAAGAAAATTTACAGTACATCATAAGAGGGCTTTTTGCGCAATAGTTATTCTTCTTTCTACGAGAAATAAGCCTTTTTGCACAAGAGCTCTTGCAGAAAAAGCTGTGTGGACGGCAACCAGGGGTTTCTTGCACAAAAACAGCCTATAGGAAAAAGCACAGGTGCTCTGATGGCCATTCTGTTAATGGCAATCAGAGCTTTCTTGTGCAAAAGCGTCCATACAATGTGGACACTCTCTTGTGCAAGAACTTTTTGGGGAAGATCTCTTCTGCAAAATGGTTCTTGCGCAAGAAGCCTGCAATATAGACATAGCTTCTTTTGGTATCCGCCTTTCATTCAACACCTGAAGGAGAAGGGCTTTTTGCCCAGAAAGATTAGGTATTATTTATGTTTCAGACCTTACCAAATTCATGGCCATGAAACACTCTGTCACGGACTGTGAAATCTGATCTCGTCGGATGGCTCGCACATTATCAACCAACCAAACAATGAAAGAGCTAATGGTTCTTGATGTCTGTGTAGAATCTGATGTTAGTACTCTTCTTTTCCTAGTACAAACTAATGGTTCTTATCAGCCTCTTTTAACTATTTAGTCTTTAAGATGTTAATAGACTATTTGTTGTTTTTTAAGTTTTTCCTATTACAGACTGGGTGGGCTATCCCTTTGAAACTTATCTACCCAACGTCCTCTCTCCCCCCCTCCACTCCAATTTCCCCTCCCCTTCCTTTATTTATTCTTGGTTCTGGACTTCCAACACTGCGGTCATCTGAAGAAGTGGGCTGTGCCCATAAAAGCTCATGATACCATCGACATCAGGGGTCTCCAACCTTTCTAAGCACAAGATCACTTTTTGAATTTAAATGTAATCCAGGATCTACTTCAGACCCAAATACCCTGCCCTGCCTCCTTTGTGCCCCTTTGAGGACCTACTCCTGCTCACTCTATCCGCCCTCTTTCCTCCACTCTCCCTCCCTTTCATCAGACAGGGGCAGAGGGTTGGGGTGCAGGCCCTGATCTTGAGCTAAAGGATTTGGAGTGTGACAGAGGCTCTGAGCTGAGCCTGGAGCAGGGATTAGGATGCAGGAGGAGGTTCAGGATACAGGCTCTGTAATGGAGTTTGGGTCGAGGGGGCTCAGGGCTGGGGCTGCAGCTTGGGGTGCAGGTGGGGGGTTCATGACTGGGGCAGGCATTCGCAGCTGGCTCCAGCTGGACACCACTGACCTCAAGTGGCCCTTTAGCTCAAGATTGGAGCCTGCACCCCAACCCTCTGCCCCTGTCTGAGGCAAAGGGCAGGAGATGCGCAGTGCTGGGGGGAGGGGCAGGTGAAATGGAGGCACTTGACAGCCTCCCGGTCAAATCAGTCAGGATCACCTGTCAGAGGCTCCAAGATCTACCGGTAGATCCTGATCTACTGGTTGGTGACCACTGATCTACATGTTTTGTTAGTCTTTAAAGTGCTACCAGACTAGTTGTTGTTGACTAACTTGGCTACCACTCTGAAACCTATACAATCTGGTCTTGTTTTGCTTTTCCCTATACTATACAGATTTTACAGGGAAAACCAGAATTTCTCAAATTGGGGTTCCTGACCCAAATGGGACTTGCAGAGGAGTCACAAGTTATTTGGGGGTGGGGTGTCACAGTACTGTCACACTTATTTCTGCACTATCTTCTGAACAGGGTGGCTGGAGAGCAGCAGCTCTGAAGGAAGAGCCCCACCAGCAGCAGCACAGAAGTCAGGGTGGCAATACTGTCCCATGCCACTCTGACTTCTGCACTGCTTGTGCCAATGACTCTACCTTCTGACCTGGAGTCCCAGCCTGCAGAGACCTCTCTTCAGCTGCCCAGATCTGCCACCAGAAGTGCAGAAATAAGGATAGGAGTACCATGAACCCTGCCCCCACCTCCTTTTTGGTTTAGGACCCCAATTACAATATTAAACATTTCAGATTTAAATGGCTGAAATAATGAAATTTATAATTTGTTAATCGTATGATTGTGAAATTAACCAAAATTGACTGTGAATTTGGTAGGGCCCTTCTAATGTGATCTAACACATTCAACTAGGGCATATATTAAATAAAGAGTCAAGCACAGTCATTTATTTCTTTTATTTCATTTCTTGTTTGAAATAATTTCTTGTTTCTGCATTGGCTTACATCAATGTGAGGCAAATAATCATTTGGTGGGATTAATCAAAATAGATTAAAAATATGTGATCTTGATAAGATAAACAAAAAGTCATCTTGAATACCCGGAGAAATAAAATACAGGACTATGTAGCACTTTAATAGAGAGGTAGCCTTGTTAGTCTGATCTTGATAAAACAAAAGGAAAAACTATGTAGCACTTTAAAGACTAACAAGATGGTTTAATAGGTGATGAGCTTTTGTGGGCCAGACCCACTTCCTCAGATCATATTCTGGAAGAGAATTGGCATGACCATATATGCCAAAGGAATACAATGAAAAAAGTGAATACATTATTAAACTGACAAATCGGATTTAGTACAGAAAATCCGGGTGAGGGGGAAGGAGGAAGGTTAACACCAGACTACAGAGGGAAACTTTAGAACGTTCTTTCATATTTAAATTTGACACTTTAGCAATGGATCTTAACAAAGATGCTAATTACCTTAACCATTACAAAGACAGCTTCCTACTTATCACCCTGATTAGCCATTCATTGACTCAAATAGCTATTCCCTCCCTCAAAACCTCCTCCTCACCTCACCTTCTGTACTAAATCCGATTTGTCAGTTTAATAATGTGTTCACTTATTTCACTGTATTCCTTTGGTATATATGGCCATGGCAATTCTCTTCCAGAATATGATCTGAGGAAGTGGGTCTGGCCCATGAAAGCTCATCACCTATTAAACCATCTTGTTAGTCTTTAAAGTGCTACATAGTTTTTCCATTTGGAGAAATAAAGGAGATGGTTAACAAGGACATCTAGTGGTTGATGCACTGAAATGAAATAACTGTAAATGTACCCGAAAAGCTTTTTAAAAACCTAATTCTTTGATTCAGTTTCTAAAAGCCCATTGCTTTTTAGATTCTTTGCAAGCATCTTTATATTAATTCCTGTCTTTATAGCACCATTTTCTGTTGTAAAAATGCATATTGCATATTTTAACCTTTTATTCAAACTCATTTTTGGTCTACAATAGATATTTTCATAGATCTTTCATAGATCAAACTATGATTTAAACAATTCATCCCTCAAAAACCCTGTTTTATTGCTTGATCACTATTATTATTATATATCAATAAGAAAAATGTTATAATATTTGAAAGACCACAAATTTGAGAGTTTAAAAACCAACCAACCAACCAACCAACCAACCAACCAACCAAAAAAAGCTATCTGGCTGCTCTGTGGTGCTTAAATTCTTCAGTGAATAAAAATTAACGTAATGGTGTTAGTATTTCCCCATCGGTTCTCCCAACTCATCTAAAGAAGTAGGTTATGCCCACGAAAGCTCAAGATACCATCCACATGTTTTGTTAGTCTTTAAAGTGCTACGAGACTATTTGTTGTTTTTTAAGTTTTTCAGTAGTAAGGGTCACGCTCTTTGTGGCAAATCTTTGTAGATTTTGTAAGAAAATACAAAAATGATTATATTTGCTCTCTAGGTAGGTGAGATTTTCTATTTCTCTATTCCACAGTCTGGGTATGTCTACACTACAAAGTTAATTCGAACTAACAGACATTAGTTCGAATTAACTTTGATAGGCGCTACACAGGCAACCACTAGTTTGAACTTAATTCGAACTAGCAGAGCGCTTAATTCGAACTAGGTAAACCTCATTCTACAAGGACTAAGCCTAGTTCGAATTAAGTAGTTCGAATTAAGGGCTGTGTAGCCACTTAATTCGAACTAGTGGGAGGCTAGCCCTCCCCAGCTTTCCCTGGTGGCCACTCTGGGCACCACCAGGGAAACTCGTCTGCCCCCCTCCTGGCCCCGGAGCCCTTAAAGGGGCATGGTCTGGCTACGGTGCCTGTGCCAGGTGCAAGCCTGCCAGCACCCAGCCAGCAGACCCTGCACCTGGCACGGCACGAACCGGCCACCCGCTCCCACCCAGCCCTCCGCGTCTTCCCGGGACCAGGCTGGCAGCTCCCGGGAGCCTGCCCCGGTCCGCAAGAGGCGGGTGCACACCAGGTCTAGTGTGGAGATCGTGGACCTCATCCACGACCTCCGCACTAGGCACAGGAAAGTGGCCGTCTAGGGCAGAATAGCTGCCAGCCTGGCCACCCAGGAGTAGGTTTGCGTGAAAATCAGGGTGGTCCAGTGAGACCCCTGACCCTGAGCTTAGAATGGCCGTACTGGGTCAGACCAAAGGTCCATCTAGCCCAGTAGCCTGTCTGCCGACAGCGGCCAACACTAGGGACCCTGGAGGGGATGGACCGAAAAAATGACAAAGCCATTTGTCTCGTGCCATCCATTTCCAGCCTTCCACAAACAGAGGCCAGGGACACCATTTCTACCCCCTGGCTAATAGCACTCCATGGACCCAACCTCTATGACTTTATCTAACTTCTCTTTAAACTCTGTTCTAGTTCTAGCCTTCACAGCCTCCTGCAGCAAGGAGTTCCATAGGTTGACTATTTGCTTTGTGAAGAAGAACTTTCTGTTATTAGTTTGAAGCCTGCTACCCATTCATTTCATTTGGTGTCCTCTAGTCCTTCTATTATGGGAACTAATGAAGAACTTTTCTTTATGCACCCTCTCCACACCATTCATGTTTTTATAGACCTCTATCATATCCCCCCTCAGTCTCCTCTTTTCTAAGCTGAGAAGTCCCAGTCTCTTTAGCCTCTCTTCATATGGGACCTGTTCCAAACCCCTGATCATTTTAGTTGCCCTCCCCTCTCCCACCCTCTCTCTTCCCCTCTCCCACCTTCCCCGAGTTTTGTTCAATACAGAGAGTTTCTATTTTTGAACACACGTGTCCTTTATTTTGTACATCAGGAAGGGGGGCTAGGGAGCGGTAAGTGGAAGGAGGTGAGGGAGGAATGGGGTACGAGCCCCCGATGGGGTGGCTCTGCGGACTCCTCGGGGTGGAAGCTCTCTTGCAGCCCCCCGATTGCCCCCCCCAGATGGCAGCCTGCAGCAAGTGCAGCCGGGCTGATGGCCGAGTCCTGTGATATGCCAAGTGTGGGCATTCAGGGCACTCCAATTCAGGACTGCTTTTCTGTCCCTCATCAAGTTAGACAAGCGAGCGGGGAACCCCTGAGAACTGTCTGTCCGGGGTGGGGGTCGGGTCCCTTTAAGCACAGCCCTCGGCTAGCCTGAGGCAGCAGCTCCACGCTCTAAGTCCTAATCTGATGCTTTGCCGGCACTGCTTCCAGCCATCCTTAGCCTCGGTTCAGGGTCCACTCAGTGTGGACATGCTAGTTCGAATTAGCAAAATGCTAATTCGAACTAGTTTTTAGGTCTAGATGCACTAGTTCGAATTAGCTTAGTTTGAATTAACTAATTCGAATTAAGTTAGTTCGAATTTGTGCTGTAGTGTAGACATACCCTCTGTGTCTTTAGAGAAACAAATGGCAATTTTCTGTTCTACGGGGAGATAGTGTCAGTGTAACAACAGGTTGAACCTCTGTGGTCTGGCTACATCTGGAACATCATCATGTGGTCAGGAATGATTTTGGTTAGCTCGATGTCCACTTATCATGGGTATGGCCATGTTTCCCGTGGGCCCAGAAAGTTTGATTACTGCCACCAGTCCTGGGTCTGTGTTCTGTGCTGTTATTTAGGTCTAATTTACCACTTAATGTCTGAGCCCATTACGCAATGGAAGCACTGGTAATGCTGCTAGACAATATTAACCTCCTGTGGTTCTGCAAATCTCTATTTCTTCTTCGAGCGATGTCCCCTTAAGTGCTCTCCACTGTTGGTGTCAGTTCATCCTGGCGCTGTAGATCATGAGCTATTCGCGCCTCTTTGATCTCTCATGTGGTCCAGCTCCTGCCAGTTCCTTCTTTGCAGCCCACAGTCGCAGACTGCTACCCATTCATTTCATTTGCTCCTGAGGAGCGGGGGCATGGGGCAGTGGTGGGGAAGGAGCACACTCACAGCCACCCTGGAACCCCAGTGACTCTCAGTGGTTTTCTGTGTCCCTCTGCAGGTGATCAAGGCCATCAATAGGGTGCTGCTCCGCAGAGTCATCCGCCTCACCGATGTGGACGCAGTCATCAAGGGGTTTGGCGCCTTGGGCTTCCCCAACTATAGGGGGGCAATCGATGGGATGCACATCTCCATCCGTGCCCTGGAACACCAGGCCTCAATCTACATTAACCAGAAGGGGTACTTCTCGGTCATCCTGCAAGCCATGTCTGACCACCGAGGCTGCTTCCTGGAAATCAGTGTGGGCTGGTCCGGCAAAGCACACCACGCGCGGGTGTACTGCAATTCTTCCGTGTGCCAGAGGCTGCACGCCTGGGACCTTCTTGCCCGACCACCACATCAGGGTCGGGGACATGGACATGCCTGTCTGCCTGGTGGGGGATGTGGCCTACCCGCTACAACCCTGGCTCATGAAGCCCTACATGGGACACCTCAATCCCTCCTGGCAGGTCTTTAATTCCACGTTCAGCAGGGCCCACATTGTGATGGAGGGGTCCTTCGGCCAGCTGAAGACCAGATTTTGATGCCTCCTCACCCACCTCGAACTCTGAGAGGAATATTCTGCATGTGGTGGAAGCATGCTATGTGCTGCACAATTTGTGTGAGTGGAAGGGGGAGGCTTTTCTTCCAGCCTGGATGGCAAAGTCCAACCATTTGGCAGACCTGTATGCGCAACCCCGCACGGCTGCCAGCCAGGGAGGACCATCGGGGGCCTGCCCATATCCGGGAGGCCCTGCGGGAGAGCTTCCACACGGAACAGGACTGAAGTCTCCCTGGCGTGCCCCATTGGGGGCCTTGTGCCCTATTCCACCCTCACATCCTTCCACTTATCCCTCCCTAACCCCTCCTCCTGGTGTCAAATAAAGGACACGTGTTTTCAAAAATATAAACTCTGTTTATTTAACAAAACTGGGGGGTATGAAACTCTGGAGAGACTGGGGAAAGGAAGGGGAGAGGGGTGAAGAGAAGGTGGGAGAGGGGAGGGGGAAAACTGGGAGGAGGGAGCTGGAAGGGGGAAGCAAAGGGAAGAAGGGGGAGGGGAAGCTCAGGGCTCAGGTGTGAGGGTCTCACCGGGCCAGCTGTCTCCCAGCATGGTGGGTGTGGGGGCCTCGGTGTCCCCGGGGAGATGGGGAGGAGGGTGTGGAGGTTGAGGAGGGAGAAGTGGGAGGGGGAGAAGGAGTGGGAGGAGGAGCAGGAGCTGGGGAGCATACCACGCACGGAGCAGGTGCTGGAGCAGCACAAGGCATCACACTCTGCTCCAGGGTCTGCAGATAGGCACAGATGGCACGACCCTGGGCAAGCTGCTCCTGCCGGAGCTCCAAATCTAGTTCCACTCAGTGGTCGAGGGTGCAGGGCTTGCAGGGCCCCCAGGTGCTACTCTTGGTACTCCTGCAGTGTTCGGTTGGTCCTCCTGTGGAGCCCTTGTGTGTGGGAGTATGTCCCAGGCAAGGTGGTCTGCCCTGCACATGCAGCTGGTGCGGCTGTGGAGAAAGAAGAGCAGTGGTCAGTTCTCCCTGGGGACGCAGTGGGTGAAGCCCAGCCCCCTCTGCGAGGTGAGGATGACCGTGCTCTGCACTGTCAGAGCCGTTGTGCTTTCACAGAAGCTATGGTCGGATTGTCCAGCTATCCCCGGGAGTGGGAGCTGCCCTGAGACTGCACCCGTGCCCCTTTGATGTGTATAGTATGACCGAGGTGGGGGGGAGATGTCCCCTGCTTCTGCGTAGAGGGGGCTTGTGAAGGGAGGGCGTCCTGCTGTGTCCCACCCCGGGGTCAGGAGCATGTCAGGTCTCTTCACACACACGTGTGGCTAACAGGCCATGGCCCCTGTGTGGCACGCAGCTGGAGCAAGTGCTGGCATGTGCACAGGTTGCTGCATGATCCATGGTTAGCAAGGCCCACGCTTGCGGTCCCTGGTCTCCTCCCCACCACTGAGGAAGGGGACAGTGATGGCACTTACATGGTGTGACCTCCCCGGATGACCCTGGTGACTCTACTGCTGGGACAGCTCGGGGGTCCGGCTGGTGTGGCACCCTCCGTGGCAGCTCCTCCTCCACGCCCTGGTCAGGGCCCTCTGCTCCCAGCTGGCACGGACCGTTCTGTCCCCCAGGATGCGGTCCAGGGCCTAGACATAGGGGCAGGTGGGTGCCCCTGTTGGGGAGCTGCCCCATGTGGCCCTGGCATATCTCTGCTTCAATTATTTAATTTTCATGTGCACCTATTCTTGAGTGCGCATGTGGCCTTTTGTGGCCATGGTGGCAGCTATGCGGCTGTAGATGGCCGCGTTCCTCCATCTAGTGTGGAGATCATGGACATTGGAGGCCTCCCCCCAAACCTCAATGAGGTCCATGATCTCTGCACTAGTATAGGACGGCTCCTGGGAGCTGGGGGACTGGGCGGTGGAGGACTGGCTGGATCTGGCTGCCCGGCTCATATTGGGACCACTGGGTCAGGGTCAGTGACTGTCCTTGCAGGCCTGTAGCTGACACATGCAGTGTGGCCAGAGTCTACCCCTTTAAGGGGGCTGGGGCTGGGGGAGAGAAGAGGAGTTTTCCTGGTTTGGCCCAGAGTGGCCACCAGGGCTCCCTGGAAAGGGCTGGAGGCCCCCTATTTCGAAATAAGTGTCTACACGGTGCTTATTTCGAATTAGCTATTTCGAATTTGGCGTTATTCCTCATAGAATGAGGTTTAACTAATTCGAATTAAGCCCCCCACTATTTCGAATTTATTTCGAAATAGCAGTTTGCCTATATAGACGCTATTAAAATTAATTCGAAATAACGGCTGTTATTTCAAATTAACTTCAATGTGTAGACATACCCCCAGAGTGTTTTCAAAGACACTGGCTGTTGTTGCAGCCTATCTTTGCACACGGGCCGTGATTATCTTTCCGTACCTAGATGATTTCTTGGTAAAAGGACCTGTCAGAAGTAGAGATACACCAAATGATAGCAACAACCAGGCAAACATTCGAGCTGTTGGGCCTTATACTAAATACACAAAAATCAACTCTATAACTGACACAAATGCTAGAGTTCATAGGTGCTCAACTAGATTCTATATCAGCAAGGGCATACCTACCTCGGCAAACGTTTCAAGTGATCCAAGATCTTCTTACTGCTCGCAGGGTGGAAGGAGGCTTCCTGCACGCTCCTGCCCCCAGGCCCTGATTGACTTAGGGGTGGGGGAGCATGCCAAGCCTCTTCCAGGGCACGAGTGCCTAGTGGGAAGAAGGGCAAAGGGGCTTCCCTACCCCCAGACCAATCATGGTCTGGGGGTGGGTAGCCCCACCCCTTCCTGTTTAGGCCCCATCCCTTCCAGGGGCCCCTGGGGCTACTTCAAACATTTTTTAAGTGACCCCCGGGCAAAAATTATTGCCCACCCCTGGTTTATACCCATCTCCAGCATAGACTTGTATCTCATCCCTATGTCTTAAGATCTCTCACATGGTGGACTGATCTGTACAACCTTCTAGCAGGCATACCGTTTCACCAAGACCAACCCTTGGTACACATAATTACCGACACATCCCTCATTGGATGTGGAGCCCACATGGATACCATGTCGATACAAGGATAATGGACTACTCGAAAGGCCACTTTATATATCAATTTATTAGAACTCAGAGCTGTTTTCAATGCATGCAAGGATTTTGCTACACACATTCCTGGCAAAAATATCCTAATACTGACTGATAACATAACAACAATGTACTATATAAATCATCAAGGAGGTGCCCATTCCCGTTCTCTATGCACCGAAGCAGTTCAGTTATGGAACTGGTGCATATGAAACAAAATCATCCTGCTAGCTTCATGCTTACTGGGCATCAAGAACATAAGAGCAGACACCCTCAGCAGATATTTTGCCCCGGACCACGAATGGGAGCTACATCCTCCGGTTCTTCAATCCATCTTTTGGTGATGGGGTCTTCTGAAAATAGACCTGTTTGCATCCTACAAAAACAAGAAATGTTGACATTACTGTTCCAGAGCCAGCATTGAACCGAGATCTCCAGGGGACACTTTTCTTCTCAATTGGAAAGGCCCCCTCTTATATGCATTCCCTCCTACTCTGCTCATTCCCAAAGTGCTAGAGAAGATTACCAGAAACGAGGCAACAATTATTCTCATAGCACTGTTTTGGGCATGACAGATATGGTTCCCGTATCTGTATCTGATGTCTCCTTATCATCTTGTGATTCATCATGACCTCTTAACTCAGAACAGCGGAACCTTACTCTACCCACAACCACATGTTCTGTGCCTGACAGCATGACTCATTGTTGGTTCTATCAGGTGGAACTACAATATTCACACTAAGTAAAAGAGGTTCTTTTACACAGCAGAAAGCGATCTGCCCATTCCACTTACTTCCAGATTCCTTTTCTGGTGTTCCAACAAAAATTTGGACTCAAGCACAGTACCCTTACACAAAATGTTAGACTGCATCTTGTTCCTCAAGGATGCTGGATTGGCCCTTACATCCTTAAATGTACATTTGTCAGTGTAGGGTAAACTGAGGCAGTCCATGGTATCTTGCTGAGAACTAACAACTCAAATCCTAAATCATTAGGCCAGGCCTGGGGAAGCACACAGACAGCAGTTAACTTGACCCTGGTCGTCCTGGCAACTGCATTCCAAAGGGGCCTCTCTCTGATAAGGCCTGGCCGGTACCAGCCAGGATGCACGGTTTTCTCACTGTCTCCTGTAATTTCAGATGAATCAGCTTGGATCCCAAGGACTGTGCCAACACAAGGAAGGAGTCATCTCACAGTAGACATCACAATTTCAGCAAAACAAATTAACATCACCATGTCCATTTTGGGGCTTCCATCCTGTTTATGACGGCTCATTTAGCTTGTTAGGAATAACTACCTGTATTAGTGATAACGTGTTTAATTGGCAAGGGGTGGAGATACTGTGTAACTTTTGTAGTTCATTGGCTTATGTGCATATCTCATTTCCGCCACTAGACCTATCAAATCACTTCCCCTCCGTCCATCTGCTACCTATATAATCTAATGTATGTTTTGGTTAAGTTAGTGGTCTCCGGGCTAATACCTAGTTGGCACTCCACCAGCACTGTGTGTTCAATAAATCCTCTGCTTGTTTTCACCTGCACCCAGTGTTTCTGGAATTATTCCCTACTGACAGACATTACGGCTTTCCATCAACCAATAGAAAGGTTCTCAGTCCTTGTTACGGGGTGTGCAAAAAGATTTATAAAAGGTCTTTCCAACTTATACCCACCATGCAGATTACCACCACCATCGTGGAACTTGGAAATGGTGCTGGACACTCTAAACCATGCCCTCTTTGAGCCCCATTGATGATGACACTGAAGGTAGTCTTTCTGTTAGCAATCACTTCTGCTTGCAGAGTGAGCGACCTAGCAGCCTTACTGGCAGTTCCACCATATACCATTTTTAATAGAGACAACGTAATGTTGTGTCCGCATCCTTCTTTCATTCCTAAAGTGTGTTCGGACTTCTATATAAAAGAAATTGTACTCCCTTCCTTCTACCCTAAACCACACTTAATTACTAGAGATGTGATGTTTCATTTACTGGAAGTGCATAAAACCCTTGCATGTTATATAGGCAGAACTCAATCTTTCCACAAGTCTGACAGTTTACTCATTTCCACAATGTACTAAGGGGCACCCTCTGTCATAACAAGGAAAGTATTTTTGTTTTGACATATTAGTTTGCTTTCACCAGAAAGAACTGGTGAGTGTAAATTAGTGAGAGTAGTGAATATCTAGTGCCCATCACTGAATCTTAGTGCTTGAACTATAGTTTGATCACAAAGAAAACAGTGAATTTCTTTAACTAACATATGCGAAATATAAACAAATGAGTAACAATGGGCATCTGTTGCAGGTCACTCTTACTGAAAGAGTAAGAATAAACAATCTTGCTCAAACTGTTGTACTATTTTAAATCTCAGGTTCCCATGCCTGTGTGAGACTTACCTCGCAGTCATCTAAGCAACAAACACCAAAGGCTATCTTCTTTTTGTAAAGTTTCATGTCACTAAGGCCTCTGTTAAACTCGGACTGTGCTGTTCTGGAAGAATTCTATACTTATGGGGCCAGATTCTGCCACCATTACTCGTGTTGCAGAGTAAGTCACTACTCAGAATTTTCAGTGCTTTTAATGGGACTACATAGACTGAGCTACTGCTCACATAAAGATGACAACATTTGGCTCTCAATGAGGAAGTGTAAATGGAATAGTCTTCATATACTGAATCTCGATTGATGCATTAATAGTAAGAAAAAAAAACAGTAACACTATGGAAAGAATGAGCCTTTTGTGAAGTGTTTCATCTTGATATATCCATCATTCTGGTTTCTCACTGAGAAGCAGAGTGGGCAGCTCTCAGGTTACCAGGGCAGAGTGTAGTGTGCGCTAGAGCCCAGCTGAGGACACAGGAGACGTGCTGCTGCTGAGAAGAGCTCTTACCAGCAGCACCGCATTGCTTTTGTGCAGCTGTTGCACAACTAATTTGTCCCAGCTTTGGAAGGTGAAAACAATTTTTGTGTTCCTGGAGAAGTGGTTACTTCAGGGTTCACAATGAAGAGAAATAGTATACCACTTTACTGCTTGTCCCTTTGGTTGGTTTTCACAGCAACAATGCTTCAAGGTGAGAGCACTTCCCTATACCAGTGTGCATCCAGAGGCACACTTTATACACTTGATTGATTATTCCTTGTGCATGCACTGACTTC
Source organism: Pelodiscus sinensis (assembly GCF_049634645.1). NCBI lineage: Eukaryota > Metazoa > Chordata > Testudines > Trionychidae > Pelodiscus > Pelodiscus sinensis. The sequence continues at coordinate 92,357,880 of NC_134715.1, read as the reverse complement.
ACGGTTCTCAGGGTACAAAAATGCAGTTTTGGCAGCAATTGATCCTCTTAACTGTTTCAAGTTATTTTATTATTTGCAGAATAATCACTGTAGAAATGTTTTCTGACAACATACTTTTGCATGTGATGCTATTTAAATAGTTTCATTAGCTTTGATTTCTCTTCTTTCCAGTGAAACTGGTATTTGAAATGTAGTTAGTCCGGTATTGCAGTACTAATAATTGAACAGCTAAATGGCAGAAGGGTCAAGTAGTCTGAGATACTTGGTGCATTCTTGCCTAGATAGGAATTTACTTAGGTCAGACAAATGTTAACATCCTTGTACTTTCCTTTTTGAAATCTATAACTCCATCTATAAAGATAATGCAGTACAACATAGAGAAACTTCAGAACATAAAGAAATCTGTAAACCTATGATTTTAAAGAAAATATTTCTGTGGATTATCTGTAGAGCATGATGAATAACAATTTTTTTTCACATATGCTGTAATCTTTGGAATAGATTGCAAAAATCATTGATGAAATGATCTAATTAATATATTCACTGATTACTCAATGAGCACTATACATTGGCCATATAATGGACAAAATTCATCAAATTATTTATTCAAACACGAATGCAATAAGAGAGGAGTAAATTACATAGGTAGTATTCAGTTATCTCTCAGAGCAATATTTATATGTAGGAAGACAGTACAAGCCACTAGCTAGAGAAAAGGGCTGGAAGTCAGACCTGGTTTCTAGTCTTAGCTCAGCATTTGAATGACTGTTTAAGCAAATCACTATGGTCTGGAATTTAAAACTTATTTAGGCATTGCTGCACTGAGCATTGCAATGCCTAACTCATTTTTAAAAAGGCACTTGGGAATCTAACCCTCCCCCTTTGATCCTGGGACAACCGGGGGTGTGCCAGCAGGAGGCCTGCACAATCCTTTCTCCTCCCCATGGGCCAGAAATATGATATAGTAGTATGTGTATATGACCATCTGGATGGCAGTATGTATTATAACAAATTTTGGTTGGAGCTTTCCAAATAGCTTTCTGATATTGCACAATAATTAATGTGATATATTTAATATACAATTTGATGCAGGTGTGGAATCAGCACAAGGAAAATATGCTCAAATGCTGTTCAGTGAACTGTTTGGAGGCTATTCAAATGCTCTGAGACCAGTGGAAGATACAGATAAAGCACTGAATGTTACCCTTCAGATCACACTGTCCCAAATTAAAGATATGGTGAGTAACAAGACAGTTCCATATTTTAGAGATGTGCAAACTCTTAAACCAATAATTTGCAAACTTTTAGACCTGTATGGGTTTCAGAATTTAAAACTTAGTTCACTTGGAGACATAAAAACAGTTTGCATTTTCATCCATAAAGTGATAAATATAATACAAATTTCTCAAAAGTATTCATAATGTGTACTCATTAGTTTAAAACACTATGACCTGTTTTTCATAGTGAACTAACTAAAAATGGTTAACCTGTTAGACTTCTTTTGTAATAGCAATTAGATACTAATTTTTTTTTTCAGGTTTGAATAATTGGTTTTGTCCCATTGCACTGATGCAAAAAACAAAAACAAAAAAAACAACAACCAACCTGGGTGTTTTTTCCTCAATAGTTTACATACTGTTTTGCAGAAGTAGTAGCTCTTCACAGTTTATGTTGTATCCGTCTTCCATTAAAAAGTTTTATTTTTAGCCTCCATATAATTCTTGTTTGGAAAACTGATTTGGTTTGAAAATTTTGAAGGCAATTGAGAAGGTATCTGCAGAGAGAGAAGAAAAATCCTCAATAGTTTGTAAAATACAGTTGATTTAAAATAAGTGTAAACATTAACATGTGTATGTACCAAACTAAGGTCTGACCATGCATGGTTTTCAGATAAATCAATTGGAATTGTCATATGAACAGGCCTCTGAACAGGTATTATAGAATTCTTACAGTATAGTAAATCTTAGAAGAAACACATTATGTTTATAAAATGAACGCTCCCTGAAATTAAGTGGGGTTTCTTTGAGACATGGATTAGAAATGTTTATATAGTAATTCCTTACAGGATGAAAAAAACCAAATTTTGACTGTGTATTTATGGATTCGACAAAGTTGGTATGATACATATCTCAAGTGGGACAAGAATAAATATGATGGGTTGGATTCTATCCGGATTCCTAGCAACCTGGTATGGAGACCAGACATTGTGCTGTATAATAAGTAAGTGCAATTAGAGGGGCAGTTCTTAGCACCATCACATAATTAGCTTTAATTTTCCTTTATATATAAAGAAATTTCCCTATGGGTAAGTTAACCCATAACCATCCATTTCCAGTTCATTGCACCTTTCTTTGGAGTGTTTGGATCTGGCCCATAAAGATACTGGACTAGACAGACTATTGCTGTGATCTGGTATGGCAATTTCTGTGTTAATATGATGCTATAGTAGTAGGTCTCCATGCCCCAATTCATAATTGGTCTATGCACAAAGTTAAGAGGCTGTATAGAGAAAGTGATTTATCTTGAAATTTTGGCATGGCAGTTTGGAGGTCATATCAAAAACTTTCTTTGTCCATAACAGAGCTACATATGCACAAAATCTATGCTTCAGTCACAGCTGAATTAGAAACCCAAATTAAATAGTTGATGCCTTTTTGCCCATTCTGTTGTGCTGTGCCCAGGGAGTGCTTAATTTGCTTCTAGGCTTGGCAGTTCGTAGTCCTGGCACCTGTGGGTTTGCTGCTTCAGTTATGAGAGTTAAAAAAAATTGCTTGAGTCCCAGCATTTCTTTAATTGTAAATTAAGCACTGGGGAGTTTCCAGATGATTGACTCATTATGTGGAAAAAGGATACTTTGTTGCTTCTTTAGAAAAAAAAAAGTTGAAGTGTTTTATAAGGAGGAAACAATCTTTCAAAATCTGTTTAAAACAGTTTTGATCTAGTTTACATTAAAGGGACATTACTGATCAGCTTTGGTTTGCAATATCACCTACTAGAAAGGGACACCACAAAGTGAAAATTAGATTAATTCACATTAAGGACCTTTTTTCTCAATTTTTTTCCAACATCGAATTACTTACTATTATTTGAGCTAGTTTATTTGTTAGGATCGATAATAAAGCTAAAACTATCAGTTTTACTAGCACAGTGATACAGTATTTAGGCTTTCAGCATGGCAATGATCATATAATCAGACACTCCACTTATAGAATGTAGCCCCAAATGTTTACACTCCATGGTTATGTCTACACTCCAGGCTTTTTGCGCAAGAATAACTGTTCTTGCGCAAAAACTTGGGGAGCAACTATACGGCACGCGTGTTCTTGCCCATGTAAATTTACAGTAAAGCATCAGAAAAGAGGGCTTCTTGCATAAGTGGTATTCCTCTCCCCACGAGGAATAAACCCTCTTGCGCAAGAAGGCAGTGTGGATGGGCAACAGGGGTTTCTTGCGCAAGAAACCCCTATGGGCTAAAATTGCCATCAGAGCTTTCTTGCGCAAGAGAGCATCCACATCGCCATGGACGCTCTTGCGCAAAAGCACATCGCTTGAGCAAAAGCACATGGCAGTGTGGACGTGCTCTTGCACAAGACCTTTTGCGCAGCACAAAACAGTTCTTGCGCAAGAAGCCTGCAGTGTAGATGTAGCCCAAAAGACACAATCTGTGGTGCACATGTTGTAAAGGGCTCAGGGGCTCCTTATGGAGTAGTAGCAGGACCAGACCTAGGTCTGAGACACCTATGAACTCTGATGTGACTCTCATTAGCAGTAAAATCATCTTCTTAACATTTTTGTGGCAGCCTAAATATTGTAATAAATTCATAATCATCTAAGATTTGAAGTTTGTCATCAGTGCTGCACACTGAAATTTATAATTGCATTAGGAATAGCACTCATATTCACTGCTTCAAAAAAGAAGAGGCTCTTACTGCTTGAGCTAAGGAGAATTTCAGTTATATGTTAGCAATATTGGGACATTACACACAACTGAGTCTGTCCTAAAAAAGTCATTATGATGTCCATACACAACAGCCACCAGTTCATTACAATATTAAGTGATGTGAATTCAGACGTGTTAATCTGATTTTTCTGACATATTTTGTGTTTCAATTTATCATTTAGGGCGGATGATGACTTTTCAGAACCAGTGAACACAAATGTAGTACTGAGACATGATGGAAAAATTACTTGGGATGCACCAGCAATAACAAAGAGTTCATGTGTGGTTGATGTTTCTTATTTTCCCTTTGATCATCAGCAGTGTAACCTTACCTTTGGTTCCTGGACCTACAATGGTAATCAGGTAGACCTATTCAATGCTTTGGACAGTGGAGATCTATCTGACTTTATAGAAGATGTAGAGTGGGAAATTCATGGTATGCCAGCTGTTAAGAATGTAATCACATATGGTTGCTGCTCTGAGCCATATCCAGATATTACGTTCACACTGATCTTGAAAAGGAGGTCTTCTTTCTATATATTTAACCTGCTGCTCCCTTGTGTTTTGATCTCTTTTCTGGCGCCACTTGGATTCTACCTTCCTGCAGACTCTGGAGAGAAAGTGTCACTTGGTGTTACAATTCTGCTTGCTCTAACTGTATTTCAGCTAATGGTTGCAGAGAGCATGCCTCCTTCTGAAAATGTGCCCTTAATAGGTGGGTATTTCACATTTTTATCAAGGCTAATAAGTAGTAGTTTTTTAATGTCAAGGAGACTCCAGATTCTGTTAGTGGTATGTAAAGATAAATTTTGTGATGCAAAGTTTCTAAAACCTAGTGTAATTCATCAAATGTATATGGAAGCTGTACAACTATAATGAGGTTCTATGACAAGATTTTGTGTTGCATGGGGATCAGCTGATAATAAAAGAGGGTATGTCTACACTACCCCGCTAGTTCGAACTAGCGGGGTAATGTAGGCATACCGCAATTGCAAATGAAGCCCGGGATTTGAATTTCCCGGGCTTCATTTGCATAAGCAGGGCGCCGCCATTTTTAAATTCCCGCTCGTTCGAACCCCGTGCAGCGCGGCTACACGGGGCACGAACTAAGTAGTTCGAACTAGGTTTCCTAGTTCGAACTACTGTTACTCCTCATTCCATGAGGAGTAATGGTAGTTCAAACTAGGAAGCCTAGTTCAAACTACCTAGTTCGTGCCCCGTGTAGCCGTGCTGCACAGGGTTCGAACGAGCGGGGATTTAAAAATGGCGGCGCCCCGTTTATGCAAATGAAGCCCAGGAAATTCAAATCCCGGGCTTCATTTGCAATTGCGGTATGCTTACATTACCCTCCTAATTCGAATTAGGAGGGTAGTGTAGACATACCCAGAGAGAGGTCCCTGGGTTGCAGTGTTAATGAAAGAAAACTGCAGGTCAAACTTCAAGATGTAATCTTCGCAGACTCTCAAACTATAATGGTTCAGTAATTGTCTGAGATGTCACACAGGGTGTTCCAGGTTTTGGTGTAGTGATTCATTTGGTGGAAATGTGATATCTTGAGAAGCTGGATGAGAACATTGTGGGTTATGTGTTAGAAGCAAAAGGGAGTTTGTGGAAGTGAGGCTCTGACACTGTGATAGGGAAGGGGTGAGCGCTAAGTCCTCCGTACCTTCTTCATCTCTTAGCTCTACTATGGTTTGATGATGACTCCTGGTATCACAAGACATGGTGCTGCAGACCACAGCAGTTCCATCAGGGAGAGAAGCCAGACAAACATTGGGGCTCCCTATGTCTGTTCATGCACAGCTGAGCTGTTGAACTTTTGCTATGGCCGGGAGACTGGAGAAGCATATTGAGGGTGCGATGACACTTTCTCTTGTCCCCAGGGGCATAAAAAGAACTGGTTTAGTTCCCTTCCAGATTCCGATCCTCACTTAAGTCCCACAAACTGCCCCAACTCCAAGGTAGGGTCAGGCTCGGGGGGATTTATTCTACAGGCAGACTTTATGTGAGGATTTGGGAACAATTTACAGAAGAGATCAGCTGGGGAAGCTGAAGAGCAGACCTGTTATACAGAAGGAGAAGGCTGGGTGAAGCACTGTCTTCTCTGGCTCACATGATGGATAGCCCTTTTAATGCAAACCAGAGCAGGTTAGCTGTAGAAGACTTTCCTTATGGTGCAAGTTCATTGCTTCCCATGTGCAACATAACCTGTTATCCCAGGGTGAAGCACTCATCTATCAACAAGTTCCTAGGTGGCCTGTTAGGCTCTGCAAGGAGCTGAGTACACTTATAGTACAACTTGTTCTGCAGCGTAGGACCAGGACTCCTGTTCCCTTCCTTCAGTGAGTCATAGCTGATCTGTGGGGGGAAAAGTAGAGAAGTGTGTATATGCCTCTTCTCCTGCACAGCTCAGCTTTCAGGCTCCCATTTTCTCCCCAATAGTTCTGCCAACCTGTAGACATTTCCAGCCTCTCATACATCTGGAAACTCCAAGATGAAAAATGTGATCTTCATTGTTTCTATGGTAAAAATCAACACTTATGACAATGTAAAGTAATCACTTGCAGAATAGGTCATGTGGTTTTTTTCAAAATTAATTTAGGTACTGGGAAGTGGTGTAACAAATGTGAAGTGTGTAAATGTTGATGCAGATTTTTTAGGGAGCCTAAAAATATGTGAAATTCCCTGTGAACATTTTTTTAAAAAGACTTTAACATCTTTTTGATAGCTTTTTGAAACTGGGACACTTGAGAGTATGAATTTTACCTTGATAATTGGAGATGGTTATTTTGAAAATGATTTGGGTCATGATCAGTGGGAGATTTTGTTTGTTTGAATGGACTTAAACTATTTTAAGTGGCACACCACAATGCAAGCAGAACTATAGAGGATTAGGGTGAACTCCAGAATTCTGACAACTACTCAGGAACATTTAGCTTGATGTTGTGGGATTTTTTTCCTTTCTGCAGTGGATGATTATAACTCAAATAGTACTTTTAATAGAAATATAAATTTCCCTATTTTACATTACAGGCAAATATTACATAGCAACTATGACAATGATCACAGCATCCACTGCACTAACCATCATTATAATGAATATCCATCACTGCGGAGCAGAAGCCCAACCTGTTCCACAATGGGCAAGGGTGGTTATTTTGGACTACATGTCAAAGATCTTTTTTGTTTATGATGTGGGTGAAAATTGTATAAGTCCACAAAGAGTAAAAGCACAAAACCATAAATTAAGAAAGGACTGTAAGTATCAAAAAAAGCAGGATGGACCTGAGTCGGTGAGCAGTCAACTTTCCAAAAACAGTGACAGTGATCTTAAGAAGAAGCTGGATAGGCATTTAAATAACAGTAATGGAATTCAATGTGAAAACACCAAGGATGCTGTTAACTGCTGCTCCTGTTATAAAGTACTGATAAAGAATATTGAGTATATTTCTAATTGCATTAGAGACCACAAAGCAAATCGTGCTAAAGGAAATGAGTGGAAAAAGGTAGCAAAAGTGATGGACAGATTCTTCATGTGGATTTTTTTTCTTATGGTGTTTTTCATGAGCTTACTGATTATTGGCAAAGCAATTTAATTGAAGATATTAGAGTGTATTTTGATGTATGAAGGAATGTTTTAGCTAGTTTGCCTTAATGGTACTTTATTACTGAGAGATTTATTTTATGTTTTTGTATATTTAATTCTGTCAAAACAAACAATAATTTGAGAGATTGCAGTGATACAAGTTGTCTTCTCAGAATGGATACCCCTGATCTGATGGAATCAAATTTTGCTCAGGTAAGGGTCATATTAGCAACTTGCCAGAAGGTAAGGGCTGAGTCTAACATGTATTGAACTGAACAGTTGCAACTGCCCATATCTGTAAAATGAAGTGCGCCCTGTGAAAGAGTGCTGGACAAGTATGCTGTGCTCTTTCTTGATTAAAACAGTTTATAGTCTTGGGTTGGCTCAATAAGCATTGTATCCTAGAATCAGTGATCCTTGTGGGATACATCTCTGTAGTAAAGATAATAAAATTCCAATGGCTACATTTTATGTATGACCTGTAATATGACCAACTTGCTATGTGATATTTATTTCTCTAAATGTGAATATTTGACAATTCCCCTGAGACCATCTCTGCTAAGCTGCTGCTATCTGTCTCCCTCTTTCACTCTGTCATTTTGCCTCATCCTTTTCTTCTGGCATCTTTTCATGTTTATGTCCTAACACCCACCTGCCTCTAACTGCTGTTGCATCTCCTTTTTCCCTTCTAAATTCTATGCATTTGTTAAAAACAGAGCTATCTTGATTTCCTTACAGCTAATTCCTGCCTGGATCCCTGCTGGTATTATTTTCATGACATCAAAACTGTGCTCACCATTATTTCTATGACTTTTTCCTGGCTAAGTATTGGGCCCCTCTTCCCTTTCATTCTCCTTGAACTTTCTGCTGCCTTTGACACTGTTTTCTTCTTTCTTCTTAATTGCACATCTTCCCCTGTATTTGCACAGTGTAAAGATCTACTACATGTAAGCGGGAGGAGGGCTGATCCTCTTTTGGAGCCCTACCCTAATACAGCTAAACAATGGAAATGTGATTTCTCTTTATTCAACACTGCTCATTCTGTTATTTCATTCTCCCGCTCATCCATATCTCTTTTATCTGTCTTGTCCACTTGTTGCATCCTGTTTTGACATCTAGATTTTAAGATTTTAGGGACAGGGTCTGTTTTCTTTGTCACTTGTCTATGCAATACCTAGCACAACAGGTGTGATTATTGCATAACTGCCTTTACAAATCATAAATTTTAAACAGACTTATTGAAGTGTTGTGAAAGTCAGCCAGTTGACTTTGTAAAACTGCTCAGCACATCTACTGCTTATGTGGTTTTTATTACTACTGTATGTGCTTGATTTATAGACAAAATTCTTTTACTGATTTTTTACTCTTTTAGCTCTGCAGACTTTATATCCATCATGAAGATGTCCTTTGCAGAATAGTTAAAAGTTTACAAGGCATACCTAGGGCAAGCGAAAGACCTTTACCAAGCACCTTGAGCTTTCAAACAATGATATTCTAGATGCAGTGAGAGAAACAGGATAACACTGAAATGGATCCCAGTCAAAAGTTCATGTGATAAAACTCATTTTCATAATTGTTGCAACTTATAGCACACTGGTGAATGTGTTATTTAAGATGCCAAGTAGTCAGAACAGCAGAGCATTGTCATTGTTCTCCAAAAACTCATTGGAAGAAAGGGATTTGTATTATGTAAATGATACATTGAATTCTTAATGACTGATTTTGTCTCTTGTGTGGAATAATTAAAGCTGTAAGCCTATCTGGATTCTCATACATAATGTAAGACATAAAAGCCTAGGTGCTAGTGTAAAAGTAATTTGAGTAGTAATTAGAATAAACTAAGTAGTTGACAAAATATTGCAAGTTGTATGTAGCACTCTATGATTTCCCTGGTGCATATTCTATTCAGAAGTCAAACCATGCATTTTCCCAGAGCAGACAAATGGCACCATCTATTTGCTCTCAGTGTTAATTCTTAGACATGTACCATGAAGCTAACTAAAGAAGTCTGTTCTATGCCATGGAAAAAATAATGTCTAAATGTGTGAGAGGAGGAGAAATACTAAAGATGATTCTAAATTGTTGAGACTTCGAACTACATTAAAATATGCACACAGACTTTCATACACAATATTTGCACTCATAACTGCATTTGATTTAAAATGTATAAGTGCAAATAGAAGCATAAAGATGTGTGTGGATCTTGTGTTTTCTTTAAATAAAAATTTTGTCTCTAACTATTTTTCCCCTGAAAGAATGTAAGGGTTAGAATATTTTGCACCTCCCTTTAACTTCTGTTTGAAGACCTCAAAGCATGAGAGAATTCCCTCACAGGAATGGTGTGAGGCTTCAGAATTATGCCCAAATTTTTATCAGACTGTTTAGACTGTAATCAAGTTACTCTTATATATCTGGTGGACAAATTAGATAACAGACTCTTCCTGCTACCAGACAAACAGATACAAGATTCAATGGTTTGTGGGTAGCTAAATTAAAAATAAGGTGCATATTTTAAACAACGAGAGTAATTAATTACCCATGGTTGGGGTGGATTCTCTATCACTGGCAATCTTTGAATAAGACTGGATTTTTTTCTCACAGACCCTTCAGTTCAACTACAGCTATTATTTGAAGCAGGAATGAATTAAGATCAGTCCTAAGGCCTTTGTTATCTAGGAAGTTAGACTAGATCATCGTAGTGGTCCTTACTAGACTTAAAAGAGAATTTGTGGCTATATAGATAGTGAAACTGAGTCACAGAGAAATTGAGTGATCTGCCTAAGGTGTCACACATCATTGCAAAAAATGAAACCAACAGCATATGTCCTGATATTACTAACCTCCACTTCTGTGTTTTAATGTCTCTCCCCACCAAAAAAAGCCAGAGCCTTCTTGACTTTCTAGACTCCTGAGCACTGCATACAGACTGTGAAACCTGAGAGGTCATTTCTCTTTTGAGTGTTCTATTACTCTGATATCTTATGTTTTTTATGAATGCTGCCTTATCAAAATTAACACTCAATGGCTACGTCTAGACTGGCATGATTTTCAGCAAATGCTTTTAACGGAAAAGTTTTTCCATTAAAAGCATTTGCGGAAAAGAGCATCTAGTACTTTTTGCGGAAAAAAAGTACTTTTTGCGGAAAAGCGGCCGTGCCAATCTAGACACGGTTTTGCGCAAGAAAGCCCCGATTACCATTTTTGCCATTGGGGATTTTTTGCGCAAAATGGTTTTTAGCTGTCTACACTGGTCCTCCCAAATGGGAGCAGCATAGTATTTGCGGAAGAACACTGACACTCTTACATTAGATCGTCAGTGTTCTTGCACAAATTCAAGCGGCCAGTGTAGACAGCTGGCAAGTTTTTCCACAAAAGCAGCCATTTTTGCGGAAAAACTTGCCAGTCTAGACGCAGCCATTGTGGGCAGTGTTCCCTCTAAGGTTTCCCATCCATGAGTGGAGTGAGTTTTGTCTTGAGCATCCACATTGACATCATGTGCGCTTATTCGGATGTGTGCCACTGTGGTACCCACCAGTTATTAACACACACACACATACATATATATACTCATTTAAATTGTTATACAAGAAAAAATACTAAACCAAGAGATAATTAATAAAGTGCATGACCCTGTGGTACAGTAATCAGGGGAGGGGGTGATAGGTAAGGGGGGAGTGCTCAGGCCAGGGGGAGCATAGGATGTGCAGGAGCACAGGGGGTGCAGGATTCAGGGCAAGGGGGAGCATAGGATGGGGGGCTTAGAGGTTGGGGAGGTGGCACCTCCTTGCTGGGGGAGTCTGGAGCTGGGCTGCCCATTCTTCTAGCAGTTCCTTGTATGGGGAACGTCTAGGACTGGGCTGCTCAGCCCCCAAGGAAGGGGGCGGGGAGAGCGGGGGGCCTGCCCATGGGACACACAGCACATGCATGGGCCCGCCCCGGTGTGCACGGCACATGTGCTGCCTGGCCCGGCCGCTGGCACGCAGCCCGGGGCCCGCCTCCCCATGGGAGCACGGGCCCGCCCCCAGAGCGCTTGGCGAATGTGCGGACCCGCCCCCGGTGCGCACAGTGCATGTGCTGCCCAGCCCAGCCGCTGGCACACAGCCCGAGGCCCACCCCCAGGATGCATTGCGCATAGAATCATAGAATAATAGGACTGGAAGGGACCTCAAGAGGTCATCGAGTCCAGCCCCCCGCCCTCAAGGCAGGATCAAGCTCCGTCTACACCATCCCTGACAGATGTCTATCTAACCTGTTCTTAAATATCTCCAGAGAGGGAGATTCCACCACCTCCCTTGGCAATTTATTCCAATATTTGACCACCCTGACAGTTAGGAATTTTTTCCTAATGTCCAATCTAAACCTCCCCTGCTGCACTTTAAGCCCATTACTCCTTGTCCTGTCCTCAGAAACCAAGAGGAACAAATTTTCGCCTTCCTCCTTGTGACACCCTTTTAGATATTTGAAAACCGCTATCATGTCCCCCCTTAATCTTCTTTTTTCCAAACTAAACAAGCCCAGTTCATGAAGCCTGGCTTCATAGGTCATGTTCTCTAAACCTTTAATCATTCTTGTCGCTCTTCTCTGTACCCTTTCCAATTTCTCCACATCTTTCTTGAAATGTGGCGCCCAGAACTGGACACAGTACTCCAGCTGAGGCCTAACTAGTGCAGAGTAGAGCGGCAGAATGACTTCACGAGTTTTGCTTACAACACACCTGTTGATACAACCTAGAATCATATTTGCTTTTTTTGCAACAGCATCACACTGTTGACTCATATTCAACTTGTGGTCCACTATGACCCCTAGATCCCTTTCCGCCATGCTCCTTCCTAGACAGTCGCTTCCCATCTTGTATGTATGGAACTGATTGTTCCTTCCTAAGTGGAGCACTTTGCATTTCTCTTTATTAAACCTCATCCTGTTTACCTCTGACCATTTCTCTAACTTTCTAAGGTCATTTTGAATTATGTCCCTATCCTCCAAAGAAGTTGCAACCCCACCCAGTTTGGTATCATCTGCAAACTTAATAAGCGTACTCTCTATCCCAATATCTACATCATTGATGAAGATATTGAACAGTACGGGTCCCAAAACAGACCCTTGAGGAACTCCACTTGTTATCCCTTTCCAGCAGGATTTAGAACCGTTAACAACAACTCTCTGACTACGGTTATCCAGCCAATTATGCACCCACCTTATCGTGGCCCTATCTAAGTTATATTTGCCTAGTTTTATCAATAAGAATATCATGCGAGACCGTATCAAATGCCTTACTAAAGTCTAGGTATATGACATCCACCGCTTCTCCCTTATCCACAAGGCTCGTTATCTTATCAAAGAAAGCTATCAGATTAGTTTGGCATGACTTGTTCTTCATAAACCCATGCTGGCTATTCCCTATCACTTTATTACCTTCCAAGTGTTTGCATATGATTTCCTTAATTACCTGCTCCATTATCTTCCCTGGGACAGACGTTAAACTGACCGATCTGTAGTTTCCTGGGTTGTTCTTATTCCCCTTTTTATAGATGGGTACAATATTTGCCCTTTTCCAGTCTTCTGGAATCTCCCCTGTCTGCCATGATTTTTCAAAGATCATAGCTAAAGGCTCAGATACCTCCTCTATCAGCTCCTTGAGTATCCTGGGATGCATTTCATCAGGACCTGGTGACTTGCTGACATCTAACTTTCCTAAGTGATTTTTAACTTGTTCTTTGTGTATCCTATCTTCTAAACTTACCCTCTCTCTGCTTGTATTCACTACGTTAGGCACTCTTCCAGACTTCTCGGTGAAGACCGAAACAAAGAAGTCATTGAGCATCTCCGCCATTTCCAAGTTTCCTGTTACTGCTTCTCCCTCCTCACTAAGCAGTGGGCCTACCCTGTCCTTGGTCTTCCTCTTGCTTTTAATGTATTTATAAAAGGTCTTCTTGTTTCCCTTTATGCCTGTAGCTAGTTTGATCTCATTTTGTGCCTTTGCCTTTCTAATCTTGCCCCTGCATTCCCGTGTTGCTTGCTTATATTCATCCTTTGTTAGTTGTCCTAGTTTCCATTTTTTATATGACTCCTTTTTTATTTTGAGATCATGCAAGATCTCCTTGTTAAGCCAAGCTGGTCTTTTGCCATATTTTCTGTCTTTCCTACACAGCGGAATTGTTTGCTTTTGGGCCCTTAACAACGTCCCTTTGAAATACTTCCAATTCTCCTCAGTTGTTTTTCCCTTCAGTCTTGCTTCCCATGGGACCTTACCTACAAGTTCTCTGAGCTTATCAAAATCTGCCTTCCTGAAATCCATTACCTCAATTGTGCTGGTCTCCCTTCTACCTTTCCTTAAGATCATGAACTCTATTATTTCATGATCACTGTCCCCTATACTGTCTTCCACTTTCAAGTTCTCAACTAGTTCCTCCCTATTTGTTAATGTACTGCTCAGCCTGGCGTGGCCACAGCTGCTGGTGCACAGCGCCTGGCCGTGCAGGGCACTGCGGCCGTAGGGGGAAGGGCGCTGCTGGCTGGCGCCGTGGGATTGGGGGGGGGGCCGGGCACGCAGTACGTGATGGCAGCTATAAGGGACGCCATGCGCTCCTTACAGATGTCATCAGACGCCCCCCCCCATTGGTTGGCACCCTGGGCAGCTGCCTGGCTCGCCCACCCCTCAGTCCGGCCCTGCAACAGGTTTGATGCCTCGGTCGAGGGACTACAGACCATTCCACTGACCACTCATCATCATGCCACAAACGCACTTTTTCACCATCGCCTGAGACCATTCCACCAATGAGTGGCCTTGATTACCACTGACCGATGTGTCCTACAACTAATTGCGATGGTGCTACACCATCCCCTTTATGTTACTTCCTCTTCCTGCCCCTCCCTTCCTTTTCCTCTTCAGGGACCCATCTCATACGTCTCTCTTGAAACAGGAGGTGACTCTTCATGCGCTATCAGAGCGGTGGAAAAGGTACCGGATGAGCTCAAGGGCAAGGATTTTTATTCCCACTATTTTTTGACCCAGAAAAAATCAGGAGGTTGGAGGCCAATCCTAGACCTTTGACACTTAAAATGGTACATTCGCAAACAACATTTCAAGATGGTGACCCTGGTGACTATCATTCCAGCATTTCACAGCGGAGATTGGTTTATGTCCCTCGACCTCCAGGACGCCTATTTTCATGTAACCATTCATCCAGCTCACAGACGCTTTCTATGTTTTCAAGTCATTTCAGAGCATTTCCAGTACAAAATCCTGCCTTTTGGTCTACCATCAGCCCCCAGGGTTTTCTTGAAAACAATGGCGGTAGTAACAGCTTACTTACAGCATGCAGGAATTATTATATTCCCCTACCTCGACGATTGCCTGATCAGAGCACCTTCTTTCGATGAAGCACTTCAGGCTACCAGCATAACAAGAACCATATTCGAAGCGCTTGGTCTTATAATCAACCTCACAAAGTCATCAATGACACCTCAGCAATCCATAGAGTTCATAGGTACATGCCTCGACTACACCATGGCTCGCGCATACTTACCAACAAACAGATTCCAAACTATCCAGGACCTGATACAGGTTCTCTCCATCAGCCTCAGAACCCCCATACTTACCTGTCTACAACTCATGGGGCACATGGTGTCTACAACATATATTGTAGCACATGCAAGGTTGCACTTCAGATGCCTTCAACATTGTATTGCCTCGATATATGTACCAAACAGTCACGACATCCACAGGAGGGTCATGGTACCTTGTCATGTAAGAAAATCATTGGCATGGTGGTCCATCCCCAACAACTTGATGGATGTCATACCCTTTCACTGACCTCAACCAACCATGCAGATTATCACCAACATGTCACTGCTAGGATGGGGCACACATCTACAAGACCAACAAATCCAAGATTGCTGGTCCATTCAGGAGTCCTTGCAACATATCAACCGGCTTGAGTGGAGAGCAGTCTTCAACGCCTGAAAATGCTTCCTTCCCCTAATATGTGGTCTTGTCATTTGTGTATTTACCGACAACATGACAACGGTATACTACATAAACAATCAGGGTGGGGCTTGATCCCAATCCCTTTGCATGGAGGCAATGCGATTATGGAACTGCTGCAACCAACACAGAGTTACGGTTATCACAGCGTATCTCCCTGGTGATCAGAATGTCACAGCCGATGCCCTCAGCAGGCACTTCTCAACAAATCACAAATGGGCATTGCACCCAGATGTGCCTCACCCCCTTTTCCACCGCTGGGGATATCTATCCATAGATCTCTTTGCTACACACCGCAACTCGAAGTGCCCTCAATACTGCTCACGAACGGATATTGGACCAAAGTCAATGGGAGATGCACTCCTATGCAACTGGAGCCAACACCTTCTATATACCTTTCCACCTACTCCTCTCATTCCCAAAGTTCTGGAAAAGATAGCAATGGAAGGAGCCAGAGTGATACTAGTAGCCCCCTACTGGCCACGACAGATGTGGTTCCCTTACCTGTTTCGCATATCAGTCCATCCTCCGTGCCATCTTCCCAGACACCGCAACTTGCTTACGCAGAACCACGGACGCCTGATACACCCTCAGCTCAACCACTTCGCTCTGATGGCATGGTACCTAATTGGTTCCAAAAAACAGAGATGAGTTGTTCCCTAACAGTCAAACAGGTCCTATTACATAGTAGAAGATCCAATACACGCAATACTTACCTGCAGAAATGGCGGCAATTCTGTTCATGGTGTTATACTGCACAATTGGACTCCTACTTGGTCCTTATTCATTGCATTTTGGACTATCTTCTAGATCTCAAATGCTCTGGCCTTGCATGTTCCTCCCTTAAGGTTCACATTGCGGCAATCACTGCCTTTCGCCACTCTGTGGACGGCTATTCTGTGTTTTCCCACCCAATGACGAAGAGATTTGTGAAAGGATTGGCTAATCTCTTCCCGTGCCACAGGCACTCTGTGGAACCTGGAGCTAGATTTGGACGCATTAATAGGGCCCCCTTTCGAGCTCTTGGCAACTTGTGACTTATCCACTCTAACCATGAAGGTGGTTTTCTATTGGCAATAACCTTAGCGTGGAGGGTTGGGGAACTATCCGCCCTCTTGGCAACACCACCTTAAGCAGTGTTTACCTCCCAGGCAGTAATACTTCGCCCTCAACAAGCATTTCTACTAAAAATTAATTTGGAGTTCCACATAAATGAATCTATAGTTCTCCCCACATTCTACCCTAAGCCACATTCCTCAACACAACATACATGACTCCACACTTTAGATGTCCATTGAGCATTGGCTTTCTACATTGACAGGACACGGTGCTTTTGAAAATCTCAGAGCCTTTTCATGTCTATCGTAGAATGTTCCAAAGGCCATCTTTTGTCGGCACAGCATATATCCAGACTCATTGTTATGTGTATCATATGATGTTACTCACTGCAGAACAAACCTCTCCCACATACTTTGAGAGCCCATTCAACGAGAGCAATGGCAACGTCAACTGCCTTCCTCAAGGGAGTTCCCCTACAAGATATTTGCCGTGCAGCTATTTGGTCTTCCAGCTTTACATTTGCTAAACACTACGCTATCCCTAACATCCTTATGACTGACGCAGCAATTGCTTCTGCCGTCCTCTCCACGGCAGTAGGGCATTAACTCCGAATCCCACCTCCTTGAAGTAGGCTACTGCTGTGAACTCACCTACAGAGGAGCACCCACGGGACACTGCTTGAAGAAGAAGAAGGAGTTACTCACCTTGTGCAGTAACGATGGTTCTTCGGGATGCGTGTCCCGTGGGAGCTCCACAACCCATCCTCCTCCTCTATTCAGAGTACCTTGTTTATTATGTCTTTCAGACTCTAGAGGATCATGAGAAACTGGTAAGAGCTGGACCACCCACTCAGAAATGGAGCGAAAGGCATGAGACACGCATCGCGCATGTGTGGTCCGGCGAACTATGGCTGAAAAAGATCTCTGATCTGCGGCACCGGGACAAGCCCAACACCTACAGTGGAGCACCCATGGGACACGCATCTTGAAGAATCATCGTTATTGTACAAGGTGAGTAACTTATTCTCGTCTCAAGCGTGACTGATATTTTTTCTAAACCTCCAGTCAGTAAAAAGATTTTAACAACTTTTGATAATTTCTGTTGTTTTCTTGTCATACTTCCTTTTGGGTTGGAGATGCTCATTGCTCAGTAGACCCTCCAAACACTCACTTTATTAAATGACTGTATTTGTTCTAATGCTCAATGGCTAATTTGCATTTGACCTTGTGTTTTAGTTTCTTGTTCTTACTTTTAAGACACTGGGTTGCTGATGCTACCTCATCTCAGTTGTTAAAGTAGTAACAAGCAGCCCCAGGATCAGGGCCACATTCTCTTATGCACACAGACTAAGAGGCAGTAACTTCCCAAAGATCTTACAGTCTAAAAAGGAAAAAAAAAACCAGATTAACCATAGGAGAAAAGGAATATTTTCTTCCCTATTTTACAGATAGAAAACTGGATTGCAGAGAAACCATGATGTGCCTAGGGATATGCAGGAAATCTGTGGCAGTACTGACAACTGGACTCAGAACCTGTGTCCCAGCCCACTAGTCACTTCCTTCCAGCCTGATAATTCATCTTGCAGTATGACCCATTGTAATCTTACCTACCTTTTGATTAGCCCCTGTCTTCTCCAATGTAACTAATAATGTTCCCATATGGAACTGTATCAAATGTATTACTGAAATCCATGCAGCTTAGATCTGATCTCTTATGTCTAGAATATTGTTTATCTTCTCAGAGATCAGGCTGGTATGGAATGATTTAGCTCTTGAAAGCATGCTGTGTTTTATCTCAGTTACTGTTTTCCTCTTCTGTCAGTCGACGGTCAGGGCAGTGTGTGTGTATGTGTGTGTGTTTCCGAAAAAAGGTTTAACGTCTGTGTCTTTACTGCTAGGACCGGGGTCCCGTCGCAGAGGGTGGCCAGCAGGCCAACAGACGCCCCTTTATATAGGAAGAGCTTATTACACCTTAGATTTTAGCTGCTAGAATGCAAGATTCCTTTGCAGCGGGCAGCCTGGGAAAGACTGAGAGGTGCGCCAACGGATCTGCCACCTGGGAGTGACACAGATCCAAACGCCCAAGCTCTTCCTATGCCTGTCCTTTTTGACCGGCTGGTTTCTCTTTCAAAATTCATTCTAGAACTTTGCAAACAGTCAAGGTCAAAATAATAGGCCTGTAGTGCCCTAGATCATTTTTTCCCTTTCTTAAATATAGGTACTATATTTGCAGTTCACCAGTCATAGGATTATGATCCTCAAATTCATATATTAATTGAAATCCTTGAAATTGGGCTTGCAATTTTGTCAGTTCCTTTTAATATTCTTGGATGGAGAAGACTGGAAAAAGGCAAATATAGTGCCCATTTATAAAAAGGGAAATAAGAACAACCCAGGAAACTACAGACCAGTTAGTTTAACTTCTGTGCCAGGGAAGATAATGGAGCAAGTAAGTAAGGAAATCATCTGTAAACACTTGGAAGGTGGCAAGGTGATAGGGAACAGCCAGCATGGATTTGTAAAGAATAAATCATGTCAAACCAATCTGATAGCTTTCTTTGATAGGATAACGAGTCTTGTGGATAAGGGAAAAGTGGTGGATGTGGTATACCTAGACTTTAGTAAGGCGTTTGATGATATTCTTATCAATAAACTAGGCAAATACAACTTAAATGGGGCTACTATAAGGTGGGTGCATAACTGGCTGGATAACTGTACTCAGAGAGTAGTTATTAATGGTTCACAATCCTGCTGGAAAGGTATAACAAGTGGGGTTCTGCAGCGGTCTGTTTTGGGACCGGCTCTCTTCAATATCTTAATCAATGATTTAGATATTGGCATAGAAAGTACACTTATTAAATTTGCAGATGATACCAAGCTGGGAGGGGTTGCGACTGCTGTGGAGGATAGGGTCAAAATTCAAAATGATTTGGACAAATTGGAGAAATGGTCTGAGGAAAACAGGATGAAGTTTAATAAAGACAAATGTAAAGTGCTCCACTTAGGAAGGAACAATCAGTTTCACACATACAGAATGGGAAGCGACTGTCTAGGAAGGAGTATGGCAGAAAAGGATCTAGGGGTTATAGTGGACCATAAGCTGAATATGAGTCAGCAGTGTGATGCTGTTGCAAAAAAAGCAAACATGATTCTGGGATGCATTAACAGGTGTGTTGTGAGCAAGACACGAGAAGTCATTCTTCCGCTCTACTCTGCACTGATTAGGCCTCAGTTGGAGTATTGTGTCCAGTTCTGGGCACCGCGTTTCAAGAAAGATGTGGAGAAATTGGAGAGGGTCCAGAGAAGAGCAACAAGAATGATTAAAGGTCTAGAGAACATGACCTATGAAGGAAAGCTGAAAGAATTGGGTTTGTTTAGTTTAGAAAAGAGAAGACTGAGGGGGGACATGATAGCCGTTTTCAGGTATCTAAAAGGGTGTCATAAGGAGGAAGGAGAAAACTTGTTCGTCTTGGCCTCTGGGGATAGAACAAGAAGCAATGGGCTTAAACTGCAGCAAGGGAGGTTTAGGTTGGACACTAGGAAAAAGTTCCTGTCAGAGTAGTTAAACACTGGAATAAACTGCTCAGGGAGGTTGTGGAATCCCCATCTCTGGAGATATTTAAGAGTAGGTTAGATAAATGTCTATCAGGGATGGTCTAGACAGTATTTGGTCCTGCAATGGGGGGTAGGGAACTAGACTCGATGACCTCTCGAGATCCCTTCCAGTCCTAGGATTCTATGATTCTATGATTATCTGGTCCTCTAGTGAAGCTGTTGTATTCTTCTGTCTTGAATGTGGTAATTCCTGTTTCCATATCCTTGTTCCCACTCACCCCAAGATCTTCATTACTCTTATTAAAAACCGAGGCAAAGTATCCCTATGTTATCTTTAACTCTACCCTTTTTTCAGTCTCACTTCTTGTTTTTATTTTATTTATATGGTAAAATAATTACTTACTACTGTTTTTAATCTCCTTTGCTAAGTACAACTGTGCTTAGCTTTTGACTGTTCTTACTTTTTCCTTTCACTTTCTGACCACCTACAGATAACTTTCCTTGCTGATCCATCCCTTTCTCCATTTCTCATAGCTTTCTTTTAGTAACCTGTTGGAGATGTTTGGTCTACAACCTTCCCTTATGACTTTTCCTCCCGCTTTCTTGGGATATAGACTTAGCTCCCAGCAGACAATACACTCATCTGTTCTCTGGATCTGCTCTGATGACAGGCCTGTCTGTTCGTCTTAGTAGGGAGTCCCCAGTCATGTAGACCCGCCTCTTCCTCATATTTGTGTGATTCACCAACCTTCCCTTTTGGCTTTTTTTCTGTCTGCAAGTTCTCTTGTTTTCTGTTCTTCTGAAAGTCATCCTCTGGGGTCTTCACACTCTGTTGTCTCTTCCCCTCCTCTTACAGTACTAGCTGCTCTTCCTTTCTTCCTTGCTCTCTCATCTTCTGATACTGCTCCCCACCTTCATTTTCTCTCTCCATAAACCTGCTCTTCAGCTGTTTCTGATAGCTTACTGCCTCAAAACAGAAGTTATACAGAATGGAAAACAAACCAAGAAACAGGCTGAAAAATAATTTTAAAAAGTAAAAGAATAAAATCTTAACTTACATCAACCAAATCCTCTTTAAATCTTCATTCATGTTTGTATCCTGCAGAAAGCTGCATGGAATTGCAAACTTATCCTTAGTTCTATTAACCTCGCTATTTGCTTCCCGTAGAATGTCGTGCATATATACTTTGAATACCAAGTTCCTCAGCTTGTGACATTCTTTCAGCTACTGCAACAAATTCTTGCCACTGCTGTAAAATCAAACTTTAATCAGACTTTGTACCAATATATTTACATCTTATTGATTGATCTGTTGAGTTGATTTACTATAATTGGTTATAAATGATTCAAAAGCAGTGGCATATCTGGCACATAGGCATCATTGTGACAGGTGCTTTGTAATTATATAGTCATTAGAGAGAACAAGCATAATTTTGTAAACACCTTGAAGATAATAAGATTATAAAGAATAGTCAGAATGGATTAGCAAGAACATCCATGCTAGACTGTTTCTCTCACGAGGCTACTGTCCTAGTGGATAGGGTGGAAGCAGTAGATGCAATATATCTTGATTTTTACTAAAAATGTTAACACTGTTCTGCATGACACATTCACAAGCAAACTAGGGAAATGAGGTCTAGATGAAATTGCACAACTGATTGAAACACCATACACAGAGTAGCTATGAATGGTTTGCTGTCAAATTGAGACAGCATCTGTAGCTAGTTGGATCCTGCAAGAGTCAGTTCTGAGTCTGGTACTATTCAATATTTTTATTAGTGGCTTGGATAATGGCATAGAGCAGTGTTTCTGAAAGTGTTCCATGGAATCACTTTGAGAAACACATTAACAGTCTGCCCCGGTTTGTTTATTTACTGGTGCTGCAGCCACGGAGCCTTGTGGCTGCCATTGGCTCCGTTTCGCTCTTTGCAGCCAAGTGGTGAAGCGGTGGCCCGGCCCACGCCACTTCCTGTGGTTCCCCTTGGCTGCAAAGGACAAAACGGAGCCAATGGCAGCCACTGGGGTGGCTCGTTAATGTGTTTCTCAAAGTGATTCCACAGAACACTTTCAGAAACACTGGTGTAGAGAGTAGCCTTATAAAATTTACAGCTGGGAAGTCAAGCTAGGAAGGATTGCTAGCAGTTTGGCAGATAGATTTAAAACTCAAAATCAAATGCACAACTACAAAATGGGAGATAACGATCTGAGTGGTAGTAATGGATCTTGGGATTAGAGTGGACAAACTGAATCCAAGTTGTCAATATGATGCAGCTGCAAAAAAAGGTTAGAAGAAAAGTTGGAAAAAATTGGACATGTTTAATTTTAAGAAAATAACACTCAGAGGTGACCTGATATGGTCTTCTAATATGTTAAGTCTAAACGGTCGCGAGAATCACAGGTCCGATGATGAATACCCAAGGGGGGAAGGACAGAACCAGGTGGACAGTTTTATCAAATAAAAAATATTTATTTGTGACAATAGTGAACTTATAGTATTTATTCTAAGATTTTTAATAGACCGTGTTAATAATGAATTTACAGTATTTATTATATTTATTCTATGATTTCTAGTTAAACGTGTCAGAGATATAAGGATGGAAATGGTAAGGAGAATAGTCTCTAACCTTAAAATATCCAGCTACACTAATTAAATAACAGTAATAACTACAAACTCTATGTACTACCCAAAACAACTACAACACTAAGCTTATACAACAAGAAAAAATCAAATCATACATACCAACACAGCACATGGAACATTTCACAGATATTGGTTCGGTTGCGAAGGCCTTGGTTACGCCCGAGAGTCGGGGGAGGTGGCTGGTCGGTTGATCAGGCCGGCAGCGCTTTGAAGTATACGAGAAGGCAAACGCACAGTGGTACGTGTGTTGCGAAGACCTCCTAGAGCGAACTGTGCGATGGGTATTTATCCCCAAATCTGCACATCGCTTTCCCGTGCTTGCATATTACCATACATGGCCCAATGGTCACCAAGTGGGGGGGAGGGGGTCTGTGTCCCAGGGGTAGGGCCGAAACTGTGCAGGTTTCATGCGACCAGGTAAGCCCCGCAGTTCTCATGCCAAGGTGACGGGTGAGAGAGTCTGAGGCTATTTTCCCCTTTTCACACCTTCCCTTTTTCTAAAGGCAATGGTATGCAGGAAGGGTGCGGCCGGTTTCTCTCAAGGAGTACTGCAGCCCACTATAGCAAGAGCTGCCTGGCCAAACTTTTTTACTTGGGGAGCAGTTTCTTTTCTCTAACATAAACCAGACAGATCAATTGTTTTTCATGTCCACTGAAGGTAGGACAAGAAGGAATGGGCTTAATATGAGGTAAGTAATAAGTTAGATATTAGGAGAATCTTTCTAATTACAGGTTGGAGCTCTGTGATCTGGGACTCTCTGGCTACATCTAGACTGCATTGCTTTCCCGGGACGTGCTCTTTCACCATCCCTGTAAACCTCATTCTACAAGGAATAAGGGATGTGTCAAAAGAGCACTTTTTTCCGAAATTTGGTGCCATACAGACGCGTCAAATTTCAGAAAAGCCTCTTTTTCCGACTTAACATTGCAGTGTAGACTTAGCCTCTGGTCCAGCAGCATTTGTGGACCGGAGAACCCCTGGACCAGAGAGCCCACAGAGCCCAGTGAAAGGTAAGGAGACAGAAGCCCTGAGTTGCAGGGCTGGTGCAGAGTAGTGGCCCAGGGCAACAGAGCCTCTGCAACCCTGGGTTTGCAGAACCCTGGCAACCTTGGAGCTGCAAAAATCAAGAAACCTGGGGAAATGGAGCCCCAGTGGCTCAGAAGCTCCAGCGGCTCCAGCAGCCCCGGGACAGTGGAGCCCCTAGCAGCCCCAGAGCAGTGAAACGCCAAAGGACCTGGCAGCCCTAGGACAGTGGATCTCTGGCCCCCTCCAAAGTATATCTTAAGTACATATTAACAACAATATTTTTACACTATTCCTGCCAGATTTAAGACTCTATAATATATAAAACAGATGCTTCTCAACCCACTAACAATCCATGATCTGTCTCATTTCATCAGAATTAAAAATAGACTCAAATTATGAAATTAGATAAGTGTAAATGTTTTCTGGGTCCCTCCTTGCGAGTGTCCCTTCAAGGACGGGTTAAACAGTTTATTTGTCTGCAGTCCAAATTCAGTAGCGATAAAAAGGGTGGAGTGAGTTCCTTCCCATTCTGCTGACCAGTTTCTACTTGATGTAAGTGGAGCTATGTGGCAAGTAACTTGCACTAACTTGACATGAGTGTACAAAAGGAGAGTAACTTGCATGCAGAGAAAGAGAAAGAAAAAAGCAATAAGTTGCGAAATATAAAGTTGCCCACTCATTTATTTTTTCATCTTCCTATTAATTGCTTTACTGGTACACCATTTGCAATTGCACTGATATGAAATGCAAGCTCATTTTCACATAATATATCAGATTGGTTCAAATTACTTCTATCCCTTATATCTATTTAAATTTTCTGCCAGCTTTTCATTTAGCTGCAACATTTCCATGGGAATTGCACCAAGTCTACACCAGTTCTGATTTTGGCTCAATAATATTTAGAGATATTGTCAAGTCATTAACCTTTAGGCTGTACCATTCTGCTAATCATAGGAATGGTGCAGGTGGATGACAATAAAATACCTATGACAACCTAGAGATTAGTTACAGGTTATAAAGGTAATAAACTTTATCTACCATTTATGGTTCGATTGTTGACAATAAAAGTGTAAGAGACTATATTGTTGGTACTGTATAGAAATTATCTTTGTGCTCATAAAATTTTCTCATGGCTAAATGGTGGGAACTTTTCTTAAAGGTTTGGCACTTATGTCACAAAATTGAGGAAGAAGTTACCGGCACAATTCTTAAAGGAGATTTTTAACTATGCTTTTAAAATCAGTATTGACTATCATTAAAAAAAAATCCTGTCTGCACTACAAAAATAATCATGTTTAAGCACAATTATTAGGAACAGAATTTAATTTTCTGTGTTTCCTTGATACAGCACAATTTGGATATAATCACATCTTACAACCATGCTTCAACTTGATTAGTTTTGTAGTGTAGACCAGGCTTTCAAATACACCAGGTATGTACAATGTCTGAGGAGTAGCCGCCTTAATCTGTATCTGCAAAAATGAGGAGTTCTGTGGCATTTTAGAGGCTAATGGTTAGTCTTTAAGGGTAAGTCTACACAGCAGTGTTATTTTGGAATAACTGATGTTATTCTGAAATAACATAGTCTGTGTCTACACTACAAACAGTTATTTCAACATAGTCAAAATAATGTTGAAATATAGGACTTCTTACTCCAACTCCTATAACCCTCATTTTATGAGGAGTAAGAGAAGTCAGAGGAAGAGTGCTGCCATCGACATAGCTCAAGTTACGTAACTTATTTCGGCTTTAGCACTGCTATGTGAACGTGCCCTAAGGTGCCACAGGACTCCTCACTTTTGTAGGTATGTGTGAATACAGTCCATGTTCTAAACAATAAGACCTCTAGGGGTCATATGTGAGCCATTTTATTTTTTTGAGAATCCAGAAGTGAAGGACTACAACAGATTTTATGCATTTTTTATTGCTTATTTTGTACAAAATCCACTCAAGATAGAAAATTGTCTATATAGTAATGGTCAAATCACTCATATTTCAAACCTGGTTGTAAAATGAAAAGTCTCCTTTATCTTTTCTGTAAGAGACACAAAATAATTTAGACATTTCACCTCTGAAGCTTTCTAAGCTGTGGAGGCTCTGGAAGGTTGTAGCTACTTGACCCACAGCAGGCCAAACCAGTCAGAACAGAGTTTGGCCTGCTGCTGAAGGCCAAAAGCAGATAAGTAGTGAGAACAATAAAGTTATACTGAATTTGGATCACTTGGCCATATCCCCAGGAGTTGTACATTTTTGTAGGCCCTAGTGTTGCCAGGTATCTGGTTTTGAACCAGACAGTCCAGTATTTAAGTTTTCTGTTTGGTAAACAAATTGAGAAAATATAAATGTCCGGTATTTTCTAAATAAGATGTAATGTAGATTGTGATGTAATGTCAAGTGTGTCCTGTATTTTTGTTGAAAACATCTGGCAACCCTATTAGGCCCATTCAAGTCAATGGTGATATGTTGATTTATATAAATTGAAGCTCTAACGTACTCTGTCTGAATGTTACAGAATTGCAAGGAAAACAAAATTTGTGTAAATAGAGTACTTATCTACCCTTCTCACTGGAATCAGGAGTGGTCCGAGGCTGGCTGTGGCAGCTGGCGCCCCAGGCGAGTGGTGCAATTGGGGCCCCCTCCCCACGACCGGCAATGGCCGTGATGTCATCACGGGGCGCCGGGGCCAGCGGCGCTCTAGGCAACTGCCTAGTTCGCCTAGGCTCACGGACCGCCCCTGACTGGAATACATCTAAATGTATCTAGATTTTTCCTTCTGTTTCCTGGGTTCTGACAGTTCTCTTCATTAAACCACTTCTTCCTTCTTCTTCAGTAGGAAGACAGCTTTTAAACCAAAGAGATGTCACCCTCTTTAGTCTTTTAAAAAAACCTATTCCACCACCACAGTGTTGGGCAGCATGCTCTGTGTAATGCCATTCTCATAAGGTCAGTTATAGACAGAGACAGGACAGGGGCAGCCATGAGACTCCACCCATGACAGGGTGTGAAGGGGCGTGATAGTCCCCCTCCTTCTGGAGCCCTGCTCGGACCCTCAACTTTCCTCTGTTTAGAGTTTCAACATCTAGTCTGTCCCTCTGGCAGTCTGTGTGAGTCTGGGTTTACAATAAGTGGTATGCTCATACCCGCCTTGGGCAGATGGGGTAGGGGAACCCGGACCTGCCCCCTCTCATGGGTCCTAGCCCAGGGCCCTAAGGACAGGCTTAGACACATTCCTGTCCAGCTGACGGGGACTCCTGCCGCAACTCGCCAGCCCGCGGGCTCAGACAGGGTAGCCCTGCTCTGGGCTACGTCCTACCCCGGCTTCAGCTGGAGGGCTTCTCAGCTGTCGCCGACCGCACGCCATGGCCACCAATCCTCTCCTGCTCGTAGGGAGAATCTGGCCCTGTTTGGCGGCTCCCTCACCCCCCTTCTCTCCCTCTCTCTCCCTCTTGCTCGCTCGCTGCTCCACCTCCCTTGTTCACTATCTCGCCTTCCCCCTTTCTCCCGTCCCAATGCCCCTTTATATCTACCACTCCGCTTCCCCTCCCTTACATCACTTCCGGTGCAATCGTGACATGGCCACGGCGTCCCGCCCCAGGCTGTGGCACTGCTCAGCTGTGCCACAATGCGTGAACATGCAGCGCAACCAGCGGGCCGTGTTCCGCGTTCCCCGTACAGCACGGGGTTGGAGCACTTGGAGTGTGGGGCGATGGTGTCCCATCACACAGAGGAAGTAATGTAGTGCTTCAGCATGATGTATTATTATACTATATCAACTTTAAGTTGGATGCACAGCTGGTTGGAAAACAATTCCCAGAGACTAACAGTGATTCACAGTCATGCAGGAAGGGCATAGTAAGCGGAGTCTAACAGAGATCTGTTTCTGTTCAAAATCTTCATCAATGATTTAGATAATGGGAGAGATAGTACATTTATAAAGTTTGCAGATGATACCAAGATCAAAGGGGCTCCAAGTGCTTTGGAGGACAGGATTACAATTAAAAATGATATGGACAAACTGAAGACATGGCATGAGATAAATAGAATGAAATTCAATGAGCAGTGTACTTTGCATTTGTCCTAAGGCAGGAACAACTAGCTGCACACATACAAAATGGGAAATGACTGCCTAGGAAGGAATTCCACAGAAAGATATCTGAGGGGCAGAGTGGCTCAAAAGCTAAATATGAGTTAATAGGAAACACTATTTAAAAAAAAGCAAACATATTTCTGAGATGTATTAGCATGAGTATTGTAAGCAAGACACAAGAAGTAATTCTTCTGTTCTATTCTATGCTGATTATGTCTCAAATGAAGTAATGTGTTCAGGTCTGGGTCCCACATTTCAGGAAGGATGTGGACAAATTGGAGAAGGTCCAGAGAAGAGCAACAAAAAAGATTAATGACCTAGAAAACATGAACTATGAGGGAAGATTTTTAAAAGTGGGTTTGTTTAGTCAGGAGAAGAGAAGTCTAAGAGGGAACATAACACTTTTCATGTTACAAAATGGAAGGAGGAAAAATTGTTTTCCTTAACCTCTGATGATAGGACAAAAAGCAATAGGCTTAAATATCAGATAGGGAGGTTTAGGTTGGATATTAGGAAAAGCTTCCTGTCAGGGTGGCTAGGAAAAATTGCCTAACAAGACTGTGTAGTCTCCATCATTGGAGATTTTATTAAGAGCATGTTAGACAAACACCTGTCCTGGATGGTTGATCAGTGGAGGGCAACCTATGCAGCCTGCCAGCTGTTTGAATTTAGCCCTTGAGCTTCTGCAAGGGAGTGGGGTCTGTGACTTGTCCTGTTCCACATGGCTCCCAGCACCATGCCCCCCTTTCCTCCAGCTTCTTCACACATAGGCAGCAAAAGTTATATGGGCCCCTGAGGCGCTTAGGCACCATGAATATTCACAGCCAGGGGCCTGGCTCCAGCAATATTAACTGCAACACAGCCTGAGTGTGAATCTGATAAGTTCAGAAGCAGGGAGCAGCCCAGCCTTTTAGCAGGGAGTTTGTTTATAAACTCCCTGCTGGTGATTAAAGTAACAAAAGGCTTGCCATTAAAGTGAACTAAAGAGTATAACTCTGGTCATCTGAAGAAGTGGGCTGTGCCCACGAAAGCTCATGATACCATCTACATGTTTTGTTAGTCTATAAAATGCTACCAGACCATTTGCTTGCTGTTTTTTTAAGGAGCATTAGATGATCCCAAAAGCATTATCAGGTCAAAAGATAAGAAACAAAAGGTGAATCTAACAGGGGAGTTTTGCTAGAGAGTTTAGAGATAAGAGTTTGAGAGGGGCTAATACACTTAACATTCCTTAACCCAAAACCATCTGATTTAAAAATATATATATATAAGCACTTTTTAAAAAGACAGTCTTTCTAAAAGCGCACCGAAAGACTAAAAATAAGAACAAAGTGTACCAAAAACTCAAATATAAAGTTTTAAGCTAGCAACATAGAAGAAAGATTGGATGGTTAAGTACGATTTAAGGTAGTTGCTAACTGTTAGTCATCCAATCTTTTTCCCACATTGCTTGCATAAACTTTATTTTTGAGTTTTTGGTGCACTTTGTTCTTATTTTTAGTCTTTTGGTGCGCTTTTAGAAAGACTGTCTTTTTAAAAAGTATTTCTTATCTCTCTATATCTATATCTATATCTATATCTATATCTATATCTATATCTATATCTATATCTATATCTATATCTATATCTATATCTATATATTGTCTTTTTTGGTCATAAATCTAGTATGTTTCAACTAATTAAAAGTCCACGATTCGTTTTGATACTCATATATTTTGGGAGAAACTTGTTTCCAAAATGTTTTTGGAAGGGCTTCTGGAAAGTTTGATGTGACTGGAATTCGTGTAAGAGTGTTCAAGGTGCTAGATGTTGTAGAAACACAGAACAAACCTACCATTCCAAATATAAGTGAGACAGCAGATGAGCACAGCTGAGAAAAAGGGTGGGGAGAGAAGGCAATGAACACAAAGAACTGTCACGGAACACCAACTGCCCAGCTATGGGTGCTGTACACATTATAGCACAAGTAAGCTTTCAGGGGGGAATTGAAGGAGCTGTGGATGGTGATGGGGAGTGCATTTGATAGATAAGGGTAATGGGGAGCTCTTCATTGGAACTCTTTTCTGTTAGTTCTTCGTAACCTTAAATTAGTATTTTTAAATTTATGTGGGGTGGGGAACTAAGCACTAGCTGTGCCCGGGAAGGAGGCTTTTACAAATTGGGGGTTGCGGGCTGTGCTCAGGGGTTACACATCGGAGGTTTGCACATGGGTGGGCAATCAGAGAGGGCAGCAGGGGGTTACACATGGGGGAAAGGAGAGCACTGGGCTGGCGGGGCAGCCGGTGGCGGCCATGCAGGTCTCCCCTGGGGGGTGGAAGTATTATGGGCTGGGGCACGCCTATGGCAGGACAGAAGTCTGCTTGTGGTGCGCTCTTACTTGCAGCTAGTTCCTCTCCTCCACGAGCCAAGGCTCACCCACGATGGCTCTTGTAGTCAGGCCGGCAGAGTGAGTGTGTGTGTGTGTGTGTGTGTGTGTGTGTGTGTGCGCGCGCGCGCAACGGCAGTAGAGCTGCATGGCGAGGCACTGAGCCAAGCGGCAGAGCATGCCTGAAGGAGCTAGCTGGGGTGGCCACATTGGCGCGTGCGCAGGAGCGGCAAGTTGAAAATCCCATGACAGAGAGACAGACAGACAAGAACAGTGGCCACTTAATAGAAAGATTGTCTAAAAATAAACATTAAGAAAGGATGAGCTCTAGGAGTAAAAAGAGAATACAGGCAGAAACCTGTCAATAGAGTCAAGTATCAAAGGGGTAGCTGTGTTAGTCTGAATCTGCAAAAGCGGCGAGGAGTCCTGTGGCACCTTATAGACTAACCGAAATGTTGGAGCATAACCTTTCGTGGGCAAAGACCCACTTCGTCAGATGACATGCATCTGACGAAGTGGGACTTTGCCCAAGAGAGCTTATGCTCCAACACTTCGGTTAGTCTATAAGGTGCCACAGGACTTCTTGCTGCTTCTGTCAATAGAGTGTGGGCTATTCTGTTTATTGCATCCAATGTAACATGTATGATTACCTGCCCTATGGGTAGATGACATACATGTGCATTTGGTGCAAGGAGCTCTTGGCCCTCAGGGACTGTGTACTGGCTTTGGAGACCAAGGTGGCTGAATTGGGGGAACTAGGGAGGGGGCAGAGGTACGTTGATGAAACTTTCTAGATACGGTAAATGGTCCCATCACTGGCCAGGTAGCCTCTGTGCTGTTGAGAGGGAAAATATCAGGAGAGAGATGTTGGAGTCACTATGGATACCACTCAAGAGAGAGATCTTGGAGTCACTATGGATAGTTCTATGAAAACAACCACTTAATCTGTAGCAGCAGTCAAAAAAGCAAATAGAATGTTAAGAATAAATTTAAAAAAGGGATAGAGAATAAAACAGAGAATATCTTATTGTTTCTAAATAACTCCATGGTACACCCACATTTTGAATACAGTGTGCAGATGTGGTCTTCTCATCTAAAAGATATCTTGACATTGGGAAAATTTCAGAAAAGGACAACAAAATTATTAAAGATATGGAACAGCTTCCATATGAGGAGAGATTAATAAGACTGAGACTTTTCAATTTGGAAAGGAGATGATTGGGGGATGGGATATGATAGAGATTTATAAAATTGTGAATGGTGTGGAGAAGATGAAAAAAAGGAAACGTTATTTATCCTTCCCAATGAAATTCATAGGATATAAAACAAATATAAGAACATAAGAACGGCTGTACTGGGTCAGATCAAAGGTCCATCTAGCCCAGTAGCCTGTCTGCCGACAGTGGCCAGCACCAAGTGCCCCGGAGGGGGTGGACCGAAGACAATGATCAAGTGATTTGTCTCATGCCATCCATCTACAGCCTCTGACAAACAGAGGCCAGGGACACCATTCCTACCCCCTGGCTAATAGCCTTTTATGGACCTAACCTCCATGAATATATCTAGCTTCTCTTTAAACTCTGTTATAGTTCTAGCCTTCACAGCATCCTCTGGCGAGGAGTTCCACAAGTTGACTATGTGCTGTGTGAAGAAGAACTATCGCTTATTAGTTTTGTTGAAGCTTTTAAACCTGCTACCCATTAATTTCATTTGGTGTTCTCTAGTCCTTATATTATGGGAACTATTGAATAACTTTTCTTTATTCACCCTCTCCACACCATTCATGATTTTATATACCTCTATCATATCCCCCCCCTCCAATTCCTCTTTTCCATACTGAAAAGTCCCAGTAACTTTAGCCTCTCTTCATATGGGACCTGTTCCAAATCCCTAATTTTTTTCACAGTCAACCTGTGGAACTCTTTGCCAGAGGATGTTGTGAAGGCCAAAAATTATAATTGGTTTAAAAAAGAACTAGATAAATTAATGAAGAATAGATACCTCAATAGCTATTAGCCAGTGCGAGCATAGATCCAACACCATGTTGCAGGGGTGCCATCTGAAATGGTATTCCTGCAAGGGGCAACCCCATCCTCCACCTTCCAATGTGAGGTTATGGTGAGGGGCAGCTTGATACCATCACCACCCTCCTTGCAGCCACCACTCCACACCATACTGGGCAAGGAGTAGCCCCATCCCCCACCTCCCAGTGTGAGGCTATGGTGAGGGGCAGAAGCAGGGGAGGAGACACACATGTGATGGCAGCTCCTGTTAGACCAGGACTGAATCCTGCTTTTTGGAACACAGGTTCTACACCTGTATTGTATCTGTACCATCATGCATTAATCAAGTCAAACTGAAATGGCTGAAACAACAACTGTTTTATTTAACAAAATACTAAATTTTAGAAAGCAAACATAAAATCCGGTTGTCACAAATGAAGCCTGGCGTGAGATAGGAATGGTTTAAGATAGGAGTGGTTTAAACAGTTCTAACACTGTTTCGATGTCTGGAGAAAAGAGGTAGGTGAACGTCTTCAGGCTGAGGAAAAGGAACAAGCAGAGACAGGATGGAGTTGCAGAGACCCACGTAAGTGAACAGTCTTCTTGCTTCTGGTCTTCTTTCTTCTATGCTTGACATGCTGTTCTGTGTGCGGTGTGCAGACTGGAGGACAAGATGGTGTGTTTGCATGTGTGTATGACTGGCCTTGCTGCAGACTCCTAACTAAAACAAATAAACCCTGAGCTAGCAGCCGTTACAGCTGTGAAACTGGATTGCGGCACCACAAAGGGCTGTCAGCACCCAGGCTGGCTTCTGTCCAGATGGCCTACAAGGCCAAACAGACTGCTAGCTGTCGCCCTAGCACTGGGTTGTGCTGATGACATGCACACAGAGAGCTCTGAGGGGTGGGTGAACTCCCCTTAAGAACCCTCTGGTTACCAGGCAGATTAGGGTCATGTGACCCATTTTTCCCACCTTTCCTCTTTTTCCTGCTCTTTTCTGACAGAAGATGGTAACCAGGAGCCCGTCTGCCATCTTAAAGAGGGGAAAAAATGGAGGACATTAAAAAAAACCTTGGTGCCCCTCCCCCAACACCACCTTCTCGCATCCTGCATAGGGGAGGCAACTGAATGGACCTGAGAGGGGGCCCTAGGTGCAGTGTGAGTGTGCTGCTGTGGGGGCAAGAGGAGAGCACCTGCTCTGGAGCTCATTGCAGCAAGAGGATTGGTGGGAGCACTCTTCTCTGGTGCTAGTCCTGGGGCACCTGTCTGCACCACAAGCTCCTCATCCCTGGCACTGCCCCACTCAGAGCCTGCCCTCAAAGTCCCTCCCAAAGCCTTAGGCAGTGTGGGGGGAGGGGTTGTTTGGATAGTGGAGGATTTTGAGCTATTGGCATTCTCGGTATCACCAAAATTTCTGCAAACCTGCTGCCCCTTTCTATGCGTATGGACAGACAGAAGGCCCCATGCTCTGCCCCTGCCCTGTCCCTGCAGCTCCCATTGCTTGGTAGTGCCTCCGCATAAGTAGGAGCTGGCTGGAAGGGGACCTGCTGTTTCCAGGAGCTGCTTGAGCAGGTAGGTGCAGCCTGGAGCCTCCACCCCTTAAGCCCTTCCCCGATCCCCCCCTACCCCTCGAGCCCTGTCTCATTTCAGAACACCCTCCTAGTCCCCAAAACTCACATCCCCAGCCCAGAGCCTTTACCCCCAGCTGGAGCCTGCACCCCAACCCCCCTGCACTCCAACCACCTGCACCAGATTAGGGCTCTCTCCTGCATCCTGCATGCCTCATTTCTGGCCCTACCCCAGAGCCTGCAGCCCTGGATAGACCTCTCCCTCCCTCCCAGAGTAGTCTCATCCATTGGATGGTTTGGGGCATTTGCCCTGGACCTCTTGATCTGGGGGGGGGGGGGGGGGGCATAGCGGCTGATGGCAGTGCAGTTGGCCCTGTTCTGGTCCAGCTCTTTAGCTCTTGGCATCGCTTGGGGGAGGAGGGGTTCTGGGGACTTTGAAAGGGGTGGGAAAAGTGGGATGGAGTAGAGCAGGGACAGGGCTTGGGGAAAGGGTGGTATGGGGCAGTGAGGGGTGGAGTGGGGCAGAAGGTGGGGGCAAGGTCCTAGGGCTGGGGAGGTTATCCCAGGCCTCACAACCCCAAAACATTTTTTTGCCCCAGAGGATATTCACCATGGGGCGTTGATGGCTTTGGACTTGGAGGTATCCAGTTGTAGTTTGAATAATGGTGTATTGGTATGTTCTGTTTTGTTGGTGCTAGGATGTTTCTGGTGGGTTGGTGCCTTGTAAATAAAGTAATGTTTGTAACAATCCTGAAAAGGTTTTGAGAAATGGGGATAGTCATAGACTATAATAATTTCCTTCTCTTATGAGATGTGTTGACTAGAGTGTGTGGAGCTAGTGCTTTCAGGCAAAGATTGTTAATTTATTTTCAAATGTAGTTTAGATTTTTACTTTGGCATGAATCTCTTCCTGAAGTGAAGTCTCCATATGACTCTTATATGATGGTATCTATAATCACATAGGCAGAAAGCCATAGTTGATCGTAGGCTAATTGTATTTCCTGGAATCCTGGAAACCTTGCCCACAATCAGATCATGCAGAAAATACTGCCAAAACAAACAGGCCATTCTTTGGAATAAAACATACTGCCCCTAGAAATACTCTTATGCTGATTTCTACACAATGCCCTACTTGTGGCATCGAACACTACTGTCATATATCTGCATCTGTAAAAATGATCTGCAGATATCTGCATGCATATCCACAGATGCAGAGATCCACAAATTTGCATGGTTCTAAAACAAAAATTTGTATCTGTATCCGCAAAAATGAGCTATGGATAGCCATATCCACATCCACAGATGTGGAGACTCACAGAAGAAAAGCAGATATCCAGAGATTTGCAGGGCTCTAATGATAGCTCAGCTCAAGGAATAGAATTTGATAGTTGTACAGCAACAAAGCATAAATAGTTGTTTGGCTCAGTTACCCAGCAGATATTATTGTTACATTTCCTGGTTTTGTGGTGGTGTATCTAAAACCCCCAAAATATAGTTAATTATCCTCATATTTGTATGACTAATACAGTACTTTGGATCCATTCTATTAAACTGTAAAATGGTGCAAGCACTATTTCTGAAAGTACATTTGTCTGGGAAACACTTGTTTTGGAGGGCACATGTAACACTGAAGGGATTAAAACAGCTAAAGTAGTATCTAAAAAACAGGGACTCCTCATGAGAGTACAACAATTCTGTGGAAAGTCAGATTCTGCACTGAAACTGGTTACTATTAGTACTTAATGTCTGTATAGCATTAGAGAAGTGTGTGGTGGTGTTTTACAGAGTGTACAGAGAGTCTTTGTCCCAAAGATTTTACAGTCTAAGGCAGGGGTGAGCAATAATTTTTTACCAGGGACCACTTCAGAAATTTTTGAAGTGGCCCCAGGCTGCACCAGAAGGGGCGGTGCCTCAAGCGAAAGGGGTGGGGCCAGGATACTTCCCTGCTTCCCCACCCACAGACCATGATTGGTCTGAGGGTGGGGGAGCACGTGAAGTCTTTGCCCTCCCCCCACCCCCGAGATTTTCCCAAGGCGCCCAGGCCCCTGGCGGTGGGAGGAGACTTTGCATGCTCCCCCTTCTGCCCCCAGGCCAATCACTTCTAAGTGTTGTGTGCTCCTTGCAGGGCAGAGGAAACTTCATGTGCTTCCCCGCCTGCTTCCCCCCCCCAACTTCCAGGCCCTAATTGGCCTGGGGGAGGGGAGCAGCAGCGCTTCTGTGGGCCAGATCAAACTGCTTGACTGGCCGGATCTGGCCTGCAGAGGCCCTTTTGCCCACCCTGGTTTAAGGCCTCAAGTCTGCAACCACTTAAACAGGTAGCTGTACTCACAGTGAGTAAATAAAATAAGCACCTGTTTAAATCAGTTGGAGCATGGGGGCCCATATTGAATACAAGGTAGCTGAAATGAGAGGATATCAGGCAAGAGGGTCTGAGAGAGAGAAAGGAGCTAATATACACAATATTCCATGAGGCTACTTGGATGTGTATCACTTCCACAACTTAACTATTTTAACTTTCAGTTATTTACAGGGATACATTGGAGAGTGGATCTGTCAAATATCTACTTTGGGAAAGACCAATGTTTAAAACTGATGCTTATCATTAGTCTCCCAAATCCAGACCTGGGCATCTCTCACTGAAGTCACTCGGAGTCCCGGGATGCTCAGTATTTTTAAAAATCAGGCCATTTACTGCAATGTCTAGATATGGATTTAGGAGCTTAATTTCAGGTCAATATATTTTTTTTAAAGAGCAACTTTCAGCTGAAATTCTGGGTTATCACTAGGGAAATAAACATAGAACTTTAAGGGCCTATGTATATTGCAGAGATACAGATTTCTTTTAAAAAATGAATGAAATGCTAACAAATCCACAAATGGGAGGAAGAGAATACTCAGCCAACGTATGGTTACATACCTCTGAAAGAGAGGGAGGGAGATCAACAAAAAACACCTTCTAAAACTTCTGTCATCACCAGTCACCGAAATCTTACTACCTTTCATTTGTTTTATGGGTTATGCTATCTCATCCTAAGTAATATCCTTCTTAAGAACGATTTTATCTATAAGAAGCAATTTACCTAATTGTATGTTAAGAGAAAAGAATCTCATTCTAGTATCAGGCTGAAAGTTCCAAGGTTCGCTATAAAATTGGGTGAAAATCTTATCAGCAATCTGTATGGCCATATGAAGTTTTTCTTTCTCCACTAAATACTGTTCAGTGAATACTAAATACTGTTTAGAATTCTAAGTGGATTAAAACAACAAATGGTCTGGTAGCACTTTATAGACTAACGATACATGTAGATGGTATCATGAGCTTTCGTGGGAACAGTCCACTTCTTCAGATGACTGGAGTGGGCAGAGAAGTGGGCTGTGTCCATGAAAGCTCATGATACCATCTACATGGTTTGTTAGTCTATAAAGTGCTACCAGACCATTTGTTGTTTTTTTCTGTAACAGACTAACTTGGTTACCCCCTGAAGTAAGTGGATTAAGTTAGACAGACTTGGAGTATAACAACTATGGTTTTCCATGAAACTTCTTCTGTTAGAGTATACAAAAAAATTACTCTCCACCTTGACTCTTATTCAACCATACTAAGCCTTGTGTGATCTGCCACTGTGATAAATTTTATCTTTTGATTATCTTGGAAAAAAGTGCATACGGATTGAGCCACTAGTGATGATAAAAAAGAAGTTGAAGTCAAATCTTCATTCATTCGTTGTATGATATTCCACTCTGTGTTCAAATTCTCTATTCTGTTCTGAGCTCATGGCAGCCCCATTGCTGGTAGTGCCTAACTCCGCTCAACTGTCAGTGTTTTATAGGACTGGCATCTGTAAAAGCTATGTAGAGGTTGAGTAGAATCTAGAAGTCACTGTTGTAGATTTTTAAGAATCAAGTCTGTGTACTTTTTCAAT
Organism: Pelodiscus sinensis; assembly: GCF_049634645.1. Lineage (NCBI taxonomy): Eukaryota > Metazoa > Chordata > Testudines > Trionychidae > Pelodiscus > Pelodiscus sinensis. Next base: position 92,320,143 of record NC_134715.1, on the reverse strand, counting down.
TGTCTTAACAAAGACTTCTTGTCCTCTTCACTTAAGGATTCAATATAAATGCCTTCATTAGTCAACTTCTGGACTGAAATCTTTGCTTCTTCCAGTACTTTTTCAATGGTTAGCTATCTGATTGATCCAAATGTAGCTTCTATTGCTGGATAAAGATCTACTACTGTTGTAGCAAATGCTTGGATGGCATTGTTTAATGACCCAAGTGGTTTCAACAGTAGATTTATGAGAGAGAGATTTACGAGTTATAGCATTGGAAAGCTTTCCTTCTTCATAAGCTTTTTTGCAAGAGGTGCACCAGTAGCCATCTTTTGTAACTTCAATAAATGGGAACACTTTGATCGACAAACATCAGGAACTGCCTTTAGGTTTTGGAGACGCTGTTTCTTCAATAGGTAGCTATATTTGTGCTTCGGGATGGTCAGATGTAGATACACCACTTGACCCTTCAGATGACATGTTGATATATTCTTGGTTCTTGATGTATTCTTCACCTTGGTTAGTTTTTGAGGCCTTTGAGTGGAAAAATTGTTGTATTGTTTTTTGTCTTTTCATTTTCACTTTGACCTGCAATGTATAAAAGAGATATGAATAAATTAAATGTTTTGTTAGGATAATGCAAAGTTAACATAAAGATAATACAAAATACACCAAAACATATAAAAGAAAATATCATATTGTCTCTATATAAATCCATGGTACGTGCACACCTTGAATACTGTGTGCAGAATTGGTCACCCCATTCCAAAAAAGATATATTGGAAGTGGAAAAGGTACAGAGATGGGCAAATAAAATGATTAGGGGTATGAAACAGGAGGAGAGATTAAAATGACTGGGAATTTTCATCTTAGAAAAGAGATGACTAAGGAGGGATTATGATAGGGCGTCTATAAAATCTTGACTGGTGTGAAGAAAGTGAATAAGGAAATGTTATTTAATCCTTTACATAACACAAGAACTAGCAGTCACCCAATGAAATTAATAGGCAGCAGGTTTTAAAAAAACAAAAGGAAGTACTTCTTCACACAACATAAAGTCAACCCATGGAACTCTTTGCCAGGGGATACTGTGAAGACCAAAACTATAACAGGAGTAAACAAAGAACTAGATACATTCCTGGAGAATAGGTCCATCAGTGGCTATTAGCCAGGATGGGGAGGTATGCAATACCATGCTCTGAGTATCCCTAGCCTGTTGCCAGAAGCTGGGAATGGGCAACAGGGGATGGATCACTTGATTACCTGTTCTGTTCATTCCCTCTGAAGCACCTGGCCTTGACCACTGTCAAAAGACAGGATACCGGGCTAAATGGACCACTGGTCTGACTCAGTATGACCATTCTTATGCAAAAATTAATTATAATAATAAAAATGTTTAGTACAGAAACTCTGCAACATAATGACCTTTCAAGATATCAACGATGTTAGATAACAACCTTGGCAAATAATGCATTTTAAAAATCTTGGCCTACTAGGAAACACATTTATATAAGTTTCCATTCCCAGTCACAAATCTTGCATTCTGGAGCAAAGTCACTAAAATATAGTCAAACAAACAAATATTTATTTAACGTGCCTCTCATTTTTCCCTCCACCTCATCCCACTCACCGGTGTTGTCCTTGGTCAGTGGAGACTCAGAATTCAGAGGTGCTTTCATGTGAGCACACCTCCTAGGTGGGGGGGAAGAAGGCACTTTGCTTGTTCCTCCAGCTGCTCACTGTTCGCTCTGGCCACTGTTGCTCGCTGTGCCACCGTTCATTCCATCGCTCTGTTGCCAATGGCCCTGCGCAGTCATCTTCAGCTGCCACCTGCCACTGTAACCTCTGCAAGTTGGTCTCTTGAAGTTCCACCCAGCTCTCAGTGATTTCAGCTGAGCTCTCAGTGGGGGAACCTCGCTGCTAGTGCAGTCTGGGCTGTCTCTTACACAAAAACACTGTACCCACAGGAACACTGTCCTCACAGCAGGACTAAGCACTTAGACCTGATTATCAGTGATTTCAGCTGTAGTGGTCACTTAACAAAACACAAGACTATATATGGAGGCATCACCTCAGTCTTTAAACAGTGGAGAGGGGCAGGTCAAATAGTACTTGTGACTCAGACAGACCATCAAGCAAAACACCTGTCCCCATCCTCTCTCTTGATGGCCTCAATCAATACAGGTTAAGAACAGTTCTACTGCCCTTTACTCATACAATAAGAACAACAACATTTCATTCCCCGCCCCCCTACATTCAAATTATTTTTAACCCAACCCCAGCCAAAATCTATCACTTGGGCAACACAGCTCGGTTTGCTGGATACCTAGGTAGATTAGGTGTGAATATAAATACAATCTGGTCCTGAAGCCTTTCCCCACAGACCCCAGCTCATCACTAGCTGTTAGGGAGAGCTCATTTTGACTTTGCTTACAAATCATAATTTGAAATGATTAGGTTGGCCAACATCACCAAAATGAATACACTGACAGTGGAATTTCAATCAACTACTTGGTTAGTCAATAAGGGGAGAAACTGTAGAGCCGCAGTGGGGTTAGCTCCTGTCTCTGGGAGCTCTTAATACATTTAAAAGGCAGAGGCACAATGTCTGGGACTGGGCACAAGTCAGCAATCAGCTGATTCTCAGCTCACACCCAGTCCCCCCATTATGTCTCTGCTTCCCCTGGTCCCCACATAGAGACGGTTCATCGGCTCCTGCTCCTGCTCCTGCTCCCCCCCCCCCTTGCTTCCTCTCTCTGATAGAAGCAGCAAGGGGTGGGGGAAGAGACTAGTTGAGTCACTACTCGACTACCCGATAAGTCAACTAGTTGCTTACATCCCTATATAGCACAAGATATGCACTCCCCTCTAAGGGGTGCTAGAGTTGGTTTCCATTATGGATACTGCTCAAGGAAAATCTTCTGGCACTGACGCACATGGAAAGCACACCCATCCACATTGAATGGTCATGAACAAACAATCAAAGAACTTCCTCTGTCATCAGCCTTTGAACGGCCCTGGAGAGATGTACTAATTCAAAGCGGATGCTCCAGAGACCAACAGACAAAGAAGAGACTTTTGGATAAAAGTACTGAGTTCAGGTTGATGCAGGGCCTTCTTCCTCATCCAGCAAATAGACAGGCTGTCTGGGGCCCAATCCTAAGTGGAGTGTTGGAAGGACTTGGCCTCTCAAGACTGTGGGCTAGTTCTGAGCTTACAGCCTGATGATCTTGTAACCACAGAGAAACCCCAAGCTGGTAAACTTATTAGTATACATGTCCATTCTTTTTTCATTTTTCATATATTTTCTCTTTATTCTTATGGTTAAAAAGCATCGAAGTAGAGTGATTGGTCCAGATATAAGTTATCAGATTCCGCAGAGAAAGCAAGCAGGTCTGTTTATGCAGCTTGTCTCTGCTAGGAAATACACAGTGAAGACAGAGAACTGAGAAGCCTGGACATACTTTAGTCAGAGAACAGTGAGATGCAGATTTCCAAGCAAAACAGGCAACAACTGAGGTGGTGGAGATCTGAGAATAGATGCCCTTCCTTGCTGAATCCCATATGTCTCGAGGGCAACATCATACAGAGAAATGACATCAATTTTGTCCTGGAGACATGTAAGCATTACAGAGAACTGAGTGCCCTAGACAGATCTTATTGTGGTTTTTATCCAGGATAGTGCTTAGATACCACCATAATAAGCAGTATATAATATATGCAGCCAAATTAGATGTCCTCCTATATTTTATATATTTCCTCTACTTATAACCAGTATGTGTACTTATGTTTAAGCTATACATTATTTCTTCTATTGATCAGTTGGGACAAAGTTTTCAGAAAAGCTCGGCACCCACCTTTGAGGACAGATTGGAGCACACCGAGGTCTGGACTCTTGAAAATCTGTCCCCAAACCACACAGTGGAAGCTGTGGGGTACTTTTAGAAATCAGAGCTTTACTTAGGCATTTGAATGAGAGCTGAGCTCTTGTGAAAATCTAGCCTTAATTGCAGTGGGCTGCATAATTACAAATCTGGCCCTGAGAACTTTTGAAAATCTTAGCCTCTATTGCTGTTTCAGGGGAGCTGTTATGAGCCAGTATGGGACTATATTTGACAGGACAATTTAAGACCAGCTAGTGAGGAAAGAGCAGCTAGATTACGTGGGAATCATTTTTGCTTAAACCCGAACTCATTTTACAGCAAGCTGAAATTACAGGCAGTCCCCGAGTTAAGCGGATCCGACTTACGTTGGATCCACAGTTACGAACGGGATTTGCTGCCCGTCTCCCTGGTCTGCTGGAGACCAGCAGACCAGGGAGACGGGAAGCAAAGCCTCTGAGGACGCCGGCAGCGGGACAGCCGTGGCGCGTCTGGGCTGTCCACTGCCCGCGTGCTCCGCGGCTTTGCTCCATGTCTCCCCAGACCAGGGAGTTGGGGAGCAAAGCCGGGGAGCATGCGGGCAGCGGACAGCCCAGACGCACCGCGGCTGTCCCGCTGCCGGCATCCTCAGAGGCTTTGCTCCGCTTTGCTCCCCGTCTCCCTGGTCTGCTGGTCTCCAGCAGACCAGGGAGACGCGGAGCAAAGCCGCGGAGGACCCGGGCGGCGGGACCACGGTGCGTCTCGGTTCCCCGCCCGCATCTCCCTGGTCTGCTGAGGGGGGGGGGGGCGCAGCTAGTACGCCCCCCCCCCCCAGCAGTCCAGGCTTTTCTCCGGATGCCTGTGGTAGAGCAGCTGGGGCGCTGCCGGTTGGTCCCGCAGCGCCGCTCTGGGCGCTACTGGACCAACCCGGCAGCACCCCAGCTGCTCTGCCCCAGGTGTCCTGATTCAGCCACTGCTGGTCAGTTTCAGCAGCTGGTGGATTGGTCCAGTAGCACCGCTCCTCGGCGCTACTGGAGCAACTCAGCAGCACCCCAGCTGCTCTGTCCCATGCGTCCCCAAGTCAGCCACTGCTGAAACTGACCAGCGCTGACTACAGGAAGCCCGAGGCAGAGTTGCTCTGCCCCGGGCTTCCTGGAATCAGCCGCTGATCAGTTTCAGCAGCAGCTGACTTGGGGACGCCTGGGGTTCTTAAGTTGAATCTGTATGTAAGTCGGAACTGGTGTCCAGATTCAGCCTGTTGAAACTGATCAGAGGCTGATTCCAGGAAGCCCGGGGCAGAGAACTCTGCCTCAGGCTTCCTGTAATCAGCCGCTGGTCAGTTTCAGCAGCAGCTGAATCTGGAGGCCAGTTCCGACTTACATATAGATTCAACTTAAGAAAAACCTACAGTCCCTACCTTGTACGTAACCCGGGGACTGTCTATATTGCTAACTAAGCTGCTTTCATGTCAAAGGCTGCAATAACTGTTCACTCAGACTGGGTCCAAACATTATCAAGTATTGATTAGTAACGGCATCCACAATCAAGCACAGGTATGGCAGACATAAGGGTAATAAACAGAGTCGTGTCCTCAGAGCCAATACACTCTGTGCAGCGTGTGCACTCTTTTACATTAAATGAAGTCTTGCTTCAGTTGTATACCTGTTCTGTGCCTGGTCTATTATACAGGATAGCCTGAAAAAGATCCCAAGGGTGAAAAGGGAAAACACTTTATTAAAGCAGACCACAGTTCTCTATCCAGAAATCAGATACATGAAGTTGCTTTCATGTTACTGTGCAAATGCAGATTATTTCTGTTTTACTAGTTTGGGTCACAGTCTGCTTTGCTGTATTGACACTGGTTCCCTTTAAGCCTGTCACTCTCCAGTGAATTACTGCTAGAGACTTGTTCAGCAGAGACTTGTTCAGCTATCTCTGCACTATGGTGTTTTACTGGAGGTATCCCAGAAAAACTCTGCCACGTCCAGGGGACGCGTCTGCTCTTCCGCAAAAAAAAAAAAAAAAGCAGAAGAGCAGACATGCTCTTTTGGAAGCCCTGTCTTCTTCCTCCCTCAAGGAAGAAGGGATCTTCCGAAAGAGGAGGCTTTTACGAAATTTGGCCCAGTGTAGATAGGCCAAATTTCAGAACAGCCTCTTCTGAAAAAGAGCACAATCTGCGTACCTTTTCCCAATAGATCTTTGTAGTGTAGACATAGTCTGAGATTTCTGCCCTAATCAACTTATCTGTTGCTTTCTGATTGAATAAACAACTAAATAAGTCTCTGTAAAAAATAGGAATTTTTTCTTATCTCATGTGCTTTAGGACTTAAACCAAATTTAAGCACTTAGGGCCAAATCCTTAAAAGATATTTAGGCACCTAATTCCCAAGGAATTTCCTAAATACCTTAGAGGATGTGGAATAGTGATAGAAATGTAGCCGTGTTAGTCTGGTGTAGCTGAAGCAAAATACAGGACTATGTAGCACTTTACATCATCTAATAAACCATGTTAAAAATTGTGTCATAGGATAACTGTGTAACAGCTAAAAATTTTAGCGATTGCATGCACAGAGTTCTGCAGTAGAAAGCTTAGCTTCCAGAGCCTGCTGCGAAGACTCCCGGGGAGAGTGGGGCCATGAGCCCCTGCCGGCCTGGCTCCCTAGGAGCAAAGCAGGCGACCCTTGCCTGCCTTACTCCCAGGGTGGAAGCTTTGCTGCCCTGCTGCAGCGACGCCACCTCCCCGGGAGCCAGATGAGTATAACCGATACCGTTAAATCAAAAGTATCAGCTTATCGGTTAAACAGTTATTCTGTTATAATCTAACATCCCTAGTCCCAAGAGGGGACTAATGAACTGTTAAACTCAATAATCCACATTAAATACACTAAAGAGAGAAAAATGATTTACAAATGAATATAGAGGGAGTAAATAAAGCTAAGCATTGGAACTAAGCATTCCAAGCACCGTCACTGGTGGCAAGAAGGAAATGCCCTATATAGTGTGGCATGTGAGCCCCCTTCAGGGGCGCTGAGTCCGGTCCCCCATTGGTACTGCTGAGGGAATATCTTGTGGCACAGGTGCATGCAGCAAACAAACACACCTACATTGAATGGACATGAGCAACACATCTTAAAGAAAGACAATTACGGAAACAGGTAACCGTCTTTTTTGGCAACAAAAAACTTCCCCCACCTTTTGTCTCTCTCCACTCCCTTTACTGTCTAATCATGCAGATTGTTCTATAGTAGGTTTTTTGTTGAGTTTCAGGCTGCTACAAGGGGAGGTGCAAAGGCATCTGTAGGGGAGCCTGGACAACCCCGTTTTGACCAGAATAATAATGTCTGCATTGTCCAGCACTGCCTTGACTGGACTAACAATGGCTGTCTTGCCCAAAGTGCAGATTTTTAACAAAGCAAACCCAGGCCTGACTCAAGTCTGGTGCATATACACACGCAGGCCAGGCCAAGGTGAGGGGAGCTTTGAGAGTCAGGAGTGCTTTAATAATTATGCGTAGGGAGTATGGTGAAAGGGCATCAGGAGGAACTTGATTTCTAATAAGACACCATGCCAAGAACATTGGGAGAAACTTGGTACTGGCACTTAATATTTCTGATAAGCAAAATCACAGATACAGCCATAGAACTGTCAATCAGGTATAGTTGTTTTGTTTTGCAATAGTCTGAATAGCAGGATGTATCCCAAATATGGGCATAATAGGTATTTTATACAATACATAATCAATTGGTAGATATTACTAGAATGACCAAGTCGAGTATAAATATAGGTGTAGAAAAGATAATCAGGGGGATGGATTGGGTAAAGTGTCCCCACTACCTTACTCGCTGCAAATAGAAGCTGTGCCTGTTCCGACTTACCGATGCATTGTGGAGACCTCTGCGTGTGGGGAAACAAAGAGGCCGCAACTTCCCATCTGACAATCGTAAGGGTCTTAGCAGTGGAACTGCATGTGATTTATAGAAATAAGTACAGGTATATCCATATCCTTAAAACTGAGTATCTTGTGTATTGTCCTACGCGTAGGTGTTATATTGTCTGCGCTATATATCCCATTCATTTAAATAGATCTGTGTAACTTTGCATTGCTTTACTTTCTATTCTGTGCATAATAAAGTTAAAAAGAGTTTATCTGAGGAGTTTACTGGCTCCTGTCATATCTAAAACAAATCAAACCACATGACAGCACCACCCCACAGTCCTTCATGGGCTGCTATGGGGCCAATTCTGGCCAGGTGGAGGAAAGCTGCGTTGCCCCAGCCTTTCTCCACCACGCTCTGGCCGGTGGGGAGAAAGCATAAGTGGCGCACTGCCCCAGCCTCCCTCACCCATGCTCTGTCTGGCCTGGGGAAGCCTGAGGCTGATTCCCCACTTCCTCCCCCAGGAGAGAGACTGGAGGTGGGGCAGCCACCAGCTCCTCCCACAGCTTACACACACCCCCAAAAAAATTCCTGCATACAGGCCTGAGTTTATTGACCTCCAGCATGCTTCCCTCAATGTCCAATTAGTCATTCCTACCAGAGCTATGAACTCTGCTGCTCTGCAGCCCTGTAAACGGGTGCGCCCCTCCCCTCTGCAAACCTCGGGAACTTTAAAATCCACTTCCTGATGTCTGGCTCATTGTGTAGATGGCATCAGCTCAGGGAAACTGAGGGTATGTCTACACTACCCTCCTAATTCGAAGTAGGAGGGTAATGTAGGCATACCGCACTTGCAAATGAAGCCCGGGATTTGAATTTCCCGGGCTTCATTTGCATGAAGCCGGCCGGCATCATTTTTAAATGCCGGCAGTTCGAACCCCGTGCCGCGCGGCTACACGCGGCACAGAGTAGCTAGTTCGGATTAGGCTTCCTAGTTCGGAACTAGCTACTCTGTGCCGCGTGTAGCCGCGCGGCACGGGGTTCGAACTGCCGGCATTTAAAAATGGCGCCGGCCGGCTTCATGCAAATGAAGCCCGGGAAATTCAAATCCCGGGCTTCATTTGCAAGTGCGGTATGCCTACATTACCCTCCTACTTCGAATTAGGAGGGTAGTGTAGACATACCCTGAGGTGGCTATTGCTCAAAATGCAGTCCTGCTTGGAGCACCCCAGAACTTTTGAATCTTATCAGTGTGTGAGGTGAAGAATTGGAGCAATCACAGCTGTGAGTGACCTGTAGGAACTAGGACACGTACAGTCACATTACTCAAACCCTTTGTGAGAAGGGGTATGATTGAGACACTCTGCAATGCAGAGCTAAGATAAAGAAACTCTGGCAGGTGTACCAGAAGGTGAAGGAGGCAAACAGCCAGTCTAGTGCTATACCCAAAATACGCCATTTTTATAAAGAACAGTGCTGGGTGGGGACCCCATGTCTACAGCCAAGAAAAGCGTGGATACCTCCCATACCTCAGAGTTAGAAACGGGACTTAACCCAGAGGCAGAAGTTCTTGATGAAGAGGTGGAAGGGGACGGGGAGGAGGGACTCACTGCGGGGTGAACCAGTGTGGCAGGCAGCCAGGAATTGTTCTTCAGTCTCAAGGCTCATGAGAAGTCTCAGCAACTGGAGCATGAAGCAAGGGAAGAGTTGCAGGAGAAGCTGCTCTGTGTCAGGTGGGGGGGAGGGGTGGTAGCAGCCATACAGGGTGGTAAGTTGCTCTATTGCAGTCAGAGGAGTGGGGGTGGGGTGGGTGGCAGCATGGGACAGTAAGTTGTTCTATTGCAATCCGGGAATGGGGGTTCCAGGGGTGAGAAGTGGTACGAAGAGCTGGTGGACTAAGGAGGCTTCACCAGGTGTTTCTGGGACTGGTACTTAAGTGGGTGGAGTTCAGTGGGAGGAGCTGGTGCTTGGGGAGTCTGTTGGCTGGACCCAGAACTCAGGGAGCAGCCCAACGCTGGCAGTGTTGGGGCTGGCCTAACACTTGGGGGGTAGGGGGTAGCTGGTGGCTTGGCCCAATGCTGGGTCTGGCACAGAGCATGGGGAGGTTGCAAGCTTAGCCAGACACTGGGGCTGATTGGGTGCTCTGGGGCCAGGGGAGTGGAGACTTGATAGTGTGAAGCAGGGATGGCAGTTCAGGGGGACAGTGGTGGTGTGATGGCTTGGCAAGCTGTGGCTTGGGTGAGTGGACCAGGACTCCTCCAGTCTGGGGAGCCCCTCAGGGCTTTTCCTTTTAGAGGTGCTTATGGGCTCTGGCATGTGGGGGTGTAGCCTTGAGTGGAAAGGGCAGGGCCGTCAGGCTTGCCTCCCCAAAGTACAGGCCATCTTTATACTGTCAGATTGCAACCCCCCTTCGTGGGAGGCTCAGGGCAGTGGGTTGGCGGGGGCTGTGATATGACAGTACCTGAAGTGTGGGAGGGAGAGGGAGCTCAGACAGGGGGTTGGGTAGTGGGGAGGGGTTGGGGTGGAAGGAGTGAGGACAAGGAGTTGGGTTGTGGAGAGTGCAGGAGTCAGGGCAAGGAATGGAGGCTGTGGGGATGCTCAGGACAGGATTGGGGTATGCAGGAGTCAGACATATGGGGACTTGTGGGAGGTCTCTGGGCAGGGGATGCAGGAGTTCGGGCAGGGTTTTGAGAGGTCTGAGAGGTTCAGGACAGAGGACTGGGTAGGTGCGTGGGGAGCGTGAGGCTGGGAATGCCTGGCTGCCCGAGCACTGGGGCTGGAGCCTGGGTGCAATGTGGCTGCACTGCCCAGGGGCCACGGGTTCCGGCTCACCACCTTCTCCCCATCACTGGTATGGGAATCTTATCAGTGTACAGTGGCTGGCAGTACCCAGGACCCCACCCCCAGGCAATCACACTTGTAATGTTGTGCCACATCGGGGCAAAACAGCTTACTTTCACATTTGGGTTTATAAAACTGTCAGACAAACACCAGTCAGGTTACTTGAACCAGCCACAGCAGAGGGAGCTGGACTTGATGACTTTTCGAGGTCCCTTCCAACCCTACATTTTTATGATTCTGTGATTGTGTGTGTCTTTCTTCTGTGGAACTCTGGGTATGTCTACACTACCCCACTATTTCGAACTAGCGGGGTAATGTAGGCATACCGCACTTGCAAATGAAGCCCGGGATTTGAATTTCCCAGGCTTCATTTGCATAAGCGGGGAGCCGCCATTTTTAAAATCCCGCTGGTTCGAACCCCGTGCAGCGCGGCTACACGGGGCTCGAACTAGGTAGTTCGAACTAGGATTCCTATTCCGAACTACCGGTACACCGGTAGTTCGGTAGGTGTACCGGTAGTTCGGAATAGGAATCCTAGTTCGAACTACCTAGTTCGAGTCCCGTGTAGCCGCGCTGCACGGGGTTCAAACCAGCGGGGTTTTAAAAATGGCGGCTCCCCGCTTATGAAAATGAAGCCCGGGAAATTCAAATCCCGGGCTTCATTTGCAAGTGCGGTATGCCTACATTACCCCGCTAGTTCGAACTAGCGGGGTAGTGTAGACATACCCTCAGTTTAACAATATGTGTCAGAATTTCTCTGTGACAGAAACATACTTAAGCTTCATTTCTATATTGAGATCTGCCGAAATGCTATCAAGTGCCAGCTCCTTATTTCTGTAGCAGGATCTGTTCATTCTTGTCTCTGTTCCTTACATGCTTTTTTGAAAGTATGTGTCTAATTATTGCTGCTTTGATGCTGCCACTCTGGAAAAAATGTGACTCCTTCCATAGATTCCAATTTTCCAAAGTACATTTTCGTAACAGATTATTGCATTCTGCTTTCTTTATCATCTTCTCATTCTGTTCGCTGGTTCTAACCTGATTCTAGTCTATATCTTCTAATCAGTAGATCCTTTAACTATTCATCAACAACTTTTATTTTTCTTGAATCACCCCTACCTATGACTGAAATGTAGCAGATTGTCTCGTAGTTAGTACTCTAGAGTGCCAGGAAGGAAGCACCTTTGTACCTCCAACTACATTCGTTTTTTTCTCTGTAGTTGTACTGCTATCATCCTGTTTTCTGCTTACAGCGTCTACTTCTTCCATATAGCTGCCACAATTAAAATAGAGAGATGTGTTTCTGCTCATTTCTGATTAAACTAATATTCATATAGAACACAAGGTAAACCTTCCTGCTGCATTACTGTAGATGTAGTACGTATATTTCATTTCTTTTTTACACATAGGTTATATTTTAAATAGTTAAATTCCCAGGTGTGCAAGCAAAAGAAGGATCTTATGTTTAAACTATGCTTGTTCAATGATGTGGGCACACAACAGTTACAGCTGCAACTTAGGAAAACCTGTTTTCCTGGGTCTCTGCAAATCCTAAACTCTCTTATGCTTGATGGGAACATGTGTTTGCAAATTGGTACTTGTACAGGTACTAACTGTTTCATGTCCTGATATGCCCATTTTGCATTTGCATAAATATATTTTACATGCTGTTACACATTTATGTGCACACAGGCATACTTGCTTACTCTGGCCAAGGATAGTTTCTTCTCACTGGTTTATGTATTCAAGCTCTCAAATGCTCATCTTAATGTAAACTCCATGGCTAAATCTACACTCGCATGATTTTCCGGAAATGCTTTTAACGGAAAAGTTTTCCGTTAAAAGCATTTTCGGAAAAGCGCGTCTAGATTGGCAGGACCCTTTTCTGCAAAAGGAATTTTTTCCAGAAAAGCGTCCATGGCCAATCTAGACGCGCTTTTCCGCAAAAAAGCCCCGATCGCCATTTTCATAATCGGGGCTTTTTTGCGGAAAACAAATCTCTGCTGTCTACACTGGCCCTTTTGCGCAAAAGTTTTTTGGAAAAAGACTTTTGCCCGAACAGGAGCAGCATAGTATTTCCGCAAAAGCACTGACAATCTTACATGAGATCGTCAGTGCTTTTGCGGAAATTCAAGTGGCCAGTGTAGACAGCTGGCAAGTTTTTCCGCAAAAGCAGATGATTTTGCGGAAAAACTTGCCAGTCTAGACACAGCCCATCTTTGTCTTTTAAGATCACAGTCATTATTATGTGATGGTTTTAGCAAAGTTCAAATTAGCCCAATTACACTAAATTCCTCTTCTAAAGAAACTTGGGCAGCAGTTCTATAACAGTGTTACATGGTACTTGGGTTTCTGGAGTGAAATAATTGCCTACACAGAGCTGCCTTTTGTTTGTTTTATTTATAAAATGATCATCTTGCTGTTTTCCCCCCACTCTGGCTTTACTTTATTTCCTTCTGGTTTCATTTAAATAGAAGCTTTCATTTACATTTTTATTCTTTTCTCTTCATCCATTATTAAAGACCATACATAGGAAGGGCTTGCTATCAATACAATCTGTGATATCTGTGGCTATAAGAATTATCCTTCTTGATAGTCCCTCCCTTCATCCAACTAATGCATTAAAACAAACCTGCAGGCCAAAAGGGCCAACTGTGTCAGAAAATGGGGCTGCTTCTCACTTCTCTGACCTCAGACTCAGGCCTAATGAAAAAACAAACCTAGTACCTGACAGCGGTGGCCTCCAATCCCATCCCTTTCTGGTTCTCCTAAGCCAGGATTCTCAAACTCCCAGTCAGCATGCAATCTATGGCCCAAGAACTTCCCCCAATCCAGCCTACAAATTATTTTGAAAAAATGTAAGGAGGGCCATGCAGCTGCTAACCTGAGGGATTTGGGCGGGGCGGGGGGAGAAGAGGGTGGCACACAGGGACTGTTCCGTGAGTACAGCTCACAGCAGCACCCAGTGCCCATATAGTCCCAGCTGCAGAGGGCTCAGTCCATGCTGGCTGAATGCAAATTGTGCTGGCCAGGGAGCTGCCCCTGCTGACATGCTTCTGCAGGAAGCAGGGCAGGGCTGGCGAATTTCACTTTTGTTTACCCCAGGTGGGAGCAAGAGAGGGGGAAACCCTTCCTCCCCTTCCAGAGCACTGCTAGAGGAAGGTGCCTTTTGGCCCTCTAGGAAGATTTGAGGACTGTTACTGGCCCTAAGAGGTAAATTGAATTTGAAACCCCTGTCCTTAGCTGTCCTGCTGGAGACCTCCATTTCTGGCGAGTTATCCAGTTTGCCCCAGTATATCTTATTGCTGGTATTTCTCAGATGCAGTTGGATACAAGCTGCAATATCTTCAATGCACATTAAATTTCAGGTTCATTAAGGCCAAAGATGGACCTGGTGTCTGTTAGACATGATATTCAGCTCCATCTGAGACGCTTCACCATTGCCTTATTACACACCCCACTTGTCACACAAATTGTTAATGGATTTGAGGGCTTATAAAATGTCAGCTCATGATGAGGCCCAGGCAAGAGATGATTTTTTTCCTTTCCACCCCCCCATCTCACAGGTCAGACTCATCACCATGGCACCACCAGCCAGAAGCCCTGGGAATTAGCTCATCAACTCACTGGATGCCTCCTCTAGCTGGTGTCTTTCCACGTTCTCGCTTCCTTCTCTTGTTCAGACCCATGTCCCTCTGGCAGTGCTCACTCCAGTGTCTGAGCACCCTTCCAGGGTGGTGGAGGTGTTTATCCAGCTTTGCACTCCAGGGTCCTCCCTTCCCAAGGGGCACCCAGTTCTCCTCCCAGAGAACACTCAGTTCCCTTGTACCCACCTTGCCTCAGTAGCCCACTATCAGTCTTCATCTAGTCCCTGCCCCAGAGGCAAACTGCAGTCTGTAATGGCCACTCATCACTGGCAAAGGGGTGTGGACCTGCTGCCTTTGCCTACCATGGATACCCCTCCCAGCCCCAGTAGCCTCAAGCCTTACAGCCTGAGAGCTTGCTTGGTCAGCGCTTCCCCTGCCCACAACCAGGTCCCTCCTGCTCTTTATTCAGAGCAGTAGTAAGTTCTCCTCTTCCTCCAGGAGCCCTTCTTTATATAACCCCCAGCTGGGCCCTCAACAACTGCCTCAGCTGGGGCTTTGTTCTCAGCCCTCACTCAGGGTTGGGTTTTTGCCCTTAAATGATCAATGCAGGGCAAGCTCCCTGTCACACCCCATATTCTTACAGCCTGTGCTTACGCAAGGGCTACGTCTAGACTGGCATGATTTTCTGGAAATGCTTTTAATGGAAAAGTTTTCCGTTAAAAGCATTTTCGGAACAGAGCATCTAGATTGGCACGGACGCTTTTCCGCAAAAGCACTTTTTGTGGAAAAGCGTCCGTGCCAATCTAGACACGCTTTTGCGCAAAAAAAGCCCCGATCGCCATTTTCGCAATCGGGGATTTTTTGCGCAAAACAAATCTCAGCTGTCTATACTGGCCAAAAGGGACTTTTGCCCGAATGGGAGCAGCATAGTATTTTCGCAAAAAGCACTGATTTCTTACAGTAGGAAGTCAGTCCTTTTGCAGAAATTCAAGCGGCCAGTGTAGACAGCTGGCAAGTTTTTCCAGAAAAGCGGCTGATTTTCCGGAAAAACTGGGCAGTCTAGACAAAGCCAAGGTGTTCAGATCTTAGCCTGTAAATTTCATTCTATAGGGAAGGAGGATATGTCTATACTACCCCGCTAGTTCGAACTAGCGGGGGTAATGTAGTCATCCGCAGTTGCAAATGAAGCCCGGGATTTGAATTTCCCGGGCTTCATTTGCATGAAGCCAGCCGGCACCATTTTTAAATGCCAGCTAGTTCGAACCCCGTGCCGTGTGTAGCACCCGTGCCGGGTATAGAAATTCAAATCCCGGGCTTCATTTGCAACTGCGGATGACTACATTATCCCCGCTAGTTCGAACTAGCGGGGTAGTGTAGACATACCCGGACAGTTTTCTTTCAAGGAAAGATGTTCCTGATTTTGATTGTTTTATGGAAGTCTGCCTTTCAGTTTTGCTAAAGCAATTAAATATTCAAGATGCTCCTGTCAAGTATTCTGTGTTTCCATTATTTGATTTTCCTTAGTTTTACACTTCCCTATGCAGGCTTTTTATTCCATTCCATGTACACACTGCTTTGCCATTAGCGGCATTCTTATGTGCCAGTGGTGCTGTTTGTGTCTTTTTAGGATATTAAAGAGTATATTGCTTTCCAGCTTCCTGACTCATTCTGCTTTGCAATGACAGGATGTCTCAGCAACCCCTTTGCTTTTTCCCAAACATGCTGTTCTTCCACAAAACATGAATTTCATTCTTATGGGACAGAATTTTGCCTGCATCACATAAAACCAATATTAATAACTTTACAGTAAAATCCCCAACAATGCAGTTTTCTGAACTAGAGAGTATAATGCATGTTTTGGGAAGAGAATCCCCAAAAGTTGATGTGTTAGCTAGGGATGACTACGGTGAAAACAGTCCAAGAAATTCCCACAACAAGACACATTACAGACTTGCCACAAATATTTAGTGCTTGTTGTGCATATCAAGAGTTCCAGGGTGAAAAAATTAATGGATAGATCAATAACAAATGTTACAAAAGAGATTATTTTGGCAAGATTCAAATCAAGGATTGAAAATCTTTCAAGGCCACCAAGAAAACCAGAGAAGAGTAATTTGTTAGTTACAAATGTGCCTTTTCTTTTTTTTATGTGCTTTTATTAGGTTATTTCTGAATATTTTTCTAACAGACCAGTTCTCTAGCTCCTTGCAGAGCTTGTGGTGTCAGAAGATTATATTGTCTCTCACTTTTTAAAATCTTGTCTTGAAAACTTCCTTTGCCCTTCAGTTTATGCTTACATCTCAGAAAAGCAGACCTTACACACACTGACAGGAACTCACCCCAGTAAAAGGAAGGCAGTAACAGAACTTTTCACATCCTTCTCTCACATGAGAGAGAGATGGCAATGATATTACTGTGACTCAGCCTCATTGAGCAGGGTTTAAGAGGCCACCAGTGTCTTTTCTGTTAATTAGACAATTGTGCAAACTCCAGGACAGAATTAGAAGAGGAAGTGAATGATGGACCAGGTGCAGAGGGAATGCACCTGGAGTTCTGGCAGCATATGTGAGCCCTGTCTTTGCCCAGAAACTGCATTTGGAAAGGATCTAGTAGGAGTAGAAAGAATTGGCATGCCAAAGCTGTAGCTAAACCAGTTAGACGTTCTTAGGCCAAATGTCTTGATTCATAGATTATAAAAACATAAAGGACTATTGTGAACATCTAATATGACCTTCTGTATAACATAAGCTGTTGGACTTCCTTATTAGGTGGGACACAGAGGCAGTGCTAGTGCAGAATGGATATTGTGGTTACAGTAAGTGACATTTTAAAATTCTAAATATAAGACTCTCCCTGTCTGCCACATTTAGGTTTGATGTCACTCATCTACCCCCAGCTTACCCCCACTTTCCTCATCCATGTTCCAGTTTCATTCTAACCAAAATACTGAAATCCATAAAAATGACTGTTCTTTAACAGATGGTTTCAAGTTGGAGTGGACCGTTGGACACAGAGCTACTCAGGGCTTCTGGGGAGCATGGCCACTAGAGAGGGTGCTGCAGTTCTCCATTTCTGTGCATGACCTCTGCCTTGGTGGATTAGCCAAGGGCCAGCCACCATGTGGCCAATAAAATGTTTGGAAAACATGGATGTCAGGATATTGAGCTGAAGCTGGTTCTGCAGGTATACAAAGTTGAAGGTGTTTTAGGGCTTGATCCAAAGCCTATTAAAATCAATAGGATGCTTTCCATTGACTTAAATAGGCTTCAGGTCAAGAGTGCCATGTCTGCTTTTAAATTATTTTGTGATAGCTCACTTTGATCCTCACTTGTCTGCACTGTAGCAAAAGGACATTCAAAGCCTTACTAATGTAAGGTACTTACTAATGACAAGGTCCCTCACCAAAGGCTCTTGTGTAAATTACATGGCCATGGGATAAGAGGGAAGGTCCTTTCTTGGATTGAGAACTGGTTAAAAGACAGGAAACAAAGGGTAGGAATAAATGGTAATTTTTCAGAATGGAGAGGGGTAACTAGTGGTGTCCCCCAAGGGTCAGTCCTGGGACCAATCCTTTTCAACTTATTCATAAATGATCTGGAGAAAGGGGTAAGCAGTGAGGTAGTAAAGTTTGCAGATGATACAAAACTGTTTAGGATAGTCAAGACAGAAGCAGACTGTGAGGGACTCCAAGAAGATCTCACCAAACTGAGTGATTGGGCAACAAAATGGCAAATGAAATTTAATGTGGATAAGTGTAAAGTAATGCACATCGGGGAAAATAACCCCAACTATACGTACAGTATGATGGGGGCTAATTTGGCTACAACAAATCAGGAAAGAGATCTTGGAGTTATCGTGGACAGTTCTCTGAAAAATTTCCACGCAGTGTGCAGCGGCGGTCAAAAAAGCAAATAGGATGCTAGGAATTATTAGGAAAGGGATAGAAAATAAGACCCAGAATATCTTACTGCCCCTGTATAAAATTATGGTACGCCCACATCTTGAATACTGTGTACAGATGTGGTTTCCTCACCTCAAAAAAGATATTTTGGCCTTGGAAAGGGTTCAGAAAAGGGCAACTAAAATGATTAGGGGTTTGGAACAGGTCCCATATGAGGAGAGGTTAAAGCGACTGGGACTTTTCAGTTTAGAAAAGAGGAGACTGAGGGGGGATATGATAGAGGTCTATAAAATCATGAGTGGTGTGGAGAGGGCTGATAAAGAAAAGTTATTTATTAGTTCCCTAAATAGAAGAACTAGAGGACACCAAATGAAATTGATGGGTAGGAGGTTTAAAACTAATAAAAGAAAGTTCTTCTTCACACAGCGTGTAGTCAACCTGTGGAACTCCTTGCCAGAGGAGGCTGTGAAGGCTAGGACTATAATAGAGTTTAAAGAGAAGCTAGATAATTTCATGGAGGTTAGGTCCATAAAAGGCTATTAGCCAGGGGATAAAATGGTGTCCTTGGCCTCTGTATGTCAGAGGCTGGAGAGAGATGGCAGGAGACAAATTGCTTGATCATTGTCTTCGGTCCATCCTCTCTGGGGCACCTGGTGCTGGCCACTGTCGGCAGACAGGCTACTGGGCTAGAAGGACCTTTGGTCTGACCCAGTACGGCCGTTCTTATGTTCTTATGTTATGTTATGTTCTAATGTAATGTATCTTACAATGATAGCATATATTAAAATATAGGAGTACAGCTGGTCCCTGAGTTGCAAACGGTCGAGTTACGACCATTCACATTTTACGACCAAAGCTCCCATGGAGCGGTCGTAAAAGCAGTCCCCAAGTGTACAGCCAAAGAGGATAGAAAGCAGAAAATCTCTCCAGAAATTCCTTGAATGTTGGGTAAGTCCATCAGACTTTTAAGGAAATTTCTGCTAATTGTTACTAAAATCCTCACAAATTTCTGTTGTTCTTTTTACTTGTGTGTGCTAGTAGCTCCCAATGCTTACAAAGCATCTACACATACAATCCTAAGAGCTAATGTGAAGTAAGTTGTATGATCATGGGCAGAAATTGCCTAGTTTTTTTGCTTGTCTTTCCCTTCTGTTGATACATTTTGACTTCATTATATAGTGATTAGATGTTGAAGACACTGACTAGGCTTTGCCTTTATTAGATCTGGTCTTTCCCTTGTGGCAATATCACATTATGGCTATGTCTAGACTATGGGATACCTCTGGTAACCTGCAAAAACCCCACCGTATCCAAGGAATGAATTTGTTCTTCTGCTTTTTTTTGCGGAAGAGCAAACATGCTGTTTTGGGGAGCCCTGTATACCTTGTTTCACAAGGCATAAGGGCTCCACCGAAAGAGGAGGTTTTTCCACTACTTGGCTCTGTCTAGATGGGGCCAAATGGCGGAAATGCCTCTTCCAAAAAAAAAAAAAAAAAAAAAAAGCTGAAAAAGCTATGCAAAATGCAGAGTGCATTTTGCATAGCTTTTTCCGCAAAAACGCCACAATCTAGACCTAACCTCAAGATGTGGTGCCTAGCGCATCACAATATACTACTTCTCTATCCATTGGTGCCAAGATTTTGTTTGAAATACTAGGAAGTTCTTAAGATGAGGCAACAATAAAAACATGTTGTTGCTTCCAAGAGCAACATGATATTAGATAGCCTCCTGTTAGTTTCATGTATGTAATGAATGTTGCTTTAACACAAGTAGTCAATCAGCAAGCTCCACTTCCAGAAAGTTGTTAATATCTTGCTTGCAAAAGTAAATGGTATAATTCTCAACCTAAGAGAGATTTATATTATTGATTTCCTAAATACCCAAGCTGAAGTAAAATGATTAGGATTGCCACGAGAGAGTTTTTAAGCTGGAGAAATAAAATTTGATTATCAAAGGGTGGGTTTTCTTAGCCTAAACTTTTTTTCTTTTGGACAAACTGTAATTTAATAACTACCACAATGGCATAACATTGACCTCCTCATGTAAAAAAGGATTATATGTCTCAGTTTGTCTTGCCACACAGATCACATGGTTGGAATTGTTTTTAAAATGTGGGAAAACTAGTTTAAGGTGAGTCGTGCACCAATGACTGTATATTTCGTATTTTCTTACCTGCTGTAAGGATACAACAGAGTAACAAGGAAGTTTGTTTTCTCATGGGGTGGATTTAACTTAATAATAATAAAGTTGGATTCAGCACTTATCCTTTCAAATATAACCCTTTAAAACCTCACTGATGTCCAAGGCACAACCTCAAATAAACAATATGCTAAAAAATATTACTCATATAGATGAAAGCTGAAAGGGCATATGCAGAACAAGTATCATGCACCTGAATAGTCGCAAATTAGTCTGATGACTATTTCAGTCTATCATATACACTATTTATTTATTTATTTATTTATTTGACTTATGCAGTCCAGTCAAGCCAAGCTACAACGTTCAAGGCATGAAGACCTCCAGAAAGTGGAGTCCTTTTGTAGATTCAGCAATTTGTCTCTTAGTGAGTGGCTGCCCATATCAGACTGTCTCTAAAACACCACTGAAATTCTGCTGCAGCACAAATTCCATTTCCGGTATGAAACTGGTTCAGAAGGCTCCATTGCCTTCACAGTAAATCAAACCTAGGTTGACGCTGAATGAGGAGTGAGACAAAATAATTTGCCACTTATTCTGTTGACTCTGAACCTCGCCATAAATCCTCTCCTATAAATCCCATAACAGGCAATGAGAGAGCAGATGACCATGTGGTTAATAGTAGATGTGGAACATCATTCAGTTTTGTCATGAGCTTTGCTCCACTTTCTTGTCTGTGAACACTGGGAGGAGCAGTATTGCAGATATTCCATATACAGTAAAACTCCAGTGGTCTGGCATCCAATGGTCTGGCACACCATCTGGAACCCGGAAGTGCTCCGGGCAGCCAGACAATTGGAGCTGCTCTGCCCCCGGCTTCCCCGATTCAGCCGCCTGTCAGTTTCAGCAGCGGTTGACTTGGGGAAGTCTGGCGCAGAGCAGCTGGGGTGCTGCCGGGTTGGTCCCGCAGCGCCGAGGGGCACATCCCCCACACTCAGCCCCAGGCCCCTCATAGCCCCCCCTTCCGATAGTCCAGCAAATTTGATAATCCGGTACCCCCTGGGTCCTAAAGGTGCCGGATTATTGGAAGTTTACTCTACATCACATGGATTAGATTCAGATTACAGTATAAATTTGTTGTAGTGCCAGGGAAGTTGATGTGAGATTAGTAATGTGTGGTATCAGTTCCTGATCAGAATCTATTGCCTAATCTATTGTTGTCTCTGTCATACTTATTTTTATATAGTTTTCTATAGTTCTAGCACTCAGATCAAGAAGCTATGGGCAACCACAATCCCTAGTGAAACTAGCAGGAGCTGCAGATGAGTGTTTTAGAGAAGGCCTTCAAGTGGTTATAGGCACCTCCCATATCTGAGTAAGATAGAAGGAAATTATCCCTAATCCATGTTACACCTTGGTTCAGTGATGTGGTGGAAGCCTCAAGGGTTAAAGCCGATTACCCAGTGAAAACTACTGGATGATGGTGTAAAACAAATGATCTTTATTAAGTGGAATGATTCTTTTATCAAAACCAACAATTAGAAAATTGTCTTTTTAAACTAGCAATTACCCAATGCTTTTACAGGGTAGAAAACCCTAAACTTAGCTGTACTTAACTAATTACAAACTTCTTTGATTACAATTCAACTATACCAAATCACTGTCTTTAATTTGATTAACAAAAATACAAAAACAAAGACAATATAATGATAATAAAAACTTTGTCCAAAGCCAGCCCCTCTATGGTTGTTTTAGGGCAGCTGGTGGAGTTAGTCATAAATTTACTTTTACAACTTAACAACTTGGGGGCTTCTATTTCTAACACTTATACTTAACCTAAATACAACACTACTATACAACACAAAATTATACAATTTACACAGTGTGGTTAACAGAACTTAGATACACTTTACAGAATTACACAGTGAAATTAACACAATCTAACTATTAATTAAACCAATAACCAATACATTTAAGCAATACTTACAAATCCAGAAACGATAACAACAGAAAGACACACTAGAACTCGGAGCATGCTCAGGACTCGTGCACCCCTATATTTGATTCGAAGGGTGGGGAGGCAGCCTCAGGGTGATCAATCCTTTAGCTGGGCAAAAAAAGGACACGTGCCCTCAATACACGGTACCTCCGTCGAACAAAGGGGTAGAGGGTCTTTTATACAAAAATTCGATGTCTAATGCCATGCTAGGGTCTGCATTTGGCAGGGCCTGATAGGCTAGTGATGAGGTAGCATGACAATACTGCCCTATAGGAATTTTCGTGATGTATGCGTGATCCCCTCGTGGACAGGACCAGATGGGGCATAGTTAGTGTGAGAGTTGTGTTTTATTACCCTATGTTTACTTTTTCCCTTGCCCCTAAGACCAGTCAAGCTATGGTCAAATGAGGCTTATCTGTAAATGTAGCTAGGCACTATCTAGTCATGCTCACCTCCCTCTTTTATGATGCCTGTGAGTCTCAGGATGCCTGTAAGGTCAAATTCCATTTACAAAAACTGCATTGTGCTTCCCATGCTCCTCTGAGTATCTGGGTTTTGTGTGAGGGGCCTTGTGTGACAGGATGGGCTATACGCGAAGGCCGTGGACAGAAAAAGCCTGATTTACAACAATGCATATTATCCCACTACAGATGGAGAAACTAGCTCAGAAATATGAAACTACTTGTGCAAAGTCACACAGCAAATTGGTGGCAGAGCTGAAATTAAAGCTCAGAAAATTAGCTCCCAGGCTGTGCTCCATACCCCATTCAGATAATAAGTAAAACATAATGTTGAGGGACTGTTGAGCATGAAAGTGCTTAGGAGAGTACACAATTACTGGGACAATTGATGGTTTAGCAAGATTTAAGTTTCTGGGCTATAGAGTTACCAATTAATTTGTTTAAATACTTTTTTTCCTGAAAAGGCTCTGCTGTTAAGTTATTAGCAGTTTACTATTTCTTGCAAGAGCTCTTTAGAGAAAACTTGCAGTATTTTAAAATATTCTCTTTATTGACAATTTCAAGGAGTGCAGTTCACACAAACAATTTCCAAAGAATAGCATACAGCAGCTGCACAAAATTTCTTTCCTATCTCAGGAAGGGGGGCATACTGAAATCTATTACATTTGAAACAAAACTCTGATTCTAACACTACTGAAGTTTGTGGTTTGAACCTATCTGTAGTTGAGCTAGTATATGAATATGTTATTCATTATTTTTGGGAGTCAACATACATCCAAACAAAAGGAGAAGCAGAAGAAGAAAGTAGTTTTCAGGACATACTCCATGCCTCTATCCTGCTCAGCCTAACTCTAACTCATTCACTCCTGCATACCTATGACTGTGACTTGCTTAAATTTCATTTAAGCCTCATATGAGTAAACAGTGAAGCATATTAGAAAATTAAGATTTGTAATCATAAATAGTAGTTTTGAGCCCATTAGTGGTGGCATAGCAGCCCTTTTGGTAACTAGTGCTACTGCCCAATGCTGATACAGGAGCCCAATTTCAGAGTTTTTTTAAAGTTTCCATCCTATTGTAATATTTGGCTTAGTAATAATAAAAACATAGTTGCTTATATTTTAAACATTTTCATATGTGTATTTACACCACAGCCACCTACTGAAAAGAATCAGAAATCTTATTATGTAAGTCATATGCAAAATACTCCTAACAACTAACAGAAAGTCCCTTACAGATCAGTCATGATTTTGGAGCAAGAGGACACAACATCTAGCCAAATCAAATAGACAGTACAACACTAAAGTAGCTTAGTTTATTTCTCTCCATCAGTATCCAGAGAATAGTTACTTCTCTTTCTGAAGGGATCTCATTTAAGAGGTGGGACAAAGATTAGTTCTATCCTATCCTCTTCCTTAATAATTACATGAAAACATTTGAAAAACAAGTGAAATATCATAGGCTCGGCTAAGACCAACTCAATGTTTTCAGTCTCCTATGAGGCTGTCACTAATCTGATTTGGCAGCCATTGAAGGACCAGTGGGCACAGGCACAGCAGATGCTGCAAGGAAATCACCAGTCCTGCATAACTCCCACAATTCCTGCTAGGAGCACACAGAGGCTGAACCTTGTAATCCCTGTTTCCACTAGTACACCACATTGGCTGCTCCAGCTGGGCACAAGAGAAGAGAAACAAGGAGGCAGGCCCAGACCTGTGCTGTGCTTAATGGGAGTTCCCTCCACAGCTGTTGCTCATTACTCTCATCACAGATTCCTGCAAGGCTTCACATACCAGCCTGCGTTTGAAGAGAAGGTACTCTGAGGAAGCCTGGACCCCAGCTTGCCTCATCACTGCTAGGTAAGACTAGCTTTCCACAGGAGCACGCAAGGAGAGCTCCAGTAGTGAGGGATAGGAATGCAAAGGTACATCTTCTATAACCAGTCATTGTAAGGGATCGGTTTTCCACATGACTAGCCACTCCACTGCCAGAGACCTCTGGAAAACTCCCCCGGCACCAGCAGGTTAAAGAATTTTGAGACCCCTTAACCTTTCTTAAAGTGGCCCTGCTCCATACATGTCCCACTCTACACAGACCCCAGAATGCCCTTCTCCTTATCCCCATATAGCCCATCACTCCCACCCCACTTATCCCAATACTCCCCCACATCTCAGCAGCCTAGACATATATCTTGTTCACCCTCTCCCAGTCACCTACCTATCTTTGTTCTCATCATCCACTCTAAATTCATACAGCTCCACATGCTCAGATTTGGCCAGGCCTCTTTGTCATGAGATAGAGGGGTGACTAGGCTAACTTTAAGTGAGTAATGTTGCAATCTAGTGCATGGGTTGGAACACCTCTCAGTTTTCTTTCTGTTTTTCCTCTCGGTGATCAAGGTTGCCCACTACAAAATGAGGACTTGTGAAAGTATGTGAGTACACACTGGTTAACTTGGGCCTGTCTGTTACCAGGGCACCTACAGGACACCTAGCTGTTCTCATGACTAACTACCACA
This sequence comes from Pelodiscus sinensis, assembly GCF_049634645.1. NCBI lineage: Eukaryota > Metazoa > Chordata > Testudines > Trionychidae > Pelodiscus > Pelodiscus sinensis. Next base: position 92,294,986 of record NC_134715.1, on the reverse strand, counting down.
GAGGAGGAGCTAATTAGAGACAACTCCATTAGTTGTGGAGAGAGGAAATGTGGTGGCTTGAGGGCTTCTTGGAGAAGGATGAAGTTAATATTTTTGTATTGTGGGGAGAGCACGGTATACAGGAAATGTCATGTACTGATGATCTAGGCAGGCATTTTTATGATGGAGCCCTTTGTTAAAATATCACTGCTTTGTATACATTTGAAGAATTCTTCCATCACTTTTCACTTCATGGAAGATTCTTGATAAAGCCTTAGGAATTGTCTGCTTATCTTTAAAATCTTGATAGAAATGTAGCCATGTTAGTCTGGTATAGCTGAAACAGAAAACCGGACTGTGTAGCACTTAAAAGACTAACAAGATGGTTTATTAGGTGATGAGCTTTCGTGGGCCAGACCCACTTCCTCAGATCAAACTGTGCCAATTTTCTTCCACTACCATATATACCAAAGGATACAATCAAAAAAATGGACACATAAGAAAAGGACAAATCAAATTTCAGAACAGAAGGGGGATGAGGAGGTAAATGTCTGTGAGCTAATGATATTAGAGGTGATAATTGGGGAAGCTATCTTTGTAATGGGTAAGATAATTAATGTCTTTGTTTAGACCTAGGCGTAAATTGTCGAATTTAAGCATGGATGACAGTTCAGAGGATTCTCTTTCAAGTCTGGTGTTAAAAGGTCTTTGAAGCAGGATGCAGGTAATCAAGTCATCGAGACAATGCCCTTTCTGGTTGAAATGGCGAGAAACTGTTTTTTTCTTTGTGATCCTGTCTAATATCTGTTTTGTGGGCATTGATTCTTTGGCGAAGTGTCTGAGACGTTTGTCCAATGTACATAGCAGACGGACACTTTTGGCACATGATAGCATAAATTATATTTCTGGATGAGCAGGAATATGTGTTCTTGATCTTATAACTCAATTGGTTAGGTCCAATAATGGTATCAGCAGAGTGAATATGTGGACAAAGTTGGCAATGGGGTTTGTTGCGAGGGAAGGTTCCAGGGTTGGTATTAGTGTGGTATGTCCTGTGGTTGTTGGTAAGAATCATCTTGAGGTTAGGTGGTTACCAGCTTTGTCCACATATTCACACTACAAAGACAGCTTCCCCAATTATCACCTCTAATATCATTAGCTCACAAACATTTACCTCCCCTCCTCATCCCCCTTCTGTTCTGAAATTTGATTTGTCCTTTTCATATGTGTCCATTTTTTGGATTGTATCCTTTGGTATATATGGCTGTGACAATTTTCTTCCACCGTTTGATCTGAGGAAGTGGGTCTGGCCCACAAAAGCTCATCACCTAATAAACCATCTTATTAGTCTTTAAAATTTTGTGCTTCTTGATTAAAGACAATGGAATTTTTGCCTCAGTAGGAACTGAAGGACTGGTCCTTCTGTTCTTCATGTTCTAGAATAACAGGCTACTTCAGTCCTGGCCTTGTGGATGGAAGACATGGAATCCCATGCTAGTTCATTGGAGGGTCAGAGAAAGCATTGTATGTTTAAAAAATCCTACAGTTAGAACACTGGCAAAAACTTAAACATTTAAGTGTTAATAGTTCATTTATTTATGACCTTGATCAATGATTATTAGTTTGTAGCCTGCATTCACATCCAAAGAGAGAAGCCAAACCTGCAATATTCCATGAAGGATCTTCAGATTTTTGCTGTGGAAAGAGTGGTACAGCCTATCCCAGGGCTTAAATTCTGTTGAAAGGAGGGGAGGGCTTAGGAAGTCCCTATACATGAGTTCCACATGTGCATAGTGTAGAGATTACAGAAACCCAGCAGAAAGTGGTTGGAATGAATGCAACAGTTTAAATTATCATTTAGACGTTATCTTACCTCATTGCTGTGTGCCACCTACTGGTCACTTTAAATTTCACAACTAACACCAGGTGGGCTTACTAGTTTTGAGGAGGGAAGATTTGCTGAGCAGGGAGGAACAGATCTAAGGAACACCCGTTTTTTGTGGTATCATCCATCTATAAAACCAAAGACGGTTTTTTTTTTCTGTATAAGACATGGCCTTGTCAACCTTAATTTACATTCATTTCTGCTCCATAATGCTATCATCTTTCTTCCCTTCCCCACAGCTTAGTTGGTGTGAGGGGACCCGCAGAAATCCAGTGGGACACTGGGCTTCAGCATGGATGCCTCTGTCCTAAACCCAAGAGCAGTATGGTTTTCTATGTAGAATATGGGATGTGTGGGGCTGCAGGATAAGATACCCTGCCCATAGGGAGTGGAAACTCTGTAGCCAAACTCATGAGTCAATTTTTCACCTTTCCATGTCCTCACTTGGTCACCATTACACATGGCAAGGTAGGATTTATTCCGAAAACACTCTCAATGGAAATTCAGTATATACTTTACAAATCATTCACAAGATCATGAAACTTGACTTCTGGCTTTTAGATTCAGAGCAGTGAACACACTCTTTGCTATACCTTTTTGTGCAAAGCCTAATATATTTTGTGTGTATTTTTTGAGCTATGGCAATGATACCATAGAGACAACATGTTGCAATGAAAAAATGGTGTTACTCTGTTTGACTTTCTGATTTAATCTGTATTCATGTTAGTTGTAGTGTGGTTATATTTTTGTGTGTACTGTTAGAAAAATATTAATCAATTACATTTTATAACTAGTAGAAAAACTTTGAAAAATATTATTCATGATAGAAGTATTCAGAAAGAAATAAAATCAACTTAGCAGAGGTTTTAATTTGCTCAGCAACCATGAACCCAATATAGTTTGGGCTTTTTTTTAACCAAGCTGTATTTAGCAAGGTCATCTTACAAACACCTGTTTCAGTGGCACTTTTTATGTTAATATTCTCAGCATGACTCAGGCATATTTGTATTTTATGATAGGTTAATCATTTATTAAGAGCTTACAAAATTGGAAAAAGAAGCCAGAAAGCTGGAAAAACAAGAAACTCTTGTGAGTGTATTTTAAAATAGAGTGCCTTTAAAATTGATAGCTTGTAATTTTAATAATAAAAAAGGATCTGATGCAAAGAAGTGAAGGGAATATTCCATTAGATCCCCAATGTCACTTTTTACAGTGAAACAACCATTCATCTCCCTGGGAAGAGTGCTTTGTTTTATAACAGTACTGTAGGTCTTAACACAGTTTCGCTTTTGCATACACAAGTCAGGAGTTTGTGTTTCTTTTCTTTATCTTTCAGCATAAATGTAGCCAGGACATTAACTGAAGTTGGATTGTGGAGGAGTCAGTGAACTAATTGGAGAAATAAAAAATTAACCTTACCTATGGAATGTGCACACTCCAGAATCACAATAGCTCCTAAATTTCACTCAGAATAGCCACAGCAAAATTCTGCCTGATCCTTTCACTGAAGTAGTTAGATCAGCTGATCCTGAGAGAACTGATTTGCACTCTCAACTCCAGCTGAAGACAGCAGGAGCTGAGAGGCACAGGACAGGGACCTCTGCTAAAACCAGGAAGCCCACAGTTGGATTTTTGGTGTGTTCTGATGTGTTAGCAACTCTGGAAATCCTAAGACTAAGAGAGGTTAAACCTCTGTATTTGAGTACTGTGTCTAGTTCTGGTGTCCCCAATTCAAGCAAGTTATTGATAAATAATATATTAATATTGTTAAACATGCTAAATTGAGTAATAGATTGCACACTTTCCGTCTATTTGGTTTAACAAAGAGAAGTTTGAGGGATGACTTGATCACATTCTATAAACACCTGGATGGGAAAAACAAAGAGTTTGTAAATTTAACAGACAAAAATATAACACGATCCAAACGCTAGACAAATTCAGACCAGAAATTGCATGTAATTTTTAATAATTAGTTTAATTATCGGAACAATTGTCCAAAGATTGGGATAGATTGTTTATCATTGGCAATTTTAAAATCAAAATAGGCTCTAATGCAAACTAGGAATGTAAATACTCATCAAAAAGTTAACCAGTTAAGAGTGTGTGTGGGGGGAGGGACTTGCTCTAGCTGGCTCCACCATGTCACAAGTGGGGGGCTTGCTCTGGCCAGGCCTGGCCCTCCAGTTAACTGGTTACCAGGTAAGCATGCTGACTGGGTAACCTTTTACATCCCTAGTTCAAACAGGAATTAATTCAGGGCAACTCTTTGGCCTTCATTGTGGAGGAGGTTACACTAGATCACAATGTCCCTTTCTAAATTTATAATCTGTTAATCTACAGTGTGAATGGCTCTCTGGCTCTGAAACCCAGGATTCAGCATCATATTGATTAGACATGCTGTGAGCAGGCTTAATTGTCTGGCAGAAAATGACTGCTGGAGCAGGTGGACTGTCTAGACTTGACTTGGCAGGGTTGCTAATGCTGGTGTGCAGTGGTTAATGCCCCAATACAGGTGCAGCTGAGCTGGTGTAAACAGCAGTGGGAATTTTTTAGAAAAAGATTCCTACCACAGATTTGGGATGTAAAATCCCATTTCATTGGTTTACTGGTTAAATATTATGTTTAACTGGTTCACTGATTGAAGGGGGGGCGGGTGTGAAGGGAGCTGACCAGAGCAGCTCCTGGCTGCGGTGGGCTCCGTGGGACTGGAGCAGTCCCTTACCCATGGCAGGTGGGAAGCTGCTCCAGGCCCTACCAGTTTACCATTCACAGCCCTACCACAGATATGGCTAAAAAAACCTACTTGAGGGTTCCTCTAACAGTTGTTTTCAAGATTATTTTTTTATTCTTATGTTGCACTGCTCACCAAAGTATGTAAGCAAAGGTTATCAGCTATTATTCCATCATAAGTGGTGGGTGACTTGTAAAAACATTTGCTTTCACATGATAGATGTAACTGTTTGTGATGCATTTATGCTGTTGATGTCCTTCTCTTTAGATGTCAGACTTCATATTTATCAGGGCTGATTCTTCCCGGTTGTCTGTAGCTCTAATTGCTCTACTTGCTCTAGGTCACTTTGCAATTTGGTTCCGTTTCCCCACTCTGTGCTTTTCCTCAAATTTTAGTATCTTCAGTAAATTTAGCTACAGGTGACACGCATGCACACAGACACATGCGCTAGGGATTATCTAAAAGTCTGTGCAGTAACCCAAACAGATGTAGGTAAATTCTGTTGGGGTAGAGGAGGGAGCATGCCTGAATTCTGACACATGCAGAATTGAAACACTGTGGGATAGCAAGACTACTTTGGTTTCACTGAGACAGAAAAGCCTTATAGGGCCTTCTGCAAGTAAAAGACTCAGTGGAACAGAAGTTCTCAACCAGGGGTCTAGGGCCCCCTGGAGGGCCATGAGCAGGATTCAGGGGTTCACCAAAATTAATCAGAGAGCATAGAAAGCCAAAGCCCAAGAAAATTAGCTTTGTAGGGCCCCTGGGCAATTGCCCTTATTATCCAAATGCTGATTCTGATTTTTAATCGATTAAATATACAGAAAAACAGTAGTGGCACAGGTGGGCCATAGAATTGTATAGGATATAGTGGGGAGGGGCTCAGAAAGAAAAAGGCTGAGAATCCCTGGTATAAGCCTTCGGGTTATTCATTTGTAGAACTGATTCAATAGTGGCTCAGGTTGATACTGACAAAAAGTTGTTGCCATGGGTTTTGGTTTTTTTAAATTTATGGGAAATGAGTTGTTGGCTTCAGTCCAGTTCCTACGCAGGTGTCCATGTTACAAAGGCAGTCTTGGGAATAAGGCAAAGACTGAATTGGCACAGAGCCTAAACTATCATCTGACACTGAAAAGTATTTGGAGGTTAAGACGATAGGGAAAGTTTGGTATTGCTACTGCCTGCTTTGAGGAAAGATTAGGCCTCTCTCAGGCATGCCAGCCAGCCTTTTATACCCATTACAATTAATTTTTAAAAAGGAAACTATATGGCTACATCTACACTACAAGTTTTTTTTGGCAGAAAATATGCTAATGAGGGACTCATTAGCACGGCTTGACAAATCCGTGTATCTACTCGTTTGTGGCGAGTAGATTTCTGCCGGTTGCCCCATTCACCGGCAGCGCACACATGCGCAGTGTGGGTCTGGCGCATGCATGGTGCGGGCTAGCGAGTGGATTTTGCCATGGTTTGTCGAGCCCTGCTCATTAGGATGAGTCGCGACATCAGTAGCATATTTTCTGCTGTTTCTTTTTGCACAAGGGGTTTTTGTGGAACCCCGGCCTCCGTTTTGCGCAAGATCCTTATGCCTATCCTGGAGAGGCATACGGATCTTGCACAAAACGGGATTTTTGTGCAAAAAAACCTAATGTCCACACTGCTTCTTTTTGCGCAAAAACCCCTTGAGCAAAAATAAACGATAGAAAATATGCTACTGATGTCGTGACTCATGCTAATGAGTCCCTCATTAGCATATTTCCTGCCAAAAAAACTCGTAGGCTATGTCTAGACTGGTATGATTTTCCACAAATGCTTTTAATGAAAAAGAGCATCTAGATTGGCACAGACGCTTTTGCGCAAAAGCACTTTTTGCGGAAAAGCGTCCATGACAATCTAGATGCGGTTTTGTGCAAGAAAGACCCGATTGCCATTTTCGCCATCGGGGCTTTTTTGCGCAAAACAGTTTTTAGCTGTCTGCGCTGGCCCTCTTGCGCAAAAACATTTCCAGAAAAGGGCTTTTGCCCGAAGGGGAACATCAAAGCATTTGCGTAAGAAGCACTGATTTTGGACAGTAGAACGTCAGTACTTTTGCACAAAATCAAGCAGCTAGTGTATACAGCTGGTAAGTTTAGACAGCTAAACAGCCAGTGTAGACAGCTAAAGAAACTTGCCAGTCTAGACGCAGACGTAGTGTAGAAATAGCCCTTACGATTGAGAAGACATACAGAGAAGGGACTTCTATGAAAGATCATTATCTTTTTTTTCTTTAAATGTCTGTGCACAAATTTAGTGCAAATGAAAAGAGAACACACAAATGAAGGACAGATAAACTTGAACTAAGATAGGTATAAGTAAATGCATGTAATAGGTAAGATTCCCTATGCCAGTCTGTTCATATATTTCACTTTCAAAGTTCTCCTACAAATCGCCTTTCATTGCCCAGGCTGCCAGTCGGCACACCAAATTGTGTGATAATTTTCATTTATCCACAAGTAAAACTAAAGTGACTTATCCAACTCAGCTCCACCTGTGTCCAGAGAGAGTATTTAACAAAGAGATGAAAAAATTATATGGCCCAATCCAAATCCCATTGAAATCAGTGGAAAGACTCCTATTACCTACAGAGGGAGTTGAACTGGGGTCCATAGTTCATATGTTCTGCTCAGAGATTAAAATAAGGGAGAGCAATAGAGTAGCACATCTCCCCTTTCTCTGCTAAAAGCAGTATGTGCTCCATTCCTCCTTCTCTGATGCTAGCTACTTTGGCAAAAGCCTCTTGTTTCAATGTACTTTAGCTATAGATTCTACTCAGTTCACCCATTTGCCCCACTTTTGTTGCAAATAACTGGGGAGAATGCATCACATGCAACAGCTTTTTCTCAGTGAATAAACCTGGCAAGCAGAATTTTAAAATGAAATAACAATCTTTGTTTTTAAAGAATGCTTTATTTACTACATTCTAGGAACGTACCATAAATGGAGCAAGAACTAAAACTCAAAAGTTTTAAACAATACAAAGAATAAAGATATAGCAAAACACCCAAAATACTAACACTTCTGAAACAAGGCGCACACATATATATATATATTTCTTTGTATAGTTTGTTCTTAAACCTAAAAATGTTCACATTTCAAGTTATAACTTACCTCAGTAGTGTATGTGAAGTGGTTGAGAAACCAGCATAAGGATAGACCACAAGTGGGAGGCTCAGAGATACCTAACTATACTACCAACTTTTGGCCCCGATCTTGTCATTGGAGCTGCTAGCCCCTGAGCTAATGAAGAGCCACAGGCATCAAGGCTATTCATTTTTAAAGTATTCTGGTGTCTGCCATGTTAAGATATCATCTCCATCTTTATTTTTGTTGCACATACTATACAGAAATATGTAAAATACAGTAAGAACTTTAGTTGCTGTTTAACCTAAAGACCTGGGACTGGATCATGCCTTTTGCTTCTGCAAGCAGAGGAGACTTGAATCTGGGTAGATCCCTGTTGGAGAGCACAGAAATGGGGAAAAGAGAATGATGGTTCCATCATTGTCTCTTCCACCATCTCGCCACTGCTGGAGTTTGCTAAGGTTTTGGTGGAGGGGCTGTGATGGGAGTGAAGTAGGGTATCAACTTGTATTGCATTGCATCATCTGCTGACTCAATGGGTTTTTATGCAGCAATCCAGTCAGGAGTTGAAGCTGCATTTACTCTTGTTTGTTCTTATCTGTGGCTACTGCTCATCGTGAGATGACTTAGCCAAAGGCAGCAGAGGTGGGAACCATTTCCCACTTCCTCTAGGCTGGGGCTTCTATTCTCCACCAATCCCCAAGAGAGCTGGGCTTGAAGGCTGCCCATTCCATGCAGTCAAGCCCTTGGATAACACTCTAATGGAGTTGGACCTTTGTGCTAAGGTCTAGGTTCATTTTTGGAAAGGCTGGAACATGTGATAAAACTCTCCTGGGAAGGAGCACTAGGGACAGAGTCTGATTTAATGGTTAACTTCCTCACAGCTCTTTTAATAGTTAAATAGCATTAAATGTAATAGCGTGTTACTAAGTAAAAAAGAGTGGCCCAATTTAAGATTAGAAAATACATAGCAGGTGGTCACTTAATTTAGGTAAATATGATCTGAAACTGTTGTCAGTGGATAAAACATACCATTATTGAATAGACCTACAGTTGGTTCTTAAAACAAAAAAGAAATAAAAATTGTGTATTCACTAACCTATTGCATAACTCATTAGAGTTATCTGGGCAAAGCTGATGCACTTCATAAAGTGAGTGAGCTATTTGCCATTTTACTGTATTTTACATTCACTGCATTACTAAATAAAAGCCTTTAAACAGGCCACAAAACACTGCAATAATATATTTACTTCTTAATAAAACACACTTTTTAATAACATTGAAATAAAATGTTTTTTTTTGTTTTGTGGCAAACCACATACCATGTAAATTAGCAACATAAAATGACTTTAAAATGTATATTAGAAGATATTTACAAACTATTTCTTAAATTCATAGGGGTCTTAGTCTCTGCCTTCCCTGATGTGCATGGAATTAGGTGTGAAGGGAGAATGAGAAGGAGGCTAGCCCCATTTTATTAAGCATAATATCACTAACACCCCTAGTACCTTAGAAATTTTGCATGAAACATGATGAAGCTATTGGTAAATAATGCAGTACTTCCTGCTGACAAAAACACATTTGGCTCTGTCTAAAACATCATACATTCTCTGTCACTACAACTTAACACTTAAAAAGAATAAAATAAGGAGCATTTAAAAAGAGACTAGGTTTTATACTGGAAGAAGATCTAAGTCAAGATACCTCTCATGAAATATTAGATACTCTGTGCATATGCTCAGAGACTGAGCTAGAAGTAACTTGAATAAATATAAAAGCCAGATATTATAGAAAATGCAGCAACCTCTTTTTTTGGCTAAAATGATTAACTTAATCATGCTTTAAAGAGGTTTGTTTTAGGAGGAGGTGTTTTTTTTAATATTGATGTTTGTTGTCTGTGATTTTAGATAGTGATAAACAAACTGTACTAATGCCAGCACAAAATGCAGAGGTCTTGCTCATTTTCAAATTGCACTTTCCAGTATAACTTTTTAAATAAGATACTTGTTGTTTTAAACAAGAACAAACAAATCTATTGTATGTATTCTTTAAATATTGAAAATATTCTTCAAAATATATTGTTTATACTTTTCCTAGCTGCTCAGATGCGCTTTTTAATATATAGTTGATATATTATTAAAGGCACTACAAAATAGAATTCTCTGGAGTGCAGAAGTTACTAAAAATAACCTTCATACCACAAATATATTGAAAATATAATTGCTAAAAAACCCCACCCCAACCAAAAAACCCCTTATGCAACCCATTACTGTATATGAATTTGTATAGGCAATGGGCTTAATGCACATAGGTCTTTAGAAATGTATGAATACAGGTTTGTTAAATTTTAAAAATATCCTAAAAAATTAGTGAAAACTTCACATATATAAAATATTTCAAACATAATATTTGATAACATTCTTCACTTTCAGATTTTGTTTCAGTTTACTGAGTCCAAACATATTCTTTTGCAGTAGGTTCTTTCTTCATAAATAGTAAAGTGTTCCTTCAGTGTTTGTCCCTCCCTTCCCGCCTCTTCCTCCTCCCCCCAATGTTTGACAGGCTCAGTATGTCTGGTAGACGTCATGTATTGGAACCTGGATTGTTGCAGTAGGAAATGCCTGAGGTATATAGCCGGCATATCCTCCATAAGCAGCTGCTGCTGCTGCAGCTGCTGCTGCATTCTTCTGTAGTGTGGCTATAGTTGCTGTTGTTGCAGCAGGAGCTGCAAACGGAACATAACTTGCACCATAAATCCCTGCAGCAGGAATTCTCTGTATATTTGGCGCCATGGTGTACACTGGAGTTAAGGGGCGACCCTAGGAACAAAAAAATTGGTACTGTATTTAATATTCCAACTCATAGACTTCATCCAGCAACTAGCAATTTAATCTACTGGTCTGAACATAATTATTTCACACATTATAGGATTTACTTCAGTTTTTTAATGTTGAAAAAGGCATAGGAGTGGGAGTTACGAAATTATGGATTTGATTCTGTTGGCAGGGCCAAGATTGATGGCCTGTAAGGGTGAAGACAGTATGCCATGGGTGATAGGGGGAAGGCAGGCCTGCTGATGGGGATGGGGGGGAGGGGGCGAACGGGGCAAAGGGGGCAACTGCCCCGGAGCAAGGCAATACTGTGGCAGCAGCCAGAGTTTTCGGACTTTTAAATTGCCTCAGATGTCCCCCACAGCGTGGCACAGTCCAGACGGTGCTGAGGCCTGGCTGCCCCTGCCTTTGCTGCCCTAGGTCCTGCCCCTTCCAGGAGTCCAAAGCCACCCTCACCACCTTGCCCATGGGCCCAGTGAGACCATCGGCTCCCTTGGGGGAAAGTAGGTCAAAGAAGCCATGTGCATCACCTGCTGTTCCAGGGGGTTCTGGAACCAGCACAGGCCAGAAAATAGGCAGGGCCAACTATGAATGGAGGGAGCTAGAGTATGAGGAGGATGTCGCTTCTGTCTTTGAATCTCTCTGATTCCTCAGCTACTATTACATTTAAATTTCTTGTCTCCGCTCTCAGAAATACTGCTCCTTCCTATCCCCTTTTGTCAAACTTTTTGTTGTCCCTCACTCCTCTGTGCAATGTGTGTTGCCAGCCTTGTCTGCTCACTTTCAACTGCCTGCACAGTCACTTTTGTGCCCTCTTCCATATGGCTCTTATGCATGGTTCAAGATCTCTATCCATATTTACATCCCTCTTAAAGATAAATCTAACTGACTTTAATACAAATGGCCTTCTTTCTGGTTTCCTTAAATTCTGTCCACATTTCTGTTTTTCCTTACTCCAGGCAGGAATTGTCCCTTCTTGGATGTCTGTAAAGTATCTAGTACTTCGTACGTGAATAGATAATCATCTCCTAGGTAGTTTTTTTGCCAGCAGGGCTTATGTGATACTCCAAAGGTAAGCTGAACCTGTTTTCTTTTGCTATAGGCAGCAGTGGTATCACCACCTGCTTTCACCTAAGAGTACATTCCCCACTATGGTGCCACTGCCCTTGCTGGTGCAGGAAGCATTAGTTCTCCCAGACAAATCAAGCTATTGGGGCACGTCTAGACTACGTTTTTATTTCCGTGTAAATTTGCATATCTTCTTCCGATCGCATTTTTGAAAGAGGATCTTTCAAAAGTGAAAGTAGTCTGGATGCGTTTTTTTTGGGGGGGGGACCCCCTTTTTTAAAAAAAACAAAACCAAAAACACGCTCTTCCTTAAAAAAAAAAAAAAAAAGAGGCTTACGCGGTTTTTCAAAAAAGGGGTTCCCCCCCCAAAAAAAGGCCTGCAGACTACTTTCACTTTCAAATGATCCTCTTTGAAAATGTGATTGGAAGAAAATATGCAAATTCCCACAGAATTTGCATATCCTCTTTCGAAATAAAAACATAGTCTAGATGTGCCCTTAGAGGCATATCAAATTCCTAGGTTCTGTTCCTTGTTGTGACCCAGAGCAAATCACTGGGCCTCAAGTCTGTGTGTAACATTGCCTGTTGTGAGACTAAATTCACTCATGCTGTGTAGAAGAATCTTCTACACAGAGATTCTTGTGTAGAAAGTGCTACTGAAGTGCAAAGTATTATTTATATTTCCCCTTGCCACTGTTCATCTTCTGAAATCTCACAACTTGTTTCCAAAGTGCTTGTTATGCTTATAAGAAGCACATGCCCTTTTGAGATTTAGCTAATCTGCAATAGGTAATGTTACTCCTAGTTTGCCGGTTTGGGGCTAAGTGATTTAGTGTAGTGTGAGACAGTTGTCAAGGTAGGGCTGTTTGTTTAGTTATTAAGCTAAAAAATCGCCCCTTAAAACTGTGGCCTGGCAAGAGGCCAGGATTTCAATGTACCAAGCTAATCTTAGCTAGAATTATGTACTGAATTTACCTGAAAAGGTGGAGGGGTTGAAACTGCAGGTATAACAGCTGCTGCTGCTGCTGCTGCCGCTGCCGCCGCACTAGCTGGATCTTGCTGGACAGCAATGGGATTAAGCATATGTTCCACTGCATGGATTTTGCCATCTTCCATCATCTTGGCTGTGGGAGCTGCCTGAAACATGGAGTACTGGGCACCAATAGCAGGGATTGCCACTAGAATAGACCACAGACACAAAAACATATTGGAGTTATATCTCCAATTTACACCATGTTCATCACTGTGATATACAACGTAAAAGGTCTAAGGAGTGCTTCTCAGTTCATTTATAAATTACAATAAATACTTTAAGGTGTGCTCATGGACTCAGCACTACAGTTCTGTATGTATTGCATACTTTTCAAACACTTTTACCTCAATGGGCTTTTAAAGCAGCACTCTATCCTAAAGAGAATTACACTGAAAATTTGCCAGGAAACTTGAAGGTTACACCAATCTGTTCAGCTTACAATTGTCTTCATCTAGAGGCCTAAAGAGAGGATAAGTTTGAGTATGCAGTGCTCCATTTTGATCTCAGTTATTGCCTCTGAAATCAAGGTGGGAGTATTGCATACTGGGACCCAAAGTTTCCATAGACATAACTGCTGTATTGAAAGAAGAGTGCAATTTGTATTTTGTAACTGTGGGTAGCAGTTGGCCTATAGGCGTCACTTTGGCCTTCTGTGCACTATAATTACTTACTATGGTATATTTTTCTGGCTTGACTTGACTGCATGTATTTCATCACATCTTTCTGCTTGACTTTTATCTCCACTTATTTATTTAATTTAAAATACCTCTTAAGTCTTTCTTATGTCAAAAAGCGGGTAATTCGGAATAAATAGAAGAACAAGGGGAAAGAGCTAGGATGGTGAGGGTTATACATGCAATGGCTGTGAGTTTGTATACCTTTCCGAATGGCATTCGGCTGCGTTGCTTAGAAAACAAACTTGTCCTGCTGAAAATCTCCAGCAATCACATGTGTTTTTTAAAATGTACAGTCAGCTTTTGATTGATTAATCTTTCAAGAATGAGCTTATAGATACCTGTGGAGGTGATGTTTGAGTTGGGATCTGAAATAGCTTTAAGCAATAGATCAGGTTTAGTTTTGGTGGTGTTGAAATCTTGCAAGAATCTAAATTGGCAGAAATCTTGAGAGCTCAGCAGTTCTGTTTTCCATCATTTTGACTAAAAGAACTCACAAGAACCCCTCTTTTTTATAAGATTCTGGCCACATGTGAACAGGGATCAGATATAAGCCCTTTCCAATTCAGAACAGGATCTGGTACTATTGGCAGGTTTGGATCTAATTTGAAAATACATAAACTCAAGATTCTGCCTCTGGCCTATCTTTGGAGTGCTAATAAATTAGACAGATACTATAAATACATATGTACCAGGTAAGAATATAGTGTGTATGTCAAAATCACCTTTCAAATAGTTTCTAGAAATACCTGAAACTCCTAAGATGTATTCAGAGTGGGAATGCTCTCTCACTGAGAACTGACATCTTGGCCAAGCAGTCTGAGGATATAGGTTAAATTAGCTCATTTTTTTTCTTTGAAAACACACTTTGTTTTTGAAAATCATCTACCTTTTGTCATGCAGAAACTAAGCTCTTTTCTCAAACTACATCATTAAACTATTAAGATGGCATGTTGAGATCTTCCTTTAGGAGTGTTGATTTTTTAAAATTGTATTTAAGATAAGTGCTTATCTTAAAAGTGATTTCCACTTATTTGTAATTGATTGTTATTAGAGTATTTTATAATGTTACAATTACAATCAAGTGCATCTTTACTGAAACATCAGTGGTGTTTTATTAGTAGTATGTCTGTTACAATTATGATTACACTGTAGAGAGAGGGCATGATCACTTTTTTTCAGTGGCTTACCCTAATCACCTGAAGTAGATTCTACTTCATACTATTTATTCCAAACAGAAGTCTATTCAAATATGGTTTAGAGACCTTAACAACTTTATTCTAGCCACTATCATATTCTCCAGTAAACACAAAGGGCTAGATTCTTAATTGCAAACAGGCTTTTGCTAAGGGGGTTGTGGAAAGGAACTAGTTGCTGGTCCTCAGGCTCATTCTCCACTTGTCCCAGAGTAACCTAGAATAGCCTCAAGGCAAAAGATTGCTGGCTAGTAACAGCACATAAGGGGCTATCTGCCAGCCAGAAATTACTTGAACACTGTGATCAAGTCACCTCCTTCCTGCTCTACCATAATCCTAATTTGAAGGTTGCAGGAGGATAACTAGGTTTGGGAATATCTTGTTCCCTTGGCCTGTGGAGCCCACACAAGTGATTATAGCTAGTAACCTTCAGCGAGTGGTGCTGGAGAATGCATTTCAACCCTCACATTTCTAGAGAGGATGGTGAGTGCCAGATTTGAATAGAATGGTTGGCCAAACTCAGCAGGAAGAATCTGGAGTTACTGGTCACAGCTGGTTGAGTGAGGCTGTTAATTTACCCAAACCAATCTGCATCTAAAAAGTTCAAGCCCGGTTCAAAGAACAGCCTCTTTATTTTCCCCAGCCACCTCCCAACAGGTTTGTCCATTATACTAACCTGCACCGGGTTTAATGGCAACTGGATTGACAGCAGACAGCTCCAAATTGGATACAAGCTCAAATCCTTTTTCTTGCTGTTTTCCTTTCCCTTCGTGGTATCTGCTATATATTCCACGGCCTGCAGAATATCCCCCCAGATAAGAGCCTCTGGGACCAGGGGCTCTGTTGCCAGCTGCACCTCGCCCTCTGCCTCTTATGCTGCCTGCTTATAATAACAACATAACAAAAATGAGAATGAATAACATACAGTAACAGAATGGGGGAAAGCTTAACACCCCACACATGGGCATTTGTATAGTAATATGGTTGCTGAAGTCAGAGTATCTTAATTTGAATGACTACGTTCTTGAAAGCAAAGGGAATCTTGCTTGGGTCAAGAACTGCATAATCAGACAATGCACGTTCTGCTGTTTGTAGTACTATTCCTTGCATGACTAGATTTTACTAATACAGTTCAGACTTTTGGTATTTTCTGGAGTTTGTTAAAAAATTTTATACTAAATTTTCCAAAAGTATTGCCTAAATTTATATAAGCACTTTCACAAATGCCACTATGGTACTTTTGGTCCGGTGATATAGCTGTATCTTTAAGGCAAGTTGGTTCGTTGGTTATTCAGACATCCAATTTGTAATGACAGAACAATATCACTTGTAATTACAAATGTCAGTTATAATTGTTGGAGTTTAATTTTTGCTGGATGATTAATTTTTGGGTTAATTTTTAATATGCCAAATTTGATAACTAAATTCAATTCCATATAAGAGAACTATGTCTAACTTTTATAGCATCTTTCATCCACAGATCTCCAAGCTTTTCAAAAAGGAGTTTACAAGTATGATCAGTTTTTTACAGATTCTGTAACTGAGGCAGAGAGTTTATGGATAAAGTTTTCAAAGTCCTGTGTTCTGATAAATAAAGCTCAGGTACACACACTCACTTACTTTACATCTGTGTATATATTAGAAAGGGATTGTCTATAGAAAAATGTCCTCAATATATTAGTATTAATACATTAAAGTAAGATGAGTATAATTAGGATGAACTGTGTTGCAAAGGTACGTTAAGAAAAAATTTAAAATGTGTCAGGTATAATCTATTTAAGATGACTTCATGGTCCCCTCTCCATCCTTTAAAGCAAAGCTAGCAATAATGCTCGCTAACTAGATCATGTTCAGATGTGCTCACTAACCTTTCACAAAGTAATCTCGGTTGGGACCGATCAGAGCATTGTATGGATACCCATAATATGCTAGTGTGTACGGATCGCAAGAGTAAACATAGCTGGGTTGCTGAGTTACTTCTGTTGTTGTTGTTGCTCCTCCTTTAGCTGCTTTCTGATAACGAGTATACTGCTCCTTGTCTACTGGTTTGGCTAAGGTAACTTCCAGGCATGAGCCTTCAATTTCAGTGCCATTGAGGTTGTTCATGGCCTGCACTGCATCTTCCCTGCTTGTAAAGTGCACAAAGGCATAATCACGTATTTTTTTAACCCGTTCTACGCAGCCAGGGTTAAACTGTCCAAAGATTTTTTTAATTGTATCCTCTGTGGTTTCAATCATTAAATTCCTCACATATAGGATTTTAACAGTCTCCATTACATCTTCATCAACATCTATTTCTGGTTCTGCCCAGTCAACAGCAATTTGGTGGCCCCACAGTTGGATTCTCCCAGGCATCAGCTTTCTCCTTGCCATGGCGGCCGCTCGATGGCTTTCATACTCCACAAAGGCAAAGCCTCTATTTTTCATCTTGTCTGCTGCACTTGCATACACAATGACATCTAGTACACCCTCTGTCACCTTAGAGATCTCTTCTAGTATTTCCTCTCTCTTCTTCATCTTGGGTATACCTCCAATGAACAGCCTACAGTTATCCACGCTGCAACAAACACCTAGAAGCCTACCAGGACGGATTTCATAGTTGTTCAGTTCTCTCACAGCACGTTTGGCTTCGTGTTTGTGTGTGTACATAACAAAAGCATAGCCACGGTTTTTCCCATCAAAGTCCATCATCAAGCGCATTTCATAGATACGTCCTACAGACTCAAACACAGGCACTAGCTCATCTTCGTACACATCACGTGGAATTTTACCAACAAAGACTTCGCAGCCACGAGGCGGGTGCAACCCCTCCCAGCCAGGTGGAGGTCCGCCGTACTTGCGTTGCCCATTCTCTTGAATCATGGTATATCCAGTACGCTCCATGAGTGCCAACAGAGCAGCCTCGTTGGGTGCACCAGCTACACCCTCAGGAACTTTGGTTGTAGACATGTTGGAAGAGTCGTTACTCATCCTAGCAGTGGAATCCTCAGCTGTCATTATGTCAAAATCATTCAAAGTGTGATGAAACCTAAATAAAGAAAGGGAGGGGAAAAAAGAGGACATTAATTAACTGTTGTTAACATGACAGTAATCTGGCTCTTTGTAGCAATTTAGGTTCAAGAATAGGCTAAGACTGTTAAATACAAACCCTAAAAATTAAATAGCAAAATATGCTCTCTTGCATGTGGTGAATACCTGCTGAGGAAACTCCATGAATTTAGTTTCCTTCAAATCTTCCCCTCGTATGAGAGAATCCAAAAGGAGGAAGGCAGTGATTCAATATCACATGAACTATGCAGCTCTTTTCTGCGCAAAAGTCCACTCTGAGATGAGTATACGCATGTAACCTAAGCAAATGCTGCTATTAGTAGTGTTACTTGGGCTATGTCTACATGAGACTTACTGTAGCTCGTCTGTACTGATGCAGCTGCACTGCTATAAGAGTGCTCATGTAGCCATTCTATACCAGCAGAAAAGAGGTCTTCCAGTGAAGAGGAGAGGGATAGCTCAGTGGCTTGAGCATAAGCCTGCTAAACCCAGGGTTGTGAGCTCAATCCTTGAGGGGACCATTTAGGAATCTGGGGTAAATCTGTCAGGGATGGTACTTGGTCCTGCTGTGAAGGCAGAGACTGGACTCGATGACCTTTCAAGGTCCCTTCCAGTTCTATGAAATAAGTATATCTCCATATATTTTTATTTATTGACATAATTAAATCACTCCAAGCAGCAGTGGTAGCAGTTGTCAATCGAAAAAGCTGGTATAACTTATGTTGCTCACAGTTCATTCCTCTCCCCACCACCATCCCAGCAACATGAGTTTTATTGGTATAAGTGGTAGAGTGGATAGTTTTTGCCACAGAAGGGAAGGATACCTCAGAGACCAGTTGTCACCAGGATCCTCAAGATCTCATGGAGTTGATCTCCTAACTAAAAAGGGGCTACTACTGATCAGAAAATGAGTGATCCCACTGAACAAGATCCCCCATTTTCATGGTCCCCAGTTGGAATCCTTGCTATCAGTGTACCACTCTACTCATGGTCAATTAGGTGTTAAATAATTTTATAGCAAACTATAGATAAGGATTATTAAGCATTTGGAGCAGTGCTTGTAAACTAAGAACTTCCAACTCTCTGTGGACTTGCAGAACTAAATCTGATATGTAGATAAAACAATTTTATCTCTTTCACCAACAGAAGTTTGTCCAATAAAAGATATTACCTCACCCACCGTGTTTCTCTAATAAACATAGGAAAACTACCATGTACAGGAAAAGCTGTTTATGAAGTTTCATTCTGTATATAAGTAGAATGATAACATTGAAGAGACTATCTACTTGAGAGAGTCTTGCTTCAAAAAAGAGAATAGAAATGCTAACTTATTACTGAAAGCGAAGGAGTTTTCCTCTAGATCAATTAAAAGAATAGTTGCTTTTGGATTTTGAGGGTCATTGGTGCATAGATATTAAGGCTAGATGGGGTCAGGAGATAATTTAATCTAACCTCCTGTGTATCACAGATCATCACATTTCACTGAGTTGTCCCTGTATGGAGCTACATAACTTGAGTTTGGCTAAAGCATATCTTCCAGAAAGGCATCCATCCTTGATCAGAAGACCTCAAGAGAGACAGAATCCATCACCTGCCTTGGTAGTTTGTTCCATTGGTTAATCACCCCTGCTGCTAAAAATTGTTCCTTATTTCTAATATGAATTTGTCTCACTTCAGCTGCCAGCCATTGATTCTAACTGTGTCTTGCACTGTTAGATTATAGAGTTCTTTAGTACAGTACTTGATATTTTCTTTCCATTAAGGTATTGATACACACCACCTTTTATTCCTCCCTCTCCAGCCAGCACTGAGAAGAAGCCAGTAGACAGGGTGGCTGTGTCAAGACGGGCAAGTTTTTCCGCAAAATCATCTGATTTTGCGGAAGAACTTGCCAGCTGTCTACACTGGCCGTTTGAATTTCTGGAAAAGCACTGATGATCTCATGTAAGATCGTCAGTGATTTTCCGGAAAAAACTATGTTGCGCCCTTTTGGGCAAAAGTCTTTTTCTGAAAGACTTTTGCCCAAAAGGGCCAGTGTAGACAGCATAGTACTGTTTTACGCAAAAAAGCCCCGATCGCGAAAATGGCGATCAGGGCTTTTTTGCGGAAAACCACATCTAGATTGGCCATGGACGCTTTTCCGGAAAAGCATCCTGCCAATCTAGACGTGCTTTTCCGAAAATACTTTTAATGGAAAAGTCTTCCGTTAAAAGCATTTTCGGAAATTCATGCCAGTCTAGACGTAGCCGGTGGGTGGTCCACCCCTGCCTTTGCCAATGCTGGGTAAGTCTTCTAGTAGCACATAAACAATTCTAGTCACTATATTTCAGAGCGGTAGCCATGTTAGTCTGTAACTGGAAAAACTTAAACAACAAATAGTCTTGCAGCACATTAGAAACTAACAAAAAATGTAGATGGTATCATGAGCTTTTGTGGGCACAACCCACTTCTTCAGATGGAGTGGGTTGTGCCCACAAAAGCTCATGATTAGTCCCTAAGGTGCTACAGGACTATTTGTTGTTTTTCTATTACTAGCGCCAGAGACCATTATGTGCTCTATAACTGATGTCACTTTTAAAAATAAGTTTCAAAACCTGTCTGTATGCCCTTTCATTAGGGATGTAAATGGTTGGCTTACTGGTTAATGAGCTATTTCAGGGGGCTGGGTGACACCACCCGAGGCAGCCACAGGTGCTGGAGAACGCAGGAGGATTTGCTGCAGAAGCACATCTCTGTGCTCTGGGCCCTGCATGAGATGATGGACCAGAGGCTACGGGAGGACATGCAGTTGCAGAGAGAAACCTGGAGGGAGTTGCTGCAGCAGGGCCACACCATGTATGCAACTGTGCGGTCCCTTCTCAGCCACCCAGAGCCAGCTCCTGCTTCTGCTGCTGCTGCTGCTCCTGCTCCAGCTGCAGTCCCTGCCCCTCTTCCCATGGCTGACCCTGCTCCAGCTCACCCTCCTTCTCCCCCTAGTCTCCCCTCCCCCCGAGGTCCCCACAGTCCCCACACACGAGGCGGTTGAACTATCCAAGCCAGGCACCAATCCCAGCCCCAACCCTGAGCCTCATCCTCTCCCCTTTTCCCACTTCTAGCTCCCACCTCCCTGCTCCACAGTTCTCATACCCAGGGCTCGCTGAGCCGCAGCGAGCCCTGCTCGCCAGCCACGTTGTCAAGCGATCTGCGCAGATTGCCCGAACCCGGCTCTTCCAGGTTGTAATCTACTCACCATGGGCGAGTAGATTGTCAAGCCCTGCTCATATCCCCTCCCTCTCCCCCCTAGTCTCCTCCCTTCTCCCACATTCTTTCCCTGGTCCCGCCCCAATTACTTCTGCCCCAAATAAATAACCAAAGAGTTCTTTTTTTTCCAAAAACAATGAATTTGTTTTATTGTCTCTGCAATGGAGGGGATGAAGGGGGGAAGTGCGGGGTGTTGGAAGAAAGGCAGAGGGGCAAGGCACAGGCTCCTAGTGGGGAGGCCCCGGGGAGAGTGTCACTGGGGTCCTTGTGAGAAATTCTCCTTCAGGGCCTTCTGGATGCACACCCCCACTTGATAGGCCTGCTTGATAGCAGCTGTGTACAGCTGTTTAAAGGCCCTGCCTACCTGGCCTCTGCCCCCCACACAGGAGAAACGCCTCCCCCTTCCTCTCAAGCAGGATGTGGAGCACGCATCAGGCGACCACCACCTGGGAGATGTTCCACTCCCCTACATCCAGCGGGGTGAGGAGGGATCGGAAATAGGCCTTGAGATACCTGAAGGCACCCTCCACTATCATGTGGGCACTGCTGAGCCTGGCATTAAAGTGTTCTTTGCTGGGGTCAAGGTGGCTGGTGTGAGCCACGGCGTGAGAGGTTAGGCCACGTTCCCCATGATGCACAGTGGCATGTCCAAGTCCCCAACCCTGATGGTGTGCTCAGGGAAGGAAGTGCCAGCCTCCATCTTCTGGAACAGGCTGGAATTGTGGAACATGCAGATGTCGTACGCCTTCGCCGAACACCCAACGATGTCGCTGAACTGGCTGCGGTGGTTGACAAGGGCCTGCAGGACCATTGAGAAGTAACCCTTGCAGTTTGTGTAGACAGATGTCTGGTGGTCAGGGGCCCAGATGAAGATATGGGTATCATCAATAGTCCCCCCGCAGTTGGGGAAGCCCATGGCAGAAAGCTGGTGACAATGGGGTCCACGTCGCTGAGGTGAATGACCCTCACCACCTGTGGGAGACAAACAGCGAATCGCAATGGTGCCAGAGCCTTCCCCTCCCCATACTTCTCCCAGGAGCAAACCACTATGTAGCCCATCCCCCGCTAGGGCTGTATGAGGATGGGCTGGAGAACTGCCTGGAGAAGGGTGCTTTCCCCCCCCACACTACCCCATCTCCAAGTCCCCCTTGAAGTTCCCCATTCCAGCACTTTACCCCCAACCCTCCAGGGACTTTAGCCTGAGAGCACCATACCTGCATGATGGGGGCACCAATGGTCAACTTCCCCATGCCAAATTGGTTCCCGATAGATTGGTAACTGTCCGGCGTGGCGAGCTTCCAAATAGAGATAGCGACCCATTTCTCCAGGGGGATGGCAGGTCTCAAATGGGTGTCCTGTCAAGTAAGGGCAGGAGCGAGCCAGGCACACAGCTCCAGAAAGATAGTCTTCTTTATGCAGAAATTCTGGAGCCATTGCTGGTCGTCCCATCACTCCATAACAAGCTGGTCCCACCAGTTGGAACTATTATCCACCTGCCAGAAGTGGCGGTGCAAGGTGGGGTACAGCTGGAAGAGCTGCACTCCCAGCCGGATAGTGAGGGTCTCCTCAATCAGCTGGGGGCAGCCTGCCGAAACTGCTATAGAAACTGCAGCACCACAGACAGAGGCCGTTGTGTGCCCAGAGACAGCTCTGTCTCCATAGCTGGGAGTGCTGTGGTGTCCAACAAGGCAATCAAAGCACATAGTGAATATGCTTAGCTTTCCCTCAGAGGTAGACAAGCAGAAGAAGAACCTGAGAAATGGTTGTATGGCAGGGTAGGATAGGATAGGGTGGGGTGGGGTGGGGTGGGGTGTCCCTTTAAGCATGAGTCTAAGATAGCCTCAGGCAGCAGCTGCAGGAAGTAACCATGTCTTGATGCCCTGCCTGAAGTGTTTCCAGGTGGCCTTAAATACGATTCAGTGTCCAATCAATGTGGACGCGCTATTTTGAAATAGCTAAGTGCTATTTCATTGCAATTTTTGAGTGAGGATGCACTATTTAGAAATAAGCTACAGGTATTTAAAAAAATTTAGAGTACCTTATTTTGAAATAAGCATGCAATGTAGACGTACCCTGTGAGAAGTAACTTCTTAGAACAGTTATTACAAATAAAATAAGGCTCATGGCACCAACTGTAAACTTTAAGACACCTGATGCCTACCTTACTTGATGTAGGAATTGTAATGTAGAGTGAGTCAAACATTTTCTGATGAATATTTTTCTGATGCAAATTGCTGTTTTATCAGAATTGATGCAGTCTATGGGAATGTGTCCATTTTGATGACATTTTATTTAAGAATTTAAAAAAAATTCAATAAAGGTTGGAGCATTCCATTTTGACAATCTAGGAAAGGGAACATTTTGATTTTTGTTGTTGTTACAAAATAACTGTTTCAATTTTTTTTATTAAATCAATTTAAAAAAAATCAAAGTGAAAAGAAAACTACTCAATTTTATTGAAACACAATATTTCAGTCTGATGTGTTGGCATAGCTATGTTGGTCAAGAGTATAATTTTTTCACACTCCTGATTGACATAGCAATACCATTATATAAGCTTTAGGTGGACACCAAGGCTCAGTTACCTGACTTTTTTTGGGGGTCTCACTTCCCTTTGTTTCTTCATGATTGTTTTCTCTTTCCTGGGTATTTTTTCAGATTCTCCTGTTGTCTGTTCCATTCCACATATTGCACTAATATATCTTCCTCTTTGTCTCCACACTGTTCTCCTCCAAGTTCTTTTCCCTATACTGCTTCTTCCTGTTCCATGTGTTCTCTCTCATGTAGAATTTGACCCCTTGTAGGTTCCCCGTTGTTTGTTACTGCAGTGCCACAGAGTGCAAAGGCCTCAGTTTGTCCCATGTACACTTACGTTACTCAGTTGAACACACATTTGAGCTTTGCCTGCTGTATGACACAATAGAAAACTTCAAAGTTCAGATAAAATTTCTTTTGGCTAGAAAAACATCCAGTGTATGTTTTCAGGGCATTTTCATTTGATTATTACGGCTTTTTTCATGCAGCAGATTTGTTTTGTTTTTTTCCAGAGGTGTGTGCGTATAGCAACCATTCTCATGCACAATATTAATTTTAAGATGTCTTTCTGGAGTGTACAGAACCATATGTACATAGTATATAATAAGCTAGTGAATGAAACTTAAATCTACTACCTTGCAAACTGTATTGTTGCAGTGTGAGAGCTAATATAGTACAAATGTAATAGGCTCACACTTAAGTCAAAGATTCCTTATTTGATGATTAAGGATGATGATTTCCTTATTTCCATGATGACTAATATGGGTAAAAATATATATATTTACACTTTGAAGCACATGGTCTTGTGATACATTAGAGCTCAATTCCTCATCTACGGTATCCAAAGAGGAGGCTGTACCGGCTTCACAGTGACACAAGATCATATGAAAAAAGGTCATTATTCTTTAAAACTGTTGTGAAAATGAGAATGTAGGAGTTAACACATTTTACGTGACTTATCTAGAAATGTATTAAAACTGCGGTTGCTATAGTGACTGCTGTAATACATGCCCAATCTCTGAAATACTCAGGAATAAAAAATACAAAGCATGCATATGAACTGATTAAAAATTGGAATATATTTAAAAAATCATATCAATGCATCCATTTAGCTACCTATTTATATTGTTCCCATTACCAAGTACATAAGCATCTCAAACACTAATGAATGACTTTCTCCTCAGAACATTCTTGTGTGGTAGGGAAGCATTTATTTCATAGTGGGGAACTGAAGTACTGAAATATTGTAAGTTGTCCAAAGCCTCACAAGAAGTCTGGAGTGCAAAGATAGTAGCTGAAGCTAGATCTCAGGAGTCTTACTGAAGTGTCTTATCTTCAAGGCCATCTTTAACCATCATGTATTCGATATCTGTGCATATATGATATTTATTATGTATATTGTAGCTCTGTTTGTCTTTTTATACCTGCCCCCTCATCCTCTCTCATTAAAAGTTTAACACATTTATGATCTAAAAGCGAAACCCAGTTTGGTCTACCTTCACAGGATGCTGGTTCAGTTCCTCAGGGGTATGCAAGAATCCCAGTTTTAACCTTCCAAGGCTTCGGGGAGGGGGAGAGAAGAGAAACACTTAGCCCTGGGGATACAGAACAATTTTTCTTTGCTCACTGGCAACCCCTCTGGTTAACTACCTGTCTAATCTGCATAGGTATTTATACCTTAGCCATTACTGTAGATTCTGAATGTCTAAAGATTAAGGCTGTGTATACATTGCACCTTACAGTGGCATGGCTATGTCACTGTAAGTCATTGGTCAACATACTGAGTTTGTTTATTCTCAGCAGCCTAGAATAATTTAATTTGGAGTCAAACCTATCTACAGGCACTCTGGCTGATTTTTGGATCCTGCTAAAATAGGACATTTAAGAAAATTATCTGATGAGGTCGTTCTCTAAAATATTACCACAGGTTAGTTAACTCCAGGACAAATCCTATTAGTCAGTCTGGGTTTTCAGAAGGCCATTTACCATTGAGTGATTTTTTTAAATACTTTTCCTATGATAGACTGCATAAAAATTCATAGAAAGATCATGCAGCATTCATTAGTGAAAACATGTCAGTCATATTTTCTGCTAGAAAACTTCTCAGTTTTGCACTATACAACTTTGCTAGCTGATTTCCTCAATATTAGTAAAATCACTCAAATAAAGCAACAGTAGAAGGCATCTTAACAAAAGGTCCTGCGTAACGTTGACACAAAGTATTAATTTCATTTTTAGGTGTGACACTTTTATTTAGTTAAAATTCCTTGTACACAATAGCCCCCACCTCATAAGTTCAATTGCAGCTACAAAAGTACCATTACAGCTGTAGAAGTCAAATAGTCTTTTAAAACATCTGTGTGGCTTTAAAGTGCTAACGTTAAATTTTTCACAATACCTGTTAAATGTTATAAAAATATAAATTGGCATCCAGTTTTAGAAACTGTGAGGATTTTTTAAAAATTCTATGGCAATACTCTTATTGAAAAAAATATACCCGTCTGAAGATCCCTTCTGAGAAAATAAAACATTTTAAATTATTTGATTTGCATATAGTAATTGCATCTATTATAATTTACTCCCTTCCTTGGCAAGACTGTCAAGTAACCTGCTTTGACAGCCACTTAGGCATAATATAGGCATTCACTTTGGATTTGATTTAATGAATATTTTTCTTTGCTTTCTGCAGCCATGTACAGTATAGCAGATGAGAGACTTCTGACTCCAAACCTAATTGTAGCCCTGGCCATATTTCGGTATATCCATAGCAGGGAACCCGGTTACAACATGGTAATAGAAACCATGCTGTAGCCTAATAATGTAAACACTTGCTACATAGTACTGTGCTTTCTACAGCATGGGAATACAGGATCATTCCTTGTGTGTATAACCAGATTAGAGAACAACTTCTTGTCACCAGGCTATCTGATTTAATTGTATTTATAGTGTCGACAGTCTATTCATCACGGGTGGGTTAGTAGGAGCCTGTTGGTAGAGGAATCCACTGAAAGTCAGTAAGACCAGACAGACAAAGTTATTTTTTATAGCTCATGATGCCAAAACTGAAGTTAAAAAAAAAAGGAGAGTGATTGGATCTTTTTTTGCCAGTTCCCACTTAAAACCAAAAATCCAGAAATAAAATCCAAAATGAATATTTAGAAGTATGGATCCTTGTCAGTTGGAGGGATTCATGGTCTCACTGGCCATTTAATGAAAAAGGAAGCTCTTCAAGCCCTTGGCCCATCACTTACTGTCTTTGTTATCCTTAATTATAGGCCCTGAGTCAGAAGAGCATTTATTATATACACTTAAAAATATAAGCATATGCTTTGCTGAATTAAGACCCTAGAGCTCTGTCCAACTCCTGTTAAAATTAATGAGAGAATCACAAGACTTTGAATGTTGGATCTGAAGAGAGAGATGTATACTGCTCCTTTTTATGACAATGCTTAGGATGCTGGAGGTATGTGTGTAAGATGAGTATGATGATGGCTCTCTGCCCTTAAGTCTAATTTAAAAAGATATACTGCAAAACAGTAAAGTGCGGGAGCACAGTGTATGAGAGAGGGTCAGTGTTGGGAGCTAGCAAAGGGAATTCATTTTAAGAGGATTTGCAGGAGAGGTAGAGCATTTGGCAGATGGGAAAGAGGAGGTTGTTCCAAACTGACATGAAAAAAGTCACCAAGTTGAGAGAGGGAAAGAAGCAGGGGGTGGGGGGGGGGTGGGGATCAGGGTAGAACAATATGTTTAGGACAAAACAGGAGCTGAGACACAGGTAGAGGTAGAGCTATGCAGACTTTACAGCTGATGATAAAGGGTTACAGCTTTAGTGAAAAGCTAGAGGAAGCCAAGGAAGGGCTATTAGTGGCTGACATGGCCAGAGTAAAACCAAAGAGAGATGATTTCAGCTGCATTTTATAGAATGGAGGTGTGAGAAGTATGGAAAGGAAGACGTTACAGTAGGCAATGCCAACATCAGTCTCTAAGGAAGTGGAGTTAAGGCCTCCCTAGTGTAGTTCAATATTCTTGGTTAACATCAGGATGGGTCATTTGAACAGGAAACAGTCTGTGTTAAGATATTTAGGTTATACTTAAGAATGTCATAGTGTGTGTGTGTGTCTCTTCACACACACACACACACACACACACACACACACACACACACACACACACACACTCTTTGCTTTGTCTATTGAAACTTTTTTTTTTTTTAAGGAAAGGTAGCAATAAAATGTTTGGTTTGTTTGGTTTTTTCCTCGATTTTTAAAGGGGATCTTCATGTTAGCATTTCAGAGATTTATGCAATAGTGGAAAAAAATCACCAGTTGCAAAGAAACTCATTTAAATGTCATTTGTTTATAAATAATATATTACAACTTCTTTTCAATATTTGCTTGACATAGATGCATCTACTCTTATGATGTGCTATAATACTTAACATTTAGTTACTAAGAACAGGAAAACTCAGCAGAAAGAATAAATCTCTCTCTCTCTCTCTCTTTTCAGTGCTATTTTTATTCTCCTTCATCCATAAACATTTTTGGTCAGAGGGATTCTCTAAACTATAAAATTCCAAATGATGGGTTCTGGAATTCCCATTTCTACTATCTGAGTGAGTCTATTTGTCTGTCCAAGAACTCCTCCTAAACCGTAAGAGCTAGGAACACCAAATTTCGTATGCAGCTTCTTCTTATCCTAATTTAAACCAAGGTCAGGGGTTGGTTGTGCCTGGAAAACTGGAAGTGCTTGGAATGAGTCTTTTTGATAACGTGGAAAGGGAGCCCACGAGGTCAGATTTTAATCAGACCCTGAAGTTCATGGACAAAAAAAATCTCCACGTGCATATAGCCACATTTATTCATGAGTTGTGGGAGTTGTATTACAGCCATACAGTACATTTTCTATAAATTACAATATTTATTGCTTACTACATGCATGTGGGCATATGTGTGGTGATTGTTAATAATACATGGATGAGGATTCAATTTCACAGGATTATTGAGAACAAATCACTGGGTCCTTTAACACAGCAGTTCTCAAACTTTTTGGCTCCGGAGCCCTTTACACGTGTAAAAATTTATGCGGAGCTCCAGCAGTTCACTGATTGTATGTGTTGTACCTATTTATGTTTCCAGTTTGTCAACCTCGCAGAGCCCCTGGAGATACCTCGCGGAGCCCTGGGACTCCGCGGAGCACAGTTTGAGAAACACTGCTTTAACACAATAGAAGAATTTCACTCAGTGTTTTCAGTTTTATTTTTTGATACAGATTAGATGATAACAAGATTTTCTGTTTGTTTTAACATATCTGAAAAAGGAGAAGAGCCAAGAAATGTATATTGGGGATTAAAAATTTTCAAAGTGCTCAGCATTAGCTTAGCTCTGCCTCCACTGAAGTCAATGGTAAATTTCCAATAGCTTCAGTAGGAACACAATTAGGCCAATTTTTATTGCTTTTCAAAATCCCAGCCTGAAGGTCTTTCCTTACGTCCTTTTAGTTTTGTCCCCTATTTTGTACCCTGACTTGTTGCTCAAATATTATATCACAGTAAAATCTCTTTAGTGTCACCCAACAATTCACCGAGGGCACGTCTACACAGTAAATTATTTCAAAATAACGAGTGTTATTTCGAAATAACATAGTCCACATCTACACAGCAGGCAGTTTTTTCGAAATGTTGTCAAAATACTGTCAAACTGGAGGACTTCTTACTTCGACTCCTGTAACCCTCATTGTATGAGGAATAAAGGAAGTCAAAGGAAGAGTGCTCTGTTTCAAAATAAGTGCTGTGTAGATGCTCCCAATTTCTAAATAAGCTATGTAGTTGACATAGCTCAATTTATTTCAAGTTAAGACCTGCTGTATAGATGCACTCTGAATAAATGATCAGCAACAAAACTTTTCTAAATGTCTCTTGTACTTCTTGTTCCTTATAGTAATAAGCCACATGGGCCTGCATAGTTCAGATGAGAAATTCAGAACTATATGTAGAATGGATAAAAGGATACTGGCGTTTCTGGCTATGACTTTGGACTTAAAAAAAACCCACAGTTTTGTTCTGTAAAGTGCCTATTCAAACAGAATCATAGGATTCCATATTTAGAGATTTCAATATCAAATGCATTCAGTTTATGAAGTAAAAAACTTTCCTTTGCTTATTGATACTCCTTCAAATTCAGCCCATGTTCTCAAGGTTAAGATGGGTTCTTTCCACCTCATTCATCATCACAATCAATAAGACTATAAAGTTTCTACAGGTCAAATAATGCCCTTAGTTATACCTCTCAAAACCACCGGTTACACAGACCTAATATAAATTGATTAAATAAAAATGTTAGAGGAACTAATATTCTGTTTCCCATACAAAAGTCAGGTCACCTTGTACTGTGCAAGCTTCCCTCCTTCCTTGTTGTCTACGTTATGCTAGGTCATATGCTGTTTAGAACCTGATCTTGTAAATACTACCTGATATATGGCTTACCAATGGGTGACCATGAACAACATGTCCAGTAATAACAAATTTGCATAATTGTGGCCCCTGGATTGCCAGCTACTCTGGGTAGGTGTCATTGGAGAAATCCTGGTCCTACTGAAGTGAATGGAAAAACTCCCTAATGATTTCAAGGAGGCCTGGATTTCACCCTGTCTTTATTCTATAATGCACAGTTATAACAGTGATAGCAATAATGTTGACCAAAAAGTTACATATATGCCAAAACTTCAAACCATCACCAACTTCTTCCAGGTCTAAAATCTCATTTACCCTCTTTCCCTTATAAATGTATTTTATTGTCAGTCTGAGTTTAAGGAACTCATTTCTTCCAGCTAGGCCCTAAAGTTGTGACACTACAGTACTATAAAAATCCTGAATTCCTGTACTTTGACTTACTTTATTAGCAAGAATAGTCTTACCAATATCATCAGTAGTGAAAATGAACAACATATTCAGAATAAAGTGCGATGTAACAATCTAATAAACTGCAAGTGTTTGTGATGATGGATGTCCGGGTTTTAATGAGAAATATTTTTACAGAGCATGTTTACCGTAAAAGTTACAAAACCAGAGTTCTTGCATAGATAAGAGTGCCCTCTTTTACAAGTACTCTGCTAAAGAAAAACACGTCTTCTAGGAAAAGGAGTGATTTTTTTTGGACTATGTACCTGGAGGATCTCCATAACAAATGACTAGAAATAGCAAGGTTCTTCATTTGCAATTTAAAGGAATATTCTATTTTTGTGTCTTTTAAAAAAAATCAATACATAGACAATAGGAAATAGAAAGCTTAGAATGGAAAGCACCTAAAGTTCTTGTGTATGTGTATGTGTGCCTTTTCTTATGTACAAGCATAATCAAATTGTGCCTTGGAACACTGCTGTATAACTTCTGCTCAGATTAGCAGGAGTGGTGTAGGGATGTAACTGGATAGAATTTAGGCCACTGTTAATATATTTTCTAATTATCATCCCATGAGTGATCAAAGCAAGGTTGAGAGTCACTGACAAATTTATATGCTATCATTTCATTTTTTCAGTATTTGTGATTTGGCTTTTCAGCTAGTTGCTAGGGAAGTCCGTGAATTAAACAACAGCTACTGACTTAATACAAAATCTATTTCCTTAGTTAATTTGGAATAGATAAAAGTATGGATTATTGTTTTAAATTCACTATAATCTTCAGCAGCATCTTTCTTGTCTGATGTAGTTTCTATCTTTCTCAGAGTTTCATCTTATCATATGAACACTAGCAAAGACTGGGCTAATAATGCATCTCTGGTGGCAATGGAGTTGCAGGGGTGTAAATGAAAGGTGAATGTGATACGACATTTTCCCCAGGTAAAATGAATGAACTTTTAGCATAAAATTAAACACTATTATGGAGATGGGAGTGCTTATTGTTCAAAATACATTAAACTCAAGGTATTTGGTTTAGTCAGTGACTAAATACAGCATTTTTTTTCTTTGTGCATTGACATTTGCCCCCTTTTATAATATGCACCTCGCACCAGGGAAACCTAAGGCACCAGCTAGTTACTCATTAAACTCAGGTACCAATGGCTGACTTGTACATATCACACTTTTAACTGCCTGGAATTGCCTGTGTGCAGAAGAGGGGGGGAAAAAGCAATCATTATAGCTGTGAAATTCTGTCATATTGGCAGAACTGAACTGCAAAGTGCAGCAATTTTGCCTGACCCCTGATCTGTGAAGTTTGTACAAACCTTTGAACCTGTGATTGAAATTGAGAAACTTGCTTTACAAGTAGCAGGAAGAGATTGTCAATAATTGTTACCTTTGTGCAAGGTTAATATTATAAATTAGAAAAGGGCAGGAACTAGCTAAGGAGGTATTGACAATAATTTTGATCAATTCAAAACAATTGAAATCAATACAATTTGGTCAAAAAATGTACAATTTTGAAATTAATGTTTCCTGGATATTAGAAAAAACGGAATGAGAGGCAGATGTCTGAGCCCCCCCTCCACCACCACCACCACCTTTCATTGATCCTTATTTTTGTTACAAAAAGCTGAAGGGGGAGGGGGGGAAGAGATTAAAACCAATTTGTGTAACAAGATTGCTTCTACATTGTATTTTAGAATTAAAAATGTTAAGATTAGTAAAACTACAACACTTAATCTAATCTGTTGTGCAAAACCATATGAGAAACCCATAAGAAAATAATTAAATCAATTGTATTATAATAGATATTCTAAAAGAACTTGTCTCGAGGAGCAAAAAGAATATGTTTTTCAATTCTCTGCTTAGTTGAGCTAGCTTAACATGACTAAAAAGATCTGTTAAAGCTTTAAACACTAGGTGGGACCTTGGCTACATCACAGCCAGGTAGCATACACTCATTACCCTTTATTTTTTAACAAGTGCAGAGGACTTTTAATGCTTAATTGAGATAAGATTGAAAAATGCAACCCTTTTACTCATCAAGACAAGGCCTAACTGGTATGAATAGTGATAGAAATGTAGCCGTGTTAGTCTGGTGTAGCTGAAACAAAATACAGGACTATGTAGCACTTTAAAGACTAACAAGATGGTTTATTAGATGATGAGCTTTCGTGGGCCAGACCTACTTCCTCAGATCAAATAGTGGAAGAAAATAGTCACAACCATATATACCAAAGGATACAATTTAAAAAAAAATGAACACATATGAAAAGGACAAATCACATTTCAGAACAGAAGGGGGACGGGGGGGCGGGGGAAGGAAGGTGAATGCCTGTGAGTTAATGATATTAGAGGTGGGGAAGGGTAGATGTCTGTGAATTAATGGTATTAGAGGTGATAATTGGGGAAGCTATCTTTGTAATGGGTAAGGTAGTTGGGGTCTTTGTTCAGCCCCCTGCGGAGAGTGTCGAATTTTAGCATGAATGAAGCACTATAAAAGAAGTATCATTTTGCTTGGGTTCCCCCCCCCCCCACAACTACATTCCTGATGCATCCTGTTGACTTCAGTGGGAGTCTTGAGTGTGCAAAGAATGAAGGACTGGGCCTCAAATGTAAATAACACTATTATATAGAAAGTAACAGACCTGATCCTCTTTTCACTTAAATTAATAGTTTTGCCACTGATGTAAATGGGAGCAGGTTTGGACTTTATGACTGAAGTCAGTTCTCCTTTCTTTAAATATAATTGATCAAACAATCAATTTTTTTTCCATACTTGAGTTCAAACCTCCCAAACCTGCTTCTCTGTTAATATTAGTTCCAAAGTATAAACATATTAATATACCTAAAAATCCTTTCTGTGAGGTGAACGAGTTAACGTCATTCTTTCTGGACCTTGTATAATATGCAAACATTAAATGTCCACGTTTCATAAACAGAATATGAATGACAGTGTTACAATTCTATCCTCTAAATATACCAAACACTTCCAAATGCAGAGGGATGCTCTAATAATATTAATAATAATGTACAATTCTGTTGACTCATATTTCCTAGCCACTAACAACCTAGAAACCTAAAGACATATAGCTACAGCTGCTAGTGCACTTTTAAGGCCAGACTGTGATTTCAATTCCTTAAATAAGATAGGAATGTGGTACTACTGAACATGAATAAGTAGCAGAATCAGGCCCATAAAAATAAACAGGTGGTAAATAAATACCTTTCAATGGATAAATTAAAAATAAAGGCAAGCAACTCCTTAAAACTAATTCTATTTTTTTCTCAAACAATATTTAAGTATAAATAGATTTAAAGTGTTTATATTAATCATTTAGTTTTTACAGTTCCAAAACTTGTTATCTGACACAATCCTTTTTAGCATTCATTTGTTTAGATTGTAACTAAAAATTAGAATTACTTTTTCCTCATATAATTTTTAATACCCTTTTAGTTACACACATTTATTCTTACTGTGCAAATACAAAAAAAAAAAAAAAAAACACATAAAAATGTTTCCCTTACCTCTCCAATCCTGAAATTTAAGTGCGACAGGTTAATTGTACTAGCACCTTTTGCTTGAGCAACCTTTCTCCTAATCACAAGAGCTGTATAACTCTGTTATACAGTACATGCATCTCTTTATTGGTCGATGAGCTTTGGCCATTTAAATTCCTTGGAAGTCATTTGCTAAGGGCACCTGGAATGAGTCTGAGTGGGTGGAACTGAAAAGAAAAGGGATGTTAAGACTGCCAGATCTAGAAAGCTCCCAACACAGTTTGAAAATTAATAGAAATCCGTCTATAGCTAATGGATTTTTTGGAGGACTGGTTTGAACCTTAAAGGAAGAATAGAAGAGAGTGCCTTGACATTTTCACAGGGAGGAGGAATTTAAACAGAAAGATTTCATTCAAACTTTGAAACTTGCAAAAAGGGAGTGAATCATGTACAAACAACTTCCTAGCACAAGGCGTTGAGCAAATAGCTTGTGTTAATCAAAACAGATAAGATAAGGAAAGCACCAATTTTAGTTGACAATGTGATGTTTTCAGTAAAGTCTTTTTCTTTATGCTTCTTTGGAAACATTATTTTAGGCTACTTCTAGTTAGCTTACCCTTGATAATTCTAAAAAGCAATGGTTGTTGAAACACTGAAAGG
Source organism: Pelodiscus sinensis (assembly GCF_049634645.1). Classification (NCBI taxonomy): domain Eukaryota; kingdom Metazoa; phylum Chordata; order Testudines; family Trionychidae; genus Pelodiscus; species Pelodiscus sinensis. The sequence goes on along the minus strand of NC_134715.1, from coordinate 92,260,591 downwards.
TACTTTTACTGATCTTGCAGGCCCCAAGAATGAAAGAATAATTACAGCTGAATATCTGGTGTGTACTATTTCAGCTTGCAAACATAGAACTCAAAATGTGTTTGCTTGGAAGGCAGGAGGAAAAACACTAAAAACTGAAACCTAGTACAGGAGAAAAAGCAAAGGGGTGGTAAAACATGATTCATGACAGTAAAAATGGTCTGTACATAACAACGGAACAGTAGGCCCCAGAAGCACTTAGGCAAAGTAAACAACACACCTTTTTAAGCAGTTAAGAGAAGAAACCACACTGAAAAACTCTTTGGATGTTGGATTTGTCAGTTCAAGCAGGCAGTATAAGCAACCAGTGGGAAAAGAGGGAGAAGGGTGTGATCCAGAATGTGATTGTCTGGGATCGGAGCCCACCTCTACAATATTAAAAACAAACACTGTAGTGCATGAACTAAACAAATTGCAGATTATAATCCTATCTAAAGCTAAAACCCAAATTTAGGGGTGCAACTTTGGCTTCAAAACTGTTTTCAGAATGCTGATCTGAAACATATTCAGGAATCAGACTGGTAGCTGTTAGTCTGTATCTGCAAAAATAACGAGGAGTCCTGTGGCACCTTAACAACTAGCAGATTTGTTTGGGCATAAAGGTGCCACAGGACTCCTCATTATATTCAGAAATGCTGTTAAAAGTGACAAAGTGAGTTGTTTCTATAGAGATTTCAAGGGAATATTAATTAATAGAATTTTCCAGGGTCTCAACAATACAATCTGATGGTGTTAGGACTTGACCTGAACACCCCCACCATCCTTTTTAAAAAATCTAGTGCAGTGAAATATACTGACAGTGTGTCTATTCCATTTAAATTTGACATGGCTATAGTGCCTTCACACATTTAATTCTTTTTGGTTATAACAAACTTAAAAAGAAAAATCCTTTTCTCCTGGCAGATTTTAAGTACATGCATCTTTCATTAGTTATAGCAATAGGTTTGCAATCAGGTTGCTTTTTAACTGTCACATCCATTCTTTTTCCTTGGAGATTAAAGTTCAAACCAGCAAGTGTAATGCCCAGTTTGGATTTGGCTTTTTAAGGTCAGAAAGTTGGACTTGAGACATCCCCTACTGGATGTGAATCTATCTTCCTACAGCACCCTATAAACCTTATTTCCATGAGGAACAGAAGAGATCATAGAAAAAAACATGTTCACTTCAGGGAGTAAGTTGATCTGTGCACAGCAATCTTAGAGGGATAATCACATGTATATATGCATATACGTGTACTTATATCTCTGGATAATCTATAGAAAAAAGGGATAGACAAAGTAGATGTGTCTTCTGGCAGGGCAGGTGGCTACTTTAATTATAATTAATGTGTGGTGGGCATTCAGATTTCTTGGTGGTAGAGTATTAGTGCCCAGAGGCCCTAGTTATTATCATGGTCCAATTGTGTTAGGCACATTCCAAACACACAGACAGATATAATCCCTGCCTCAAAGAAGTTGCACTCTATCACGGCTTCTCCCCCTTCCCTCCCCCCCCCCCCCAAGCTCATGTGGGAATGGGTCCTCGCGTTTACTGCATGGAGGCCCCACTCCCTAGCTTTGCTCTAGGCTTGCGCTCTGAGGGGGGTTAGGTCGCGGTCTACGCCAACTTATTTGGGAGAGACCACTCTACCGCCCAGCAAGCCACCCGCTTCCCCACGGTTGGGGAAGAGTCCCCGTAATCTGGGATGGGGAGGACCCGGCGCCCGTCGGGGAGTTACTCACAGCCCCTCCGGGTCTGTCGGAAGTGCCGCTCAAGGGGCCGGTGTTTTGGGCCGTCTCGCCTTTGGGTCCAGTGCACGTCCTGGGGTCTGGACCACTCTTCCCCTGGCGTCCCAATCCTTTGCCTCCTAGTGACCTCCCTTGCCGCCTCTGCCGACTCGGCACCCCGGGTCGCCCTGCCGCGGTGCCTCCCGCTCGCTTCCACGCTCTCGGCGTCGGGGGCCGTTCTGCCCGCTGCCCAGCGTCCGCGGCTACTTGTTGGGATGCCCGGACCTGCTCCGTGCTCCCAGCTGCTTCTGCTGCCACTGCCCAGGTTCTCCGCCGGATTCCTCCTTCGGCCAGCATCCGCGGTCGTCCGCGGGAACGCCCTGGCTGGCCCCCTGCTCCCAGCCGCCTCTGCCGGGGTCCTCCCCCGGCCAGCGTCTGTGGTCGATCCTTGGGACGCCACGGCCGGCCCCACGCTCTCCGCCGCTTCCACCCCCGACCAGCTGGTCCGGCCGCTTTTTAAATGCGGTGGGCGGACCTGGGTGCATGTGCCGCACTGCCGGGGGAGCGAGCCGGTCTCCGCTCTCTTCCCCCGGCTCTCGGGGTTGTCTGCGGGCGCACCCAGGGACAGGGGCACCCCGTCACACACACAAATAGTATTTGTGTAATATTTTTAATCTTTAGCGTTCCTCTCTACCAACATGAACTAATTAATCATTACACCACGATGAGGGGAGTAAGTATTAGCTCTATTCAAACTGAATGTCTTTCCTGAGGCTACAGAGGGAGCTTGTGTCAGAGCTGGGATACAATTTAGGTATTGCAGATCTGTGATCAAACCATACTTCTCTTCCAGGGCTCTCAGTAAGGAAATGGAGAACTGGAATTAAGAGTTGGCAAGTATTTGATATAAGAGCTGAAGGGTCAAAACTTTAGTGGGTGTAATCTGGTATAGTACCATTGAAGTCAAATATTTTTAATAATATTTCACTTTTTTCTTTAATTAAATCAGTGTTGCATTTTTTTCCTGTGGGATAATAAATTACAGATATGGCCTTTAATGGACATTAAACTTCCAGGTATCTAACCAAACACTGATATGCTTCTGACTGCAGAGGGAAGATTAGAATAACGAAATGGAATAGAAAAGCAGTTATATCAGTAATCTGATCTGCTGATATGCAGTGCATTAATTCTTTAGAAATATCCACTACATAATAAGTGGAAATGACATCAACAATGAAATCAAACCAAATCCATATTTCTTTGTTGTTTTTCTTTACTCTTTTCCCTTTTAGCTCCCGCTGATCATTAATCTTCAGGAGATGCCTTGATCCTCAGATATAACTAATAAACATGAGGAGACAAAGTTGCTTAAGAGCATTTTGAGGTGTCATAATTATAGTAGTTTGAGAACCTCTGAATTATGGACATTTTTAACGAAGCTTGAGGGAAATTAGGTAGAATTCTATATCTATACAATTCATATGCTCATTGACTTTCATTGAGAATGCTCATCTTATCTTTATAGGGTCCCTGGAATATCACAGCCCCAGTCTATTTTCTTGCAAGTGCTGGATGGTTCTCTACAATGCAGAGTTCTCCCTCGGTATCTGCTTTTGATAGCACCTAAATATCATGTTGAGAAGTACAATAAAGATGGTGGTGCTCAAGTATAGTGGAGAAACTTTGATACTAGGTGATATAAGTAGCTGGGATAAATAGATTCTCTACATGAATTTTCTAACACCTTTTAAACCCCATACATTGAACTGTTCCCTATTCAGCAAGATGTGGAACACAAACTGGTTCCATATAGTTTGTGGCTACGTCTACATTGCAGGTATTTGTCGGCCGAAAGTATGCTAATGAAGCACTCATTAGCGCATTTGTCACACTGTTATTTGCATATCTCTGCAGATGCTTTTTGCTCAAGAGGTTTTTGCGCAAAAACAAGCAGTGTAGATGGGTCTGTTTTTCACAAAAAACCCTTTTGTGCAAGATCCCTTATGACTCAAAAAAGGAGGTATACTGGATCTTGCGCAAAAGGGTTTTTTTGAGCAAAACAGATCTACACTGCTTGTTTTTGTGCAAAAACCTCTTACGCAAATAGCATCGGCAGAGATATACAAATGACAGAGTGACAAATGCTAATGAGCGCTTCATTAGCATACTCTCTGCTGACAAATACCTGCAGTGTAGACGTAACCTGTGATCCTTTCCTGCATCTACAGTTTGGAAGTGGTTAAACGCCATTAAACTACCAGTGTAAACATTATCATTTCTCCCCCCCCCCCGATGAATTCCAGCTACGTGAGGGTCAACTCTGGAGAGATGCATGTAAGAACACAGCAATTGCCATAATGTATTAGCCCCAAGATCCGTCAAGTCCAGTCTAGACCTGACTCATATTAGCATCTTCCAATTTCCTTCTATTCTTTTCCAAAGAAAAATTACAATGGACCTTTACATGATTGCTATTTACCAGCTCCAGCTGGTGGAGAATTCAAGATTCCCCCCTCCCCCCCCCCAAATAATTCCTTTCTATCGCTGTTAGACCTGCACTTGTAGTAGAAATGGTTAAAAAATTTAAAGAAAAGTGTGAGCGACTTCAATGGAGTTACAATAGTTCACACTAGATAGCGATCTGTCCCCTTAGCCTTGCCTGTTCTTATAATCTACTCATTGACTTTCATTGACTGCGCCACCACTTTTGTTGTTTAACAAATCCATTTTGAGTTTCTGCAGAACAAGGTATAGTTCTATAGAACTATATTCTTGCCAATTTACATGTTTAAAGAGACAATATTGCTTTATTTGAAAACATAACATGTTCTTTCATTTGTTTTTACGAAATACAATTTATCATAGCACAAGCTTTTCTTTTAAAGCTTTATATAACATGTACTTGCCATATACTGACATACAATATTTCAGAGGTCACGTAGGTATCATGTTTTGCCAGAAATGTTATCATAACTGCTCATTTTTATTAGAGATAAATGTAGTGTTTCTAGAAAAAATAATTTAGAAGCCAAAGATTAAGGTGGCAGCTGCAATTTTTAAAGCTACATTCAAATGTAATGTATACACTCATGCTAAGGATGCACTCTTTGCTTGACTTGATCTTGCCTGAAATGGCAAACACTTAGGTGTGTGGCAAGAGGTCACAAGAATAAAAAAGTTATTACATAAAATTAAAAACTGACAATTGTTTACTAAGTACTGTTTTTAATAGATATGACTCTCTCCTGTACAAGGGGATGACTTTCAAAATATCCTAAGGGACTTCAAAGCCTAAAATTCATGAGAGAGATTTTCAAACATAGTTAGGTGCTCTAACATGCAAATAAGCACCTAACAGGATTTTCAAAAGGAGACCGATCAGGGTCTCTCTCTCTCTCAGTGATACTCATGAGCTCACTGAACCATCCCAAGGGAATAACAATAATCTGAAAAAACTTGGACCTCCTGGTCCAGCAACCTTGGAACCTGACTGGTCCTGGATGAAGGATTTTGCTGGCCTAGGGGAATACATTTCTGGCTCCCTTACCACTCCTTCCTCTAGCCCTGGCCCTGGCCTGGCTGCTGCCCTACTAGCTGCTGCCCCCTGCTGGCCTGCAGGGCTCCCAGACACCAGCTCTCCAGTGGTTCTCTCTGGTCCTGGAACATCCATGGTCCAGCAGAGAGTCCTGGTTGAGAGAAGTTCAACTGTACTCAAAGTCGGACACTAAAGCACTGGTTAGAGTCAAGCACAGCAGTGAAATTCACCCGTTTGCTGAGCCAGCACAACCTATACACACCATTTAAAGCTCTACTCCAGGTCAGACTGAAGTGCTGCACAGGTCTTATGCTGGTGCTCTACCCAGTTGTGAAAGTTTCATTACACAGCTCCATGAATTAAATTTAATCCTGACATATCACATCCATGCTATTCCACTGTTGGACTTTAGTACAGGAAACAAAATGTGATGCAGGGTCTAGAATGAAATTACCAGAATTTGAAACTAGATCTCTAATACTGCACCTTTGACCTGCTGCACTGCCTTCTTCACCATCCTATTCTTTACCCCTTAAAAGTGATGCCACTAGAATATGAATATTTAGACAAAAGGCTTCCCTTCATCTGCTCTAATTATTTCTGGGTTTTAGTTATTAATATTTTATTAAAAATAAACAATTGTTAAAATATACATATTTCTTTATATAAATACAGATTGGACCTCCTTGGTCCATCACCCTCAGGGCCTGACCATTCCCAAATGAAGGAGTTTGCCAGAATGGGGCTATGTTTACACTGCAGTTATTTTTTGGAAAAAGGTACGCAAATTGCAATTCGTACCTTTTTCCGATTCTTTTTTCGGAAGTGGTTTTTCCCGACATTTTGCCCGTCTACATAGGGCCAAATGTGTGAAAAACCTCCTCTTTCAGAAGAGCCCTTTTTACGGAAACTGGTATTAAAAAGTGGACAAGTTCCCTGGATACAGCAGAGTTTTTCTGGGATACCAAAGAAAAACTCTGTAGTGTAGACATAGCCTGGGAAGGTAAATGCCAGCCCCCTGCCACAAGCTTGGGTGGGGTCCCAGCTCCAGCCAGGCTGCCCTGCCACCTACCCAGCCCAGGTGCTGGCTGCTGACCCCCCTGCCACAGGCACGGCAGGGCTTTCGGCCCTGTCCTGGCTGCTGGACCCACTGAAGCCAGTCCATCTTAGCTGCCATCCATTGGCCATGAGAAAAATGATTACCAGTAAATTAGTCTGTGTTGCAAGGGTGTGTTTACTAGATCCATTAATTCCCATAAATCCTTTAGCTTATGCTGTAGTGCAAACTGACACCTGACAAGGCACGAAATGATGACTCATTATCAAGATTACAAAACATGGTGAATTAGCTACTTGTTAATTAAATTATTTTATTAATTGCCAGTATTCATTCCATACATAACAAAATTTTATACTAGATTACCATAAGGATTATTCAGGCTACATTTTATAACATCATTATATTATCAAAACCTGGCATAATATATACCACGTAGGGAAAAAGGTAGTGGATGGGGATAGAGTCTCACAGTAAAAGATGCATCTGTGATCAGAAAAATCCTGCCATAAAGGGTAAAGATGTCTCACATGTGCCTGACTCCGAGTTGCAGGCTGGTGTCCAGAGCTCTGCATGAAAGAAGTGTGTTTTGGCACTGAGGCCAGCTAGTGCACACCGCCGACTAGTTTACATTCATATCAGATTGCACAGTAGTTACACCCCTTTTGCTAGTAACTACATACCCTCCATCTGTGGTATGTAACTTGTTCCTCCAGCTGAATGCAGATTCTGGTCTATGTCATTGTGCCATGATAGGATACCATGTGCCCCAGCCTCACCTCACAACACCCTGCTGAGCTACAGGAATGTCAACCTTTGTACCATGAACCCTTTCCTCACTTGTGGCCTTCCATATCTCTGCATAAGTTTTAGGTTAAAAACCTACACCACAACAGAGCTTTTATAACTTTCCCTTCCCTGTCCCGCCCTCCCCAACCCAGAGACTCCATGAGGGCATTCTCTCTCGCCCATATGATGTAGAAAGTCTCAGGTTCTGTGTGGTGATAGGCAGAAGTACAAAACCATACAGTAAGATACTCTTTTCTCTTTTATGCTTCACTTTTGCCATAAAATATTTCTCAAAGAAAAATTGTAGGCTATTCTTTGCATGACCAAGTTTTATAGAACTTTGAAAAAGTGGGAGGGCAAAGAGTAAATGGCTTCAAGTAACATGGTAGCTGAACTACAGAGAACGTGACTAGAAAGTAATCAAACATCTCTCTACCTTTCCTGTACCTCAAAGCATAGCTACATGACTTGGAATTCTTTTAAATCCCTAACTTTTTTGTATATCACAAACTGTGAGCTAATTCAGGGTGTGTCTTGTTTCCAACTTTTCCATTTTCCATTCCAACTTGCCATGTAGACAGCTCCTTTTTGCACAAAAGCCTCTTGTGCAAAAAGCAGGTGCTCATTAATTATGCAAATGAGGCTCAATGATATTCCACGCTTAACCTCATTTGCATATTTCTTGCACAAAACAGGTGCAGTATAGACAAAGCATCTGAGTATATGAACTGAGTTCAGAGGAGCTGAGCAGAAAAGATTTTCCAGTGGCTGTGGAAAGGTTGCAGAATCACTTCCCAGTAATTTCTACATCTTCAGAGTTGTGCTACTTTGCTTCTTATGCTTTTCCACAGGTAATTTTAGCTGATGGATACATGTAGCCACAGATCCACTATTTCTCTCATGTTCCCCACTATTTCTCTCGTGTTCTGAGGCATTCTCCCACTGTGTAGTGAAGCAGCACTAGTTCTGCTGTAGATACAGCCCTCCAGACCAGCAAGGGTGGGGAACAAGAGAAAGAGGAACCGGCCTCAATTATTGAACATAGTCAGAAATATTAGATTCTTACAGGGACATATTTTCAATTAACCAGGAAACTGATCAGCTGACAAATCACTACAAAACCTTCAAGAGGTATTCCTCATTGATAACTCTGTGTAAAACTTTTTTCTAAGAAGATCCTAACACAGTAAAATACAGGCATGTACATACTTATTTGGCCTCATCACCTGAGTATCTGAGTGCTTCCCAAATTCACTAAAATAGAAATAATGTTTTTCTCTCTCTTCTTTCCCAGCCTGTAGGAGAAATAGCTTGCTTAGTTTATAATTATATATGTGTATGTTCCTTCCTATGGAGGAAATGTGACTATGAGTGAACATATATCCATAAAACTGCACAGTAAGCCAAGTTGGTGTAACACCTCCAAGCCTTAAATCAGTAGTAGTATTCCAGAAATGAATATATCCCATTATGTAAACATTTTAAGGCACTTGATTAGTACATAATGATGCATTCAGGAAACTTGAATAAAATAATAAGGCAGGGATGGTTCCATACTTTTGTTATAGTTTGTACTGTAGTTTTTTGCCACGTCCAGAAAACATTGAGAGGATGTCAGAGATAAAAATAATGTGAAGTACTAAGGTTAAACTGAGGTCTTAGAACACTTTTTTGTACTGTTTGAATGGAAAAGTTATTAATTCTTTTGGGAGCAATTATGGTATAAATTGAAATCTGTGAAATGAAAGGTGTCTTATACATGATTTTCTAATAAGTTCAAAGAAGTTGCTGACATAGAGAAGTTCATGCCTCCTTGTAATCAGTCAAATATGCTAGTTCAGAGAGGAAAAATGTATTATATTTACATTTGAAAGGGTTATTTTATACATGTGATATATTAAAAAGATTACTTTTGCCTCATATTCCTAATGTTGGAAAATGAAATTTGAAAAAGCAATTATTAATCAATGATGAATTACAATGCTATTAATGTTACTGTACCTACTCTACTAGTATGAGAATAATGCTGCCTACAGAAGAGAATTCTAACATACAGCTGATGCTTACTAAATCATTCTGAAAAAACAATATTATAATTTTTTGCTGTGAATCACCCCTCATTGTTTCAGTAATGGTAGACATAGAGTCTACTACTATAAGACATTCAATGGAATTCACTAATAGCCCATATCTGAGACATTACAGAGGCATTGTTGAGGATCATCCAGCCCTCTGACTACTACCCCATGCCACTCATCCATGTGGGCACTCGTAATACTGCAAGGTGTGATCTTGAGCAGACCAAAACTGACTACAGGGCTCTGGGAGTATGGGTAAGGAAGTTTGGGGCACAGGTGATGTTCTATTCTATCCTTCTGGTGAAAAGAAGGGGCAAATAAGTGCATCCTGGATGTGAATGCCTGGCTGCGATGATGGTGTTGCCAGGAGGGCGTTAGCTTCTTTGACCATTGGACTCTGTTCCAGGAAGAATACCTGCTAAGCATAGATGGGGTTCACCTATCAAAGAAGTGGAAGAGAGCATTTGGATGCAGACCCAGGGGTCTCTTCTCTAACCAGGAAGAAGAGATGGATGAGGTTTTTGTTAGTAGTTAAAAAAAAATAATTGAAAGTACAGGTCTTAATGGTGATAGGGAACTTCAACTACCCAAACATCTGTTGGGAAAATAACACAGTGGAGCACAGATTATCCAACAAGTTCTTGGAACATATTGGAGATCATTTTTTTATTTCAGAAGGTGGAGAAAACTACTAGGGGAAGGCTGTTCTAGATTTGATTTTAAAAATAGGGAGGAACTGATTGAATTTGAAAGTGGAAGGCAGCTTGGGTGAAAGTGATCATGAAATGACAGAGTTCATGATTCTAAGGAATAGTAAAAGGGAGAACAGCAAAATAAAGGCAATGGATTTCAAGAAGATAGAATTCAGTAAACTCATGGAGCTGATAGATAAGGCATGTTGGGAAGCAGGACTAAGAAGAAAAATAATTGAGCATAGTTGGCAGTTTTTCAAAGGAACTTTATTAATGGTGCAAGAGCACATAATTTCACGTGTAAAAAATATAGGAAGTATCGCAAGAAACCGTTCTAAAAAATCACAAAGGAGTCCTATAAAAAGTGGAAACTAAGTCAAAGCACAAAGAATGCATGTAAATAATTAACCCAAATATGTAGGGGCAAAATTATAAAGGTGAAGGCAGAAAATGAGCTCAAGCTAGCTAGAGACATGAAGGGTAATAAGAAAACATTCTACAAATCTGTTAGAAGCAAGAGGAGGACGAAGGACAGCGTAAGCCCATTGCTCAATGAAGAGGGAAAAACAATAACAGGAAATATGGAAATGGCAGAGGCGCTTACCAACTTTTCTGTGTTGGTTTTCACCAGGAAGATTGGTGGTGACTGGCTGTCTAACATAGTGAATTCCAGTGAAAACTGGGTAGGCTCAAAAGTTAAAATAGGAGAAGAACAAGATTAGAAAACTTAGATGTCTGAAAGTCACCAGGGCATGATCAAATGCATCCTAGAACACTCAAAGAGCTGCTTGAGGAAGTGTATGAGCCTTTAGCCATCATCTTTGAAAAGTCATGGAAAACTGGAGAGATTCCAGAAGATTAGAAAAGGGCAAATATAGTGACCATTTATGAAATGGGAAATAAGGACAAACCAGGAAACTACAGACCAGTCAGCTTAACTTCAGTGCCAGGAAAGATAATAATCCATCTGCAAACATTTGGAAGATAATAAGGTTATAAGTAACAGCCAGCATCGAGTTGTCAAGAACAAATCATGTCAAACCAGCCTGATAATTTTCTTTGATAGGATAATAAGATTTCTGGGTAAGCAGGAAGCAGTAGACATGGTATACCTAGACTTGTGGTATCCAACACTCTAGCCACTAGCCATATGTGGCTATTTGGGCTGGTTGAGTGTGGCTAGTTTGCTATTGCAGTAGCTGCAATGGGGGCTACTGCTTAAGAACTGGTTGAGACACCATGGACCTAGACTTTAGTAAACCATTTGATACACTCCTGCATAACCTTCTTAGCAATAAACTAGGGAAATACAATGTAGTTGGGACTACTATAAGGCAAGTGCCTAACTGGTTGAATAACCAATCTAAGGGTATGTCTACACTACAAAGTTAATTCGAACTAACAGACGTTAGTTCAAATTAACTTTGATAGGCGCTACACACGCAAACCGCTAGTTCAAACTTAATTCGAACTAGCGGAGCGCTTAATTCGAACTAGGTAAACCTCATTCTACGAGGACTAACGCCTAGTTCGAATTAACTAGTTCGAATTAAGGGCTGTGTAGCCACTTAATTCGAACTAGTGGGAGGCTAGCCCTCCCTAGCTTTCCCTGGTGGCCACTCTGGCCAACACCAGGGAAACTCTTCTGCCCCCCTCCCGGCCCCGGAGCCCTTAAAGGGGCACGGGCTGGCTACGGTGCCCGTGCCAGGTGCAAGCCTGCCAGCACCCAGCCAGCAGACCCTGCACCTGGCACGGCTTGAGCCAGCCACCCGCTGCCACCCAGCCCTCCACCTCTTCCCGGGACCAGGCTGGCGGCTCCCGGGAGCCTGCCCAGGTCCGCAAGAGGCGGGCACCCGCCTGGTCTAGTGCGGAGATCATGGACCTCCTCCACGACCTCCGCACTAGGCACAGGAAAGTGGCTGTCTAGGGCAGGATAGCTGCCAGCCTGGCCACCCAGGAGCAGGTTTGCATGAAAATCAAGGTGGTCCACTGAGACCCCCGACCTTGAGCTCTGAGCTTAGAATGGCCATACTGGGTCAGACCAAAGGTCCATCTAGCCCAGTAGCCTGTCTGTCGACAGCGGCCAACACTAGGTACCCTGGAGGGGATGGACCGAAGACAACGACCAAGCCATTTGTCTCGTGCCATCCATCTCCAGCCTTCCACAAACAGAAGCCAGGGACACCATTTCTACCCCCTGGCTAATAGCACTCCATGGACCCAACCTCCATGACTTTATCTAACTTCTCTTTAAACTGTTATAGTTCTAGCTTTCACAGCCTCCTGTGGCAAGGAGTTCCATAGGTTGACCATTTGCTTTGTGAAGAAGAACTTTCTGTTATTCATTTGAAGCCTGCTACCCATTCATTTCATTTGGTGTCCTATAGTCCTTCTATTATGGGAAATAAGAACTTTTCTTTATGCACCCTCTCCACACCACTCATGCTTTTACAGACCTCTATCATATCCCCCCTCAGTCTCCTCTTTTCTAAGCTGAAAAGTCCCAGTCTCTTTAGCCTCTCTTCATATGGGACCTGTTCCAAACCCCTGATCATTTTAGTTGCCCTCCCCTCTTCCACCCTCTCTCTTCCCCTCTCCCACCTCCCTTTCCCAGTCTCCCCGAGTTTTGTTCAATAAAGAGAGTTTCTATTTTTGAACCCGTGTCCTTTATTTTGTACATCAGGAAGGGGGGCTAGGGAGGGGTAAGTGGAAGGAGGTGAGGGAGGAATGGGGTACAAGCCCCTGATGGGGAGGACTGGGCTGGCTCTGCAGGCTCCTCGGGGTGGAAGCTCTCCTGAAGCCCCTTGATTGACCCCCCCCCCTCCGGATGGCAGCCTGCGGCAAGTGCAGCTGGGCTGATGGCCGAGTGCTGTGATGTGCTGAGTGTGGGCACTGCAAGCCAGGACTGCTTTGCAAGCGGGGAACCCCTGAGAACTGTCTGTCCGGAGCGGGGGTCGGGTCACTTTAAGCACAGCCCTCGGCTAGCATGAGACAGCAGCTCCACGCTCTAAGTCCTAATCTGATGCCCTGCCGGCACTGCTTCCGGCCATCCTTAACTTTGGTTCAGGGTCCACTCATTGCGGACATGCTAGTTCGAATTAGCAAAATGCTAGTTCGAACTAGTTTTTAGGTCTAGATGCACTAGTTCGAATTAGCTTAGTTCTAATTAACTAATTCGAATTAAGTTAGTTCGAATTAGTGCTGTAGTGTAGACATACCCTAAGAGAATAGTTATCAATGGCTCACACTCATGCTGGAAGGGCCTCTGTTTCAGTGGTTTTCAAACTTTTTGGCCTGTAAACCACCTGGCTCAATGTAAACCATTCCGTGGACCCCTATTTATGAATGGAAATTCATCTTTAATTACATAATTATGTGAAAGCTATTTTGCAAGTGCTGCGGCTAGGGAGAACAGTTTAATTTAAATTATTAAACAGATTAAGCATTTTAATTTTCTCAAACTTCATTTTTAAATAAAGTAAAATATTAATTTATGTCCAATGCAAAAGATTTCAATGTTTTCTTTATTTATGGAAGGTTGGGGAATCTTTTCTGGGTTGGGGGCAACTGACCCACAGAAAAATCAGTTGGGGACCACACAAGTGAGAAGCAAAAAAACTTCTCCAAAAACCTCCAACCCTCACTGATGTGGCCCCTCAACTGAGACACCTCACTCCTCTGGCATTCCAGTCCCCACGGGATGAGGAAAGGGGACAGGGAAGACTGAGGTTCAGGTCTTTTCAAAAGCCAGATTTACTTTTCTGGGGTTCCAGATTTGTGGATTTTATGGACCCCTTTAGGCTCTGGGGTGGGGCCAAAAATGAGGAGTTCAGTGTGTGGGACAGGGCTGCCAGTGTGTGGGATAGAGATGAGGTACAGGATCTGGGCACGAGGTGGGGCGCAGAAGGGAGAGAGGTTGCGAGGTGGGGGTGAGTGGTATGGTGCAGGAGCAGGCTAGGATTAGGGTTTCCGGCCAAGAGAGAGGGTGTTTTCTCAGGAGGGAGGGTGTCTGGCCATGAGGAAGGGTGAGGAAGGGAGTTTGGGGCAGGGTATCTGGCCAGGAGGAAGGGAGGGTGTTGGAGTAGGCACTGGGGGTGCAGGATCTTGGCAAGGAGAGTGAGAGGGATTGCGGTGCGGGGGTCTGGGCCTGAGGGGGGTTACTTACCTGACTTTGTGCCCCCTTGAGGCAGGAAAATCCTCCAGACAGTGCACTGCCATTCCCCCAGCACACAGAGAGGGAAGAGGGAGGGAGCTCAGCTGCCCCCCACACACACAGTGGGGATCCTGGTGTAGCCACAAGGCTGCAGTACCAGTTCCCCACTCGGCGGGCACGGTGGGTTGTGTGAAGAAACCCTGGTCTTACCCACCAGACCAGGCTCACTGGCAGTGGGGCGGGGAGAGCAGGGGGAGAGAGTGAGGCAGCACACGGTGTGTACCTGCTGAGGCTGAGTACGCCCCACCCCGCAGCCAGGCTCCACATGGCATGGAGATCCATGACCAGCTCCGGCAGGTTTTGCTTTGGACCTGCCCAGCCTCCTTGGCAGCAGCCTGGAGGAGGAGGAAGAGGCGGTGGCATGGCTGGACCGAGGGCCCCACGTGCCAGAGGCAGTCCCATGTGGGGAGGGATGGAGCTGTGTGGTGCTGGAGCAGTGAGTGGTAGAATGGCCGGTGTACCCATCAAGTAATGAAATTTTCAGTGGGGCTTTCTCGGATATTTCACTACTTGATGGGGACACCAGGGCAGAGTATTTAATATTGGAACAATCCTGGAAAGTCCAGGACATATGGTCGATATACCCATGAGGGAAGACTGAAAAAATTGGGCTTGTTTCGTTTGGAAAAAAGAAGACTGAGAGGGGGCATGATAGCAGCTTTCAAGTACCTAAAACAATGTTATGAGGAGGAGGGAGAAAAATTATTCTTCTTAACCACTCCTGATAGGAAGAGAAGCAATGAGCTTAAATTGCAGCAAGGAAGATTTAGGTTGGACATTAGGAAAAGCTTCCTAATTGTCAGGATGGTTAAGCATTGGGATAAATTGCCTAGGGAGGTTGTGGATTCTTCATCATTGGAGACATTTAAGAACAGATTAGACAAACACCTGTTAGGGATGGTCTTAGATGGTTCTTGGGTCTACCATGAGTGCAGAGGCTTGGACTTGATGCTCTTTCAAGGTTTCTTCCAGTTCTAGTATTCTATGATTCTATCATTTAAAACTAGTACTCGAAAATAGTCTTTCACCCATATAGCTCATTGCTAAAATATGTCTATAATATCAAGACCCTGGCAGAATTTAAAAACCGACCAGACATTTATGTGGATGGCAAAAATATTTATAATTATGCAGTAAATATTTTTAAAAGAAGATAAACAGAAGGTATATAAACCCTGTACTCCAAGGCATAAATCAATCTTTAACAATAGAGAATAGGAGGAAACATTTTCGTAGGGCCAGTTGTTCCACACTGCCTACTGCATAGTTTCTTGCATCTTCCTCTTAAGCCCCTGGACTACATAGACTACTGGGATTTGATTCCATATGGAATTTTCTGTATGCCTATCTGAGTAACCTTCTGGAAGCAAATGAGCCTATTCACTATAATAAATAAGCAGTAAGCTCCACAATAAAAGGATAGGACTCCTAACATACAATTCACTCTTGTGCAAAAATCTAACACAAGGTTTCTGTCCCACTTATGCTCTCTGCATAGCCATTGAGTTTAACCCCTGTGAGGCAGAGAACAATGGAGAAGTTAGTCCCTTGTGCATGTGCAAATGCCTTTTAATTTGTGCTGAGCTGCCCAGCCTCTCAGTAAATTTGGAACATTTTTAATGGGAGTAGAAATTTCTTACAGCAACAAAAACCATCTACAGTTTGGGCTTTTAAGTTTTATTGTGGCTGAATTATAAAGGAATCTGTTTTTGAATTACTCTAATTTCAAGGGAGAAAGGGAGAGATATAATAATTCAAGACTAGTTTTCCTTATATATATAGTAACAAAAGGACAGATTAGAAGAGGTTCCTCCCTGAGTACACAATAATCATGCAGCCAAACTCCCTCTCCTACCTCTGATGGTCAAAGATCACCATGTCAAAGTGAACAAGGTCCAACAGTAACTACAACTGTCACTATTAAAAGGACTTGGGAGTAAATTTCATTCCTGAACATCAAGATGGCAAAGTCTTATGCACCACTAGTTCCAGTAAATGAGAACTTAAATGGCACATATGCCTTATGCTGGCCCTTTATATGGGGGTAAACTTCACTCTTGGACACTACACCTCACACCCACGCACCCTTCTTATTTCTTATTTATTTACCTTTGTTTCTGAAGGGTAAAAATTGATCAATATTTATTGTAGTTTTGAGGTCAAATCCTGCAGTTCTCACTCAGTTTGAAATCAATATGATTTATATGGGAACTATGGATACACAGCACCTCTGAAAATCAGTTTTATTGCTTACCTGCCCTAAATATAGACTTAAGTGCCTGAGTTTGGATATCCACACTAGAAAATTCTGCCTTAGATAAACTGCCAAAGGCCACACAATAAGTGAATAACAGAACAAAAAATAAAATCCCTAAGTCTTGTCTCCCAGGCACTCACTTTAACCACTAAATTGCAATTTCTCTAGAAATAGTGCCAAGAAAATTGTCAAAATCTGAAAAGACATGTAATTATATTCTGGGCACAAAAAAAAAAAAAAATGAATTTCCTATACCATAGTAATCTTTAATTTAACTTAACAGTTTACCTTAAATTTAACTGATGTGTGCTAAAAAGATCTCATCAAAAATACTTAATTCAGACCTTATTAAAGTTTCTGTAGATACGAATAAGAAGGTACTGTAATTTATAATAGAATAGGATAATTAAGCAATCTAGGAAAACAGTGGTGCCAGGACAGAGTTGAAAGATAAGGAAAACAATAAACTGAGCACATTTTTAATCTGCTGGAATCTTAAGCTTGAGCACATATGCAGAACAATCATGATTTTTAGTTTCTGGAACGTGGAAATATTGGTTATACTTCTTACACCTATTTTAAGTGTTTTAATTACAAAACAGCACAGTCATTGACTCCAGAAGGAGCAGTTGGCTTGCTTGCTTCTTTTTGATGGTATGGGATAGATACAAAGAAGCCATTATCATTGATGATAGAAGGAATATGATCTCAGAGATATTTTATTTAAAAAACTAGCTGTTGGAAAATGTTTATAGCAATAAGTATTTGATAAGAATACTGCCAAAGCATTTTTCAGAGCTTCTAAAATCTTTTTTGTTTCACTCACTGTGATTTGTAATCTCATCGGAAGTGTGGAATTAGATATTGGTTTAGCAAAATGGTTTTTGTGTTGTTTAGTAGTGTTTTCGGTTTGAAAACATCTTAGGATGAAGAGATTCTCATACTTTTTCAGAGTGTGGACTAGATTTCAGCAGAGAGGGCCCCTCCTGTTCATATCAGCCAACTGTTCTCAACCAAAACTATTCAATGCAAATTTGCCAAATGTTTGGTTGAACCAAATCTGCGTTTGTCAATTGAAAAAGTTTTGACTAAAAAAATTTAAACCAGCATTATTTTCTACTATAAAAGTGCCACCTTTCTGGCCTTCTCAATTTTCAATCTGTCCAAAGCTCTGCTGTATAAGTCAACTACCTCCCAGGATTATGTATGTGACCCATGTTCAGCGTCTCTCAGGCCATGTCCTCTCTTACTGCTGCAGTGCTGCTTACTTACTGCTTGGTGCTTGCTGCAATTGATGCTGCAGGGATTGATTTAGTGGGTCTGGTGAAGAGCAAGGAAATTGATGTCCGAGTGCTCTCTTGTCAGCTCTGCTATTCCACCAGAGTAAGTTGAGTTGATTTACCGCGGTAGCATAGACAAGGCCTTAAAATCCCTTCACTGTCTCCCTATTGCCTCAAATTAGTGCTTGTTTGCTTTCACGGGCTTACAGAATTTAGCTTCTCTCTCCATCTCTGTTCTTATGTTTTGTTTCCCAGTGCCTTTTGCATTTAGTCCTGACTAGCATATCTGTCATACTTTCCTGAGGGTCTTCTTTCATATGGTCTTCTCTGCCAGAAACCCACTTTTAAATTTTGGCTGTCATGCCTCATCTTCCTTCTTTAAGTCCCTTCTCAAAAACCTACTTCTTCAAGCAAGTTTATGAACTACAGTGTTTTACAGGTTGAACCTCCTTGGTCCAGAACCCTTGTGATCCTGAGCAAGGGAATTTGCTGGATTAGGGGAGGTCAGGCATCTAGGCTCTCCCGAAATGCCCTTACTGGCTGCTGCCCTGGGAGAACCCGGAGGTCTGACCTCCTCTGGCCCACCTGAATTGCAAAAGAATTGCAGTAATTTCAGCTGGTATACTTATGTCAGTTCTGAGATTGCCCTGCTAATGTATTTGGTGCTACAGTAATGTTTCCTTATTTTAAAAAGTATTTTTCTCCTTTTGCTATATGGGAAAACCACACAAACAGGGAAAACTGATTGAATAACTACATAGTGGGAAACAGTGAACCTTTGTACAGATAGAGCCAGATATTTACGTACTCAGCAACCAGCTGCATTGGTTGTGACATTAGAATCCCAATGTGCTGAGCTCTTTTGAAACTCTGGTCCATATTGCTGTCAAATCCACATACAGGTAGTCCCCGAGTTACGAACGCATTGATTTAAGAACCGTTCGTCCTTCTGACCAACCTCCCATTAAGCACGTCCCCGAGTTACGAACACGCGATCTGCGCTTACGAACAGCGCGGTCACATGTAAATGAATGGGGTCTGACTTACGAACAGATAGAGTTACAACCAAGTGCTCGGTATGTAACTTGTTCGTAGATTGGGGACTATCAGTAGTAAACATAATGGGGAAAAAAACAAAAATATTTTCCTCTCTAATCCCTTCAATTTTTAATAGTCTCCAAGTGTTCCTTGATACAAGATAAAGCAGTTAATTTTAACATAATACAGGCTGAACCTCTCTAGTCTAGCACCCTTGGGACCTGACTGGTGCCAAACCAGAGAATTTGCCAAACCACAGGAGGTCAATTTTGTATAGCAGTATTAACAGCAGTTCTACTGCTTACTGGGCTCATAGAAGAGATTTAGGGGTATATTACAGCTAAATAACAGCACAGAACATGGAGAGCCAGGACTGGTGGCTATAAATAAACTTTAATGGACCATAGGAAACTTGGCCACATTCATGATAACTGGACATCTAGCTAGCTAAAATCATGCTAGAACACAGATGTTGCCAGACCAAAGTGTGCTGGACTACAGAGATTCAACCTGTAGTAACAAGGGTAACATTTTCAGACAGAAGTTGACCATATCTCTATAATAAAACCAGAAGCAACCACAAAAATCAGCAGCGATTCTTTAGAATGCCATATTAACTATATGTACAAATGGGCAAAGGCAACGTTTATCCCCGATGTCTGCTTAAAGGTTTGGGTATC
The DNA here is from genome assembly GCF_049634645.1 of Pelodiscus sinensis. Classification (NCBI taxonomy): domain Eukaryota; kingdom Metazoa; phylum Chordata; order Testudines; family Trionychidae; genus Pelodiscus; species Pelodiscus sinensis. The sequence goes on along the minus strand of NC_134715.1, from coordinate 92,241,224 downwards.
AATGAAGGCTAGTGTAGTGGTTTGTGCATCATTCTCCTTTAACCTTTCTACAGAGAGCAAAAATCAGTTTGCTTACTATTTTTTTAAATGCTTCATTTCCTGTGTTTTCATGGTGAAAGAAAGCTGAAGCACCAAAAACACGCTAGCGTTTAATATTAAACAATGTTCCTGTTTCTCATCTGAATAAGTAAGCCATAGTTTATGGATCTGTACAGGTGGAGTAGATTTCAGAATGGTTTTCAGGTTCATAATATATTACGACTGTGTTAGGTTTAGACCAGAATTATCAAAGAAATCAAGGAACTGAATGAAGGCAGGGATTATTTACAACAGTGCAAACAGTACCTGCCAGAGATTCTAAAAATGGCCTACCAAGTTAAGCGTGCACTATTTTACAATCTGCAGTATGTTCTCAGATTAAAATAAAAGAGAAGAATTATGATCTGATGTTCCTTGTTGTGGTAATACAAATATGTTGCATTTATGATTATACATGTTCCTATATGATAAAATTGTTTTTCTTTTTGGCAGCTCAAATGCTGTCCCTTTCCCTAGGGCCACAATGCACAAAATGCTGCTGAGCCAACTATGCAGCGGCAGTGGTACGGGAGCACTCCAGTTCCCCTGCACACTCTAGAATACTGCTTCATTGTCTCTGTTTCCATAGATCTGTAGAGGGAAATGTTAGGAGTTATGGATGGCACTATGGCCTACAGCGTGGGGATGAATGTCTCGTGCTCTGTCACTAGTTAGAGAGAAGATTCTCCTCATTCAGTCCTATAGTACAGAGGCGGCGAACCTTTTTCGGGTTGGGGACTAGGGATGTTAAATATCAGTTAATTGAATAGTTGAGTAACATCATGAATTCTTATCAGTTAGTTGACTATTTTATAATACCCGGGGGTGGGACCAGCAGTATCAGAGGCAGCAGTGTGGGGTGCCACATAGGAGCTGGTCTGCAAGAGGAGCCAGTTTAAAAACCAGCTCCTCTCACAGAATGGCTGCCTGTCGCCCCATGCTCCTGCTTCAGATATAGAGGCAGTAGCATGGGGTGGCAGCAGCCCTTGTCTGGGACTAGTGTGGAGGTCTGTGCTCCCTGACCTGGCACAAGCCAGAACTGAGCCAGGCTGCCTGCCAGCCTAGCTCCTAATACACTTTAAATGCAGAGCTTCAGCAGAGGTAGGTCCCAGACCCATTGCAAGCTAGGACTGAGCCAGGTTGCTGGCCAGCCTGCTAAAAAAATTTACTTGGTGGGGAGGCGAGAGAAATGCATGTAGTCTATAGCATTAACCTACAAGCTTTTGCTTATCGGTTAATCAATCGACAACACTATTACAGAGAAATCAGTCAACTCTCTCTCTCTCTCCCCCCCCTTAGTAAGTTGCCTGAAAATGTCCTTTCATTCAGTGTGTTATCTTTACTTATAAGCCAAGTTTTCCTCAAATGATGATGAGAAGTCCTTGTTAAATTTTTACCCTGTGGGCATAGAGTGAAGTAAAGTGTCACAAACATGAAAAATATAGTACCTTCGTGATTTCAGTTTCCAATGAACGCTAGATATAAAAGCAGACACTTTGGCTCCTTATGCTCCCTGTTTTAACAATGGCTATCTCTATAAGTAAACAGACTACCTAGACCATTCTTGCCTACAGTATGGCACTTTATTCCCGTGTAAATAACAGTAGCTTACTCTCCCTAAACAAACTCAATTAATTGCTAACGATAATATGATCTATTGTGGTGATTTTAACAATCCTGTTTTTCCAGATCTGAGGACATGCTGCCTTATTTGCCTTTCTGTTAGGACTTTTCTTTAGACTTGTTGGCTTTTCCTCCTTTAACTCACAAACTTTATTTGTGTAGCCAGCACAGCATTAGGAATTGAAACTACTTCAGATAGGGCAATAGCTTCCGATTGATAGAATCCTTCACAGTGGATCAGGAAATACAAGTTTTCATCTCCCATAGTGCTTGTGAGAGTGTGAACTCCTCATTATATATGCCAATTTCCTCATGTTGCAATTAATTTGAGCAAAATGTCAATTTTATTTCACAATGGATAGCCACCTTACTTAAAACTGCGAACGTCTTATAATTTCTAACATGAGTGAAATTAAGGTTAAAGCGACGGGGACTTTTCAGTTTAGAAAAGAGGAGACTGAGGGGGGATATGATAGAGGTATATAAAATCATGAGTGGTGTGGAGAGGGCTGAGAAAGAAAAGTTATTTATTAGTTCCCTAAATAGAAGAACTAGAGGACACCAAATGAAATTAATTGGGAGCAGGTTTAAAACTAATAAAAGAAAGTTCTTCTTCACACAGCATGTAGTCAATCTGTGGAACTCCTTGCCAGAGGAGGCTGTGAAGGCTAGGACTATAATAGAGTTTAAAGAGAAGCTAGATAATTTCATGGAGGTTAGGTCCATAAAAGGCTATTAGCCAGGGGATAAAATGGTGTCCTTGGCCTCTGTTTGTCAGAGGCTGGAGAGGAATGGCAGGAGACAAATCGCTTGATCATTGTCTTCGGTCCACTCTCTCTGGGACACCTGGTGCTGGCCACTGTTGGTAGACAGGATACTGGGCTAGATGGACCTTGGTCTGACCCAGTACGGCCGTTCTTATGAGTGCTATAAAGAAATGGAAGGAGATATCTTTCATGGTCTATGATCATTTTCCAAAATTCCTTATGTGTACTGTTTCAGATCATTTAAAACATCATTGCAACTGGCCACTCATTCCATGGGTGAGAATTCTCTTGAAGGGCAAAGATATCTCTACTGCTCTTATCTTGGGAAAGGATGATGGATGATTTTATGCCTTGGTTTGGATTGGTAGTTCCAAAATGATTTTAGGAAGTGGATTTGAAAACCAAAACTTCTTGAGCAAATACAGTTAAGTGTTGCTGATTAATCCTGAAGGTGCCTTTAAATATTATTATTGCACTTGTCATATACTAAGGAATGGTCTGGTAGTCAGCAAGCTAGACTAGTAGCATATTCTTTACCTTCTAATCTTGATTAGGCGTGCATCAGCTGATTGTGTGTCCCCAAAAGAAGATTCTCTCATATATAACATGGGCTGGCAGATAGATTTTGCTGTGCCATGGACCATGATTTACACTTCTGTTTTCGCGTCTTTGTGCAGCCAGCACAGTTGGGCACATTAGAACTCTTAAGAAATGGCAGCAAGAGTGTGTACAACTTAAGGTAACCTTCGAATACCCTGAGCCCTAAAAAAGGAGTCATACTTAGGGGAGCTAACAGCCTCCATGGGCACCTTGGCAAGGTGCGAGGGACAACTCTGTGCTCCTGGAAGGGGCAGAAAGGGTGGGGTTGGGGACAGCCAACCCTCTGCACTGCCTTGAGCATGGCTTGCCCTTCTCTCCCAGTCCTCAGAATCACACGGAGCATGAGATGTGGTGCTCCAGTGGCAATATAAAGGGCTCAAGGCTCAGAAGTGGCTGGGAGCTCTAGGCCCCTATGAACTGCTAGACCCCAGAACAGTTTTTGTGACGCTCTCCCCCTCATTGGCAGACCTGGCCATACTTTTTGGCAAATTGTATGTAAATTCTGCACCAAGATCCCACTGCCTGCCATTTTCCCAAGCCCCCCAATCATAGCTATTTACACCTGGGCTATGTGGAAGATGCAAAGTCTGTGTTAGGTTATAAGGATTGTCAGTAGACTATGCAAAATTCGTTCAAGCCATGTGGACTGTATACAGTTCATACTAAACCACAAAACTTTAATTGAGCCATCCAGACTTGATAAAAACCTGTATAAGAACATGAGAATTAGCCATACTGAATTAAACCAACAGTCCATCTAACCAATATCCTGTCTTCTGACAGAAGCTGGTACCAGATGGCTCAGACGGAATCAACAGAATGGGTCAATTTATCAAGTAACATGTTCTCTGTTGTCCAGTGTCAGCTTGTGGCAGTCAGAGGTTTAGGGACACACACAGCATGGGCTTGTGTCGCTGACCATTTGGCTAATACTCATTGGTGGACCTAGTAGGGATGTAAGCGACTTGTTGACTATCCAATGTGCAAATGCTTATCAAATAGTTGACTAGTGACTCAACAAATTGCTCCCCTCCACCACCCTGCTGCCTATATCATGGAAAGGCAGCAAGGGCGGGGAGCAGAAGCCAGTGCTGTGGGGAGCCGGCTTAAAAGCAGAGGGCATGGGGCCAGCAGGTGACTGCTCGAGCTGCCCCCACCCCCGCTTGTCCTGTTCTCCCTGTGGCACTACTGTCTTTGAAATGTAGCAAGAGTGAGCAGGGCTCTTTATCAAAGGAAGAGACAACCTTTATCATCAACTAATTAAGTAGTTGATGGAAATTCCATCGGCTATTCAATTAGTTGATTAATCTAAATTTAACATCCTTAGGATGAAGCTGCCATGAATGTATCTAATTCTTTTTTGAAACCAGCTATATTTTTGGCCTTCACAGCATCCCCAGCAATGAGTTCCACAGATTAACTGTGCATCGTGTGAAGAAACACTTCCTAATGTTTGTTTCAAACCCACTGCCTATTAACTTCACTCCATTCCAATTAGACTTCTATCGTATTTCCTTTGGTGGGTTCTTTTTCATGCTGAATAGCCCCAGTCTTAATCTCTCCTCATATGGAAGATGTTTCGTGCTCCTAATAAGTTTTGCTGCCTTTCTCTGAACTTTTTCCAATTCTAAGATATCTCTTGAATGAGACAACCACAATTGCTCACAAGTATTCAAGATGCGAGCAAACTTGGGGCTTATATATTGGCAATATGACATTTTCTGTCTTATTAGCTATCACTTTCCTAATTGATCTGAACATTCTGCTAAGTTTTTTGACCACCTCTGCACACTGAGCCAGTGTTTTCAGAGAAGTATCCATAATGTTTTTTTTGAATGGTAAAAGCTAATTTAGACCCTGTTATTTCATATGTACAGCTTGGATTGTGTTTTTCAATGTGCATTATTTTGCATTTATCAACACTGTATTTCATCTGCCATTTTCTTGCCCAGTCACCCAGTTCTGTTTGATCCAAAAGTGAAAATAAGTCAGTGTACCTCAGTGTGATGTACTGATAAGAGTGGCTGGCTTGGGGTGAGGCTCTGGATGGGTAAGATTCCTATGCCAGTGCTGGCATGGGCAGCCCACCCCTCCTTTTCTGGGTCCCCTGAGATGACCACCAACCCCATGAGCTTTGGCTCCAGCATCAGACAAGGCTGCCCTCAAGATCATTCTTGGTAACTCAAAGGTTTATTTATTAAAATTTCTTTCCATTAAATTCAAATATTAGACAATTTGAGCCTACAGTGGCTCTTCATCACAGCTTAACTTGTGAAGATGATTCCATATTTTCTTGCTTAACCTAATTTCACCACCACAGGTTTGTGTACCTTTGCAGTGTGACTAGATCCTTGTTAGTTTAAAAAGAGATTCACTAGGCCTATGAAAACTTCCATTTTTGTGTATGTAAGAAAGCTTCTGACATTGGAAGTTATTCCATTTACCTTAAATTATTTTTGAAAAATCCTCTAAAAAGAAATAATTATGACTTCAGAAAAACTGACATCTGGACAATATACAGTTGCTTTGAATAGTGTCCAAAATTGCATAGATTACTTCATTTAGTCGCAGCAGTATTATTTGCATTTAATAGAGTACTGTAAGTATCCACTACCAGCTGTTTGAGTCAAAACATTTCACAGCAAAAAATATACTATTATTTAAGGCTAATGATCTGATGAAAGAGGGATAAGAATGGTACTGTATAGAAATGACTATGGTTATAGCATGGATAATATGTAAATACAATGTTCGTACAAGGATGCATCTCTTGCTGTTTTGTAGCCCTGTCTGAGTAGAAATGAGGAGTCCCTCTATTCAACCTTATCAGACTATACATGTATTCTTTACACTGGAAAAGAGGAGAGTACTTTTCAATCAGGAATAGGTTCTATTTTATTATTCTATAATTAAATTCTGTCAAACTCCTAGCAGAGAGTCCACTGTGCACTGATTATTTTTTCTTTGTGATTCAGGAGTAAAATACAGATTCCCCTTACTTTATAACTAATGATTTTTCTCATTGATATGCAACCAATTTATTTTTCCTTTAAATTAGGACCCAAATCTATCATTTTGATCAAGCAAAATATTGTGCTTCTTTAAAATAATGTCTAGTTCAGTTTTGAAGTTTCACAGTCATAATCATATGTCTGATTGCTGTGTCAAATATTCAGAACAGAAAAGTATGAGGTCTGTGACTTCTGTGGTTGACCTCCCAGTTCCTGTTATATATTTTCCCTCTCTTGGGCCTTTATTCAAAGGGGATAAGGCACTGATATGATAAGCTTTTGCGGACAAAAGGAAGAAAACCCAGAACAGACTGGGCCAGATACATCGCTAGCGTAACTCCACTGACTTCAGGCACTCGTGATAAAATTTCATTGATATCAAGGATGAGTTTAGCACACTGACTCTGTCAGATGAATATTCTTCTAGGTTTTACTGCTCACGCTTGTCCCTGAGATTTTAAAGAGAGTGACGTTTACTCTGCTCCTGTCCTTGTCTCTCTCAATCTCAGCTTGTACCACATTTTAACCTACAGGAACTTAAGACTTGGCTCAGACCCTAAGAGCCAATAAAAAGTGCCTCAATGAGACTCAATTCTTTGCTCCCTACTTACTCCTCCTCGGTGTCACTGTCTTGGATTTTATATCTCAGTAGCATTGTTCATATAATCTTTGACGTAGGCAAATCTCTTTCAACTGCCAATACGTTAAAGTCAGATGTATTTCAGCTGCTCCTTTCCAGTGCTTCTTATCCCCTTTATCTCCTTTCTTCATTTATCTGTATGATTTTTCTTTCTTTATTGTGCTTTCATATAACATTTACACTCGTAGGTATACATTTTACACTCTGAGCAGTCCCAATGAAGTCAATGAAAAGACGAGTATGTGTGTAAGTCATTTCAAGACTATATCCTTGTATTGAAATTTCTGAGGCAGCATCCACCATTTTTGGGATACAGATATAGCTTAGCATAGCGGGCAGTATGAGCACTCTCTGAGGCCCGTAGAAAAGTGAGCTCTATACTGTACAAGAACTGCCAGTGAGTGATGCTAGGGGAAAGTTTTTACAAATGTCAATAATCAGGTGAAAAAGAATACAGTGTGAAATTGTATTTGACAATTTGAAGCTGAGAATTTGGATACAGTTTAAACTGATCAGTCCTGAAAACTTAATATTATCCCACTCCATGTAATGCTTCAGGAGTTGCCTATCGCTTTCTTATGAGCACAGAAATTATCATGAGGGAAAGGGCCCAAGCATGATACATGTATTCACTACATGAAGGAGTCAGTAATAAAAAAGACCTAATTGCTATGATGCCTCTGTTTTTATCTTGTTGCTTTGCACGCTTTTTTGGGTATGGAAGGAAGGGCTGGGATAATGTTCACTAAAGCCCTATGAAAAGGATGAAAAACCGCTTAATGCTTTGCAGAATGTGACTTCCTCCATTTAACAACAGAAAAAGTTTCGGTTTGAGCTGTGCAGTTTTTTTCCTAAGACACACCCTCCTCAGATGACCTCTCTCCCCTATCTGTTCTTACAAACTGTCAGACTTTATTCAGTCCAATCGTGGAACATAAATGGAAGCTTTCAAACAGTGTCTTTTTTTCTTCCTCACAAATTTAACGACTGGGCAACTCATTGCAACTTACTGAATTTTACAAATTAATGAGAAAACATATAAAAGCCAAGATTATGCATCCTAAAATGTTTTAAATGTACTTGGTCAGTTGTAGTTTATTTTTCATTCTGACTGATATACAGTATGTGATCAAATTTCTGATGTATGTTTTGTAATACTTATTAATATCAGATCTCACTATATTATCTGTTGGCTGAAATGTAGGAAGAAACCACATATTTTATGTGTGGGTGTATAAATTAGAACATGTAGTGGTTTAGTAATGTGAAGATTTGCCAGGCTCTGCATTATTTAAACTAGAGAAGGTCCTGAGCCATCAAATTCTGATAAGAACTCTCCCAGAGTTCAGAAGTATTCAGACTTTGGCTTCAGGTGGGTCCATTTGTAATTTAAATGTAGCATTTAAATCATATTTTTATTTCTTGAGTAGGTGGCAACTATATCCATCCACCCTATATAGTGTCCTCTCTTCAGTGCAGCATCTGACTTTCAGTTCTGTATAATAGCCAAGCACACAGAAAATATTTCTATTCAAAGAACAAAAAGGAAATAAAATGAGAGGAATATCATACCTCCAGCTACAAGCAATTCTCATTGACATCATTGGGAAACACATATAATATTGTAGAAAATTAAAGTTGCTTCCTTTAATAGGAACGGTTTCATTTTCATCAGGGATTTAAGTGTTCATTTAGGTTCGGATTATGTCTTTGCAAAAATGAAATTGGAGGTCAGAATGTAAGTATTTGTTCACATCTGGAAATGCACAGGTACCCCTGAATTAAATTCTGTAGTGTATTTAAAATTATCACTTTCTTAGGTTTGATCTTTATTAGCTCCATTAGCCTCAATATAGAGAGGGTGCACCACACCTTGTAGTACAGCTTGTTGTGACACAAATATACTTATAATCCCAGAGGGAGAAATCCTTCAATAACATATTGTTGCCATAAGAGGAAAAACAGCTCCTACCCCGAGTAAAACTCTATTTGTGTTTTTAAGTCTAAAAGAAATGAACCAATTAAAATGTTCTCAGCAACTAAGCAATAGGTAGGCTAGTTAGTGGTCGGAGCAAGAATCAGGCTTACCAATTTGCAGTGACTACTGATGGGCGGGTCTAAGGAATGGAGCCAAGGGTCATAACCAGAAGTGAGAGGCCAAATTAGCTGGAGTCATAGGCAGAAGGTGGAGCTGAGGGCCTGGGCCAGAACTCAGAGATCAGGAAGGAGCTAAGGGCTGGGGCAGGAGCAGATGTAGCCTGGGGCCAAAACAAGGCTGAAGACAGTGGAGATTAGGACAGGACCAAGCCTGGCAACAAGCTAGAATGTACTGAGCAGCCACTGGAAGGGTACTGAGCTTGTATATCAGCCTACATACTCCTGTGATCAATAAGACAACTTCTATCAGGGCTCATTGGGTTGTCCAGAGATTGATTCTACTGCTGGTTGGCCCCTGAGAAATAGACACTTTTTAGATTATTCTTTATGAATTAATAGAGTCACCCCACAACCTTATTCATGTAACCCTGTCCGAGAGCACAACCCAGCTCCATGCTTGTGACGTTTGTGCACTGTTTTACTTCCAGACTGTCAGCAGAGACCGTTTTTACTGACTGTTTGGTGTGGTGTCCAATCTTTCAATGTGGAATAAATCAACATTTAAATCGAAAATGCGGGAGTACTTTCAAAAGCTTCAGTGAAACTCTTTTTAGTCTTAAGATCAAAATATTTGCAAATTTCCACGTCAAGTCACATGAAAAAATAACAACAATTAAAACAGCAGTGTTACGTTTTACCATCCCTGGGTATGTTTTTAATTAAAAAGAAGATTGTATGGAGACACATACAAAAACACATGGAGCAGTTCTGTCATCATAACTAAGATATTTAGTAGTACATCTATTTTTATGTAGAAATCATGAAGAATATGTACGATATGTCATCTATACTATCTTCTTGATGCATAGCAATTGCAATGCACCAATAATAGAATGAATAAAAGTCGCTGGAATGAATAGCAGAATGGCAATAAAGTATTGGAAGACTCAAAAACTTTGCCCAGCAGAGTTCAGATTGATAACTTGCCACACACAATTTACAAAGATTGTGCCTGGTAGAAATGCAAGGGACAGAAACAACTGCTGTTCCTGAACCAAGTGGCAGGTCTGTATTTTGGGAGGACACGAGGACATGTATTTAGTCTGATTCATTAAAATGCCCCTTCCAGATACCTCTGGGAGAGCAAGCCCCACTGCAGATGGTGGAGGAAGGCACCGCACTGTGCAGTAGACACATATACCCCTTCTGAGAGAAGAATTTCTCCCAGGTCTTCAGCTAACAATACTATTCTAACAGTAGCTATGGAGGATTTGTTTTTTCCATGTGAGGTGTCCTATCAAATTGCCAGTCACTGTAAAAATTCAGCTGTTTTAATTTCTTTTTAGTTTTTGTATTCACCATTATAATACTTTAAAAATGGCTCAAATATTCAAAAGCATGCTTACATTCACGTGCCACTTTAGGAGTGTAAATCCCTGACACATGTAAGCAAGGTGGGGGTTATATGCATGCTTGTGTTCCAGTTTCAGTGCACACATCAAACATTGAGCAAAAAGTGAACATGTACATCTTTAATGGGACCTCTTTTGTCTTGATGCTCATAGCATCAAATTAAACATTAACACACTTCTTCCAAATAAATACTGCTCTTATCTTGTAACCTTGAAAACATCCCCTTTCCTTCTAAAAAAGCTGTAACATAATATGCCATTCTCACACACACAGACAGAGAGTAAATTAGCAAAGCCAAATAATCAAAGAGAGTAAATGTTAATTGAAAGAGTACATTTCTACTCTAGTTGGAATCAATGGCAGTTCTGGTAATCATTTCAGTAGGTGCAGGCTCATGCTCAGTATATTTTTTAGAAGGGAAAAAGGGCAGGGACTTGTAATTCTGCTGGTTTTTTTAGATTTATCAACTATGATTAGAATTTGGACTTTTTCCTTTATCATCCAGTCCTTATGAAATGCATTCGAAGGGAATATCACCATTTTCAAAAATAACTCAGGAGACTGGGTCCAGTTTGAATTAGGGTTGTTAAATATTGGTTAATTGAATAGTTGAGTAACCTCATGAATTCTTATTGGTTAGTCATCTACGCTATAGAACCTCGGGGTGGGGCCAGCAGTATCAGAGGCAGCAGTGTGGGGTGCCAGGCAGGAGCTGGTCTGTCAGGGGAGCCAGTTTAAAAACCAGCTCCTCTCACGGACCGGCTGCCTGTCACCCTGCGCTGCTGCCTCAGATATAGAGGCAGTAGTGCGGGGTGGCAGCAGCCCCTGTTTGGGTCTAGCGCGGAGGTCTATGCTCCCAGACCCGGTATGAGCCAGAACCGAGCCAGCCTAGCGTCAGCAGAGGTAGGTGCCAAACCCATTGTAAGCTAGGACTGAGCAGGATGCTGCCCAGCCTACTAAAAAATGTACTCAGGCTGGGGGCGGGGGGAGAGAAATGCATCAAGTCTATAGCATTAACCTATAAGCTTCTGCTTATTGGTTAATCGACTATACTATTACATCTGTAGTTTGAATGTGACTATGGATTGCAAGTACTTCCTATTTAATTAAAAGTAGACATCTTCCTCGTTCAATGTCTATTTCCATGGAAATTTAAAGTTCAGTGCTTGCTGCTCAAAAAAGTGACCCTAAAAATGGCATTGTGGGAGTCATTTCATTTTAAGTTTTTTGGTTCATCAGTGATTTCTGTATCACATGAGCTCAGTTTAAAATTAAAAAGATTTATTTTTCTGATTAGCTTGCCAATCCTGCAAACAAACTCTGAGAATCAAGATGGATTCTTTCCATCTTGTATACAATCACCCACACCACCAAAGCAGGTCTTTTGAAGCATAAAGGTTTTTCAGGCCACATTATCATCTCAGTGATATTGTGCAATTCCACTGAACTAATACAGCAACTGCAATAATTTTCCTCAAATGCCTTAGTTAAAAAGTGTCACACTATATTTGCGGTAATCTCTACAACAGAATAAGAAAATACAAGTAGAAGCTAAAATAATTTTGGATATTGTTATATAGGGAATACTGCATATCAGGAAGCAACATTCTCTGCTTATACAAGGAAAAATTAGAAGAGGCTTAAGAGCACCCATTCTATGAATCTTAATTCAACAGCAAACAATGGACAATAGCTTTTGCTCATGGATATTTTAATTATTATGGCCTTTTTCCATGAAATTTGAAAATGTTTGATGGTGCTTCCTTGAATTCCTGCTCAAAAATTTTGGAACAAGATTCATAGATGTACAGTGTTTGGAATCCCATCAAAGTAGGTCTTTTGAAACGTAAACAAGACTGAAAGACTGAACAGTCTTATCCTTTCTATTTAATTCTTCCTTATGTTGACTTGTTAGAATTCTATGATCACATGACAATAGGTGAGATGTTGTTGTTGCTTTCTTTTGTTTCAGAATTTTATTGCTTTTAATCCAGTCCTTGAGTCTGAGAGAAAATCTGTAATCTTTAAAGACTGTAACCAAAGTTTCTTAAAGTACATCAGCCAAATTTATAATCTGGTATTCATAAGAAAATTATTTGAATGGAAATATAAAACTCATATTGGCCATGAGATCTAGAAAGGAAAGTCAGTGGTGGCCCTCATGGATTGTTGTTAATGCAAGTGTTGCTTTTCTATGAAATATAGCTGAAGGACAAGAGTGCTGGTTTTACCAAGACTTAACATTTCTGAAGGCCTAGGTCATTTATTTACAGCTCAGGGTTGTGGGATTTTAGATACTTTGTTTTCCAGTAACTGTCTCACTATTTTGCAGTAGCTTTGACAACTGCACTCTGTACTAAGATTTTTAGTGGCTCCATGCAGCATGATACATCAATATCTCATTTGGTTTAAGCAACTTTTAAATTTTAGTAGCCTCCAGCAGCATTGGCTATCTAGTAAATCTAGCTACTCTCTAGCATGTGAGTACAGCAAGCAAGTCCAAAATTTGTAGTATTCCCTCACATTAGAGAAGTATTAAAGCAAGGCTGCATAGGCTGTTGTATAGAGCTTAGGAAGAAGATATCTGAAGCAACAGATTTGGTAGTATTTTCCTCTCTATATAAATATCAGATTTCCCCCTTGTAGTGATATATTTTCATTATTTGACCCCTTCTCTTTGGATTCAAAACATATTGTAGATAATCATATATTTTTTACATCACATATTTAATATTTATTATGCATCAAGCTATTATTGAAAAAGTCACCTTTGTGATTACCTGAGAAGAAACTGGAAAATTATGGGCCGCCGGGGGAAAGCGGGGGGAGAGGTGGTTTGGTCATTATTAAAGCTATCTCAAAGCATGCTAGGATGATCAAATTATACAGAAGGAAGACATATCATTTGGTTGACATAGCTTATGTATGTTATTTTTCTCAGAGAGGTAGCAGCGTTAGTGTCTGCAAACCGCCCCCCCTTCCAAAAAACAGAATCCCGTGGCAATTTATTAGGGCATCTGTTAGTCTCTAAAGTGTCACAGGACTCCTCATTATTCATAGAGCAGTTCTATGAAACTACTCAACTCCATTTCTATATTGGGACTATATCAGAAAAAAAAATATAAATCTGATTTGCTTATGTCTCGGAACTTGGACAGCACGGGAAAAAATCCTGAAAAAGTTTGTCATGTTGCCTCTTTTAGCAAAACTAGATTCAACGTTTAGCATGTCTTTTTACAGAATGAGTCACTAACCACATCCCTGTTTCAATCACTGGATTACACATTTTATTTTAAAAGCCTTGACTCTTGTTCTAACCCTTTTGGTTACAGGATAAACTGAAGACAGTTGGTTTTAAATAGTTAGAAAACCTCAACAGTGTGAAGAGCAATACTTACTTAATTCTTATGGATTTTACGTCTGTAGTTAAAATAAACCCCAAAAGCAAATAAACATTGATCAATCAATGCCTTAAATCACAATTTTTAATTGAATTATACTTGACATAAACTATAAAGAGAAATGCTAGTTACTGTTTTGATTTTTTTAGTTTTTCCATATAAACTTTTAGCAACCTTTACAGTCAAACACCATTGCTCTTCTTGAATTTCAAACTCAAGAAAAATTAAAGTATGAAACAGTACCTGGCAAGTACCTGGTGTGCTCTTGAGCTCTCTCACTCTCTCTCCCCTCCCACAGGCAGCTTGGCAATGGAATGCCCTTCAAATCCATGGCTGACTGCTTTTGGTAAATGTTTTACGAGACACTAAGCAACCTTCTGTCCCACCCTCCATGCAAACACCATTGCGAGAACACGGTATCATGGTCACAAAAGGCACATATATGCAGTACAGAGTAATGTAAATGCAGTAAAGAAGCTCGGTTTCGTCTCCCTCCTCCCCGGAAATAAAAAATCCCTAATATGAAAGGGGGATGTAAGAGAAGGGTGCCAGGGAAAAAAAACCTACATCAGCAGGACTATTAATAAATATTTTTACAGAGTAAATCATGATAACCTTTCCCTTTATCGTTCTAGTCTGCAAGCAAGCCTAGGCGTGTCTAAAAGAAAAACTGACGAACAGTTAATAAAGTGGAGCATATAGTTTCTAAATAAAACTTCAGCACAGAGGAACAGTCATCCCAATGACAGATACAACTTAAAAAAAAACAACCCTACTGTACTATGAAATCACATAGCAAAATTATGTGAACAGAACCAGATCACAGTGACAAGCAAAATCAATGTAAAAGGAACTTCTCGACTAGGTGCTTTCCTAATGAGAAAATCTGCCCCACTTTTCAACTTCCCTAGCTGTTACCCAAAGTTAAAATTCTACTAGTCCCAAACCAGACTTTTTGCATTCCATTCAAGTTAACAATTACAAATGGAGGACAGCAGAAACCAGTTGGCATTAAAATAGTGAAACTATCTGACTAGACAGCATAGCACCAACGGTCCCAAAAGAGGAGTCATCAGTGAACTAACTTGAAAATGAGTGAGAGGATTTAAATGACTATATCAGACACTAGAGTGGAATAACATAAGTACCCACATGAATACCTCCTGATATACAGACACATGCACCCAACAACAACAACAACAAAATCTTTCTTTCCCCAACAGTAAAGGTTTGCTCAATATTATATTTTTGAGTCAGTATTTGGTCTGCTGTGTTTAATCTTGTTTTGGTAAATTCGAATTGATTTTGTCTAATTTGATTAATTTGTTTATTTATATATATATATATATATATATATATATATATATATATATATATATATATATATATATATATACACACACACACACACACACACACACTTTAAAAAAAAAATCTAATCAGTCACTTGGTATATCCAAGCTATCTGTAACAATCTGGTTGGTGTCTTGTTTTTCCAACAAATATTTCAGCATTCTGGATTTTATGCACTATGTAAGTCAGATCCTCAGCTGGTGAGAATCAGAGAAGCTCCATTACCTTCAATGGAGCTATGCTAATTTAAACTAGCCAAGGATCTGGTTAGGTGGGTAGGTTAATTCCAATAAAAATGTAATCACAACTCTACTTTTGATATTTTGTGTGTGTCTGGCATTTGGAAAGTTCTGCCAATGGATTAGTAAGAGCACAACTAATGTACAAAATAGCATCTAACACACATGACAGCATATGAATTTGTTAGCATTCCACTTGGCAACCAGACTTTGAGTATGTGCAACCTGATGTGTCACTGAAAGGGAGAATAGTTTCCTGGTCCACCTCCTGTACTCAGAAGGGCAAATATACAACCTAGGAAGCTTTTTGTATTTGTATATGAAGAATGAGCCATGCTGGCTGCACTAAGTGAGTTGTGCTGGCAGAAACAGTATCACCAGCAGCAATAAAGAGGCTCACTGAATGTGTTGCAGATGGTAAAGAACAGGCAACACCTTAGTTCTGAGTACATCAAAAGGGGTTTCCTGATACACAGAGTACAGATAATTTTTATTATGATGCTATTCTTTTGCCAATATAATATTTTTTTTCTTTTTTTTGATAATCCCATCTGAGTTAAGGGTGGAGTGAAACAGTTCACATAGCTGAGCTGATGCTGAAGTTTGCACACACAACTACACCCAAACCCAGAAAACTCATGAAAAGACTGGAGGTTAGTTACATTTAGTATGCAGCCCCTAAAGACAAGGTGAAGGAAGATTGATCAGTTCCTCATTAGCTCTGGGTAAAAGTTTGTCAACCAAATTTTTTTTGGTGAAAATGCAGATTTGGCATCAGTGAAACATTTAGCAAATGTGTGTCAATTTTGTCAAAATGTTTCCATCATAAAATCAATAATACATTTTGAAAAAATAGAAACGTTTAATTATTTTTATTCAAAATAACTTTTAGAAATGTTCTTTAATTTTATTTTAAAAATTTAAAACATGCTCAAAATCAGATTTTTTTTACTTCTTGATTTGCCAGAAATGGTAACCACATTCATTTATTGGTTGACTTAAAATGAAGGATTTTTTTTCAAATTGCCAGTCAACTGAAAAGTCACTTGTCCAACTATACTGGTGGCATTTGTATGTGCCACAAAGATGGGAGCATGGGGTGACCTGGGAATGGATGAGGGATCAGGCTCCCATTTGCCTTTTGTGGTCATAAAACTGAAGTCTGCTTGTGATCTCACAGAAGCTGGTTCACTGCCAATCCCTGCAAGCAAACTGAGCTTGGTTTGTAACCGAACCCTGCACTATTTGCACAGCCCTGCCTATATGTAAATGAGCCTAGATAGTTCTCAGAAACAGTTGTACTAGCAGTTGCATCTGATCCTGAGGGACAATGTAATAATTCTATTTTATTAATTTCACTCACTCCTGATGTTCCCAAAAATCTTCCCATTACATAACCTGTCCTTTGCCTGAAAGTTAAAGAGGAAGAATTCTCATTAGCTTCTCTCAGCATTTTGTATCTAAGAATGTCATTCTAGCAGCCCATGTCCATATAGGATGAGAGTCTAGTACTAATGTGGTCCTTGATCTTTGGAGACAATTCATATTTAATTCAGTCCAGATCAGCTGGTTGTTACCATGGGACATTATACAGAAATATGCAGTGCTTAGTGTGTGGGCCCTGTTAAATCCCAGTCATCATATTGGATTCTATCTTGACAGCAAGGAACCTGACAATTGCTTTCCTTTCTGTTAAGAAGAATGGTCTTTTGACTTAATTATAAGGCGATCGGGGAGCCAGGAGACCTGGGTTCTATTGCCAGCTCTGTAATGGACTTCCTGTGTAATGACAACAAATCACATTAACATCTTTGCATCTTAGTTTTGCCATCTGTAAAATTAGGACAGAAATTCCCTAATTCATTATCTATAAAGAGAATCGGAACCCTCATTGGAAGGAGCTATGTACATACAAATTCTTCTTTTTCTATAGAAAAGCTGAATTGATCACAGGTAATGACCAAAGTAGTCTTAGCTACATGTGATCTATAGAGCACTTGAGGCAAGTTCAGATAGGATGCACAAATGTGCCAGAGTTTTAAAGTCACAATTCTACAGTTTTCCTTTTATACCATGCTACTGACTCTGAAATCTGTGACCTATTAATAGAGCTGGCCAGGAAACAATTTCCCTATCCTGTAAAAATGTTTAAGATGTCTTCCCTCCCTCACCCCCAAGTCCACATGGGGATGAATCATAGAATTATAGGACTGGAAAGGACCACAAGAGGTCATCAAATCCAATCCCCTGCACTCATGTCAAGATGAAGTATTACCTAGAGACCATCCCTGACAGGTGTTTGTCTAACCTAGTCTTAAAAAATCTTCAGTGATGGGCATACCACAACCTCCCTAGGCAATTTATTCCAGTGCTTAATTACCCTGACAGGAAGTTTTTTCTAATTTCCATGCTCCTTGTCCTAGCCTCAGAAGTTAGAGAATAATTTTTCTCCCTTCTTCTTGTAACAATCTTGCATTTATTTGAAAACGATTATGTCTTCCCTCAATCTTCTCTTTTCCAGACTAAACAGTTTTTTCAGTCTTTCCTTCCAATTTGGAATCATCCATAAAAACTGTATCCCATTATCTAAATTATGATGAAGATATTGAACAGAACAAAACCCAGAACTGATCCCAACAGCACCCCACTTGATACGCCCTTCCAGCTTGACTGTGAAGCATGGATAACTACTGTCTAGGAATGTTTTCTGACCAGTTATGCACTCACCTTATAGCAGCTCCATCTGGGTTGTATTTCCCTAATTTATTTATAAGGGTCATGTGAGACAGTATCAACAGTCTTACCAAAGTCAAGATATACTTCATCTACAGTTTCCCCCCCACCCCATCTACAAAGCTTGTTATTCTGTCAAATAAAAGCTAGTAGGTTGGTTAGACATGATTTATTCTTGACAAATCTATACTTGTTATTTATCACTTTATTATTTTCTAGCTGTCTGCAAACTGACTGCTTAATTATTTGCTCCATTATCTTTCTAGGTACTGAAGTTAAGCTGACTGGTCAGGAATTCTCTGGGTTGTTCTTTTTATAAATTGACACTATATTTGACCTTCTCCAGTCCTCTGGATTGTCATCCATCTTCCATGACTTTTCAAAGATAATCATTAATGGCTCAAATCTCTCCTCAGTTAAGTACCTTAAATATTCTAGGATGTACTTCATCAGGCCTTGGTGACATGAAGACGTCTCTCTTGTCTAAGTAATTTTTTACTTGTTCTTTGAAATTATGAGGAAGAGTCATTCCAGACTAGCCAACAGAGTGCATTTTTCTCAGTCTCTACAGTATGAACTGTTTCATTTTGTATAAATATTCATTGGGCCAGAGAGAAAGAAACTGATTTCATAGCCCAGTGGTTGTAGGGTTGCCAGATGGTTGAAACAAAAATACCGAACTCCTCCTCCCCCCCCCCCCCAAAAAAAAAAAACCACTGGGAAAAATTCTGTTGAAGGGGGGAAAAAGGGAGGCGGGGGGGGGGGGGGACCATCTCTGGTGTCCGGTATTCTCTGATTTTTTTTACCGGACAGGAGGTGAAAATACTGGACACCTGGCAACCCTAAGTGGTTACAGTACCCATTTAGGATGTATACATGTACTTTGTCTTCTGTTTTTGACCAGAAATTCCAGCATGCTGCTGAGAACTGGTCTTTAAAAATAATAATAATAATAAAAAAAAAAGTTATGTCAAAACTGATAAACTGTGAAAAGTATCAGTTTTGATGAATCGGCATTTCCCCCATCAAAAAAATGTTTTGGAAAAATTTCTGACCAGTTCTACTTATTAACCATAATTAATTCTAAATTTCTCCTTTAGATCTCCAAATTTCTTCTCCTTTATCTCATGAAATGACACATTTGGCTGGGTCAGAATCAGAAATTGCTTGCTTGAGCTAAAGGACCAGTTAATCTTAGTTTGTTTGTTACTGTAGACGCGGCTAGTATTCAGCTGCTGTTATAGATAGAATGGCCAAACCCTTGTGTTCCCCAATGGGTCAACCACTTACTTTTGTGCCTGTCAAGTGGCTAAATTTATGTTCATTTATGATTAGTGTGACCAGATAGCAAGTGTGAAAGATCAGAACAGGGGGTAGAGTGTAATGGGCATCTATACAAAGAAAAATATTGGAACTGTCCCTGTAAAATTGGGACATCTGGTCACCCCAGTCATGATTGGTAGAGGCCTGGGTGATGCACTGCATTTTATAGTCATATCACGATAATGCCGCACACCACCACCACAAACCACTTTTTCACATTTGCTTTGGGGAGATATAGTATGAACTAAATGACTTATTGTTAATTAACAAGTTAGGTTGATACATAGGTGACTTAGCACTTAAACATTTCAAAGCATTGTATTAACATCAACTTATGGGGTTAGTAACCTTGCTAAGCACAGTCAGAAGATAAATGTTAGTATCTTCATTTTGCAGATGAGGAAAACATTAAGAGAAAATTATTTGACAAGGCAAGAGAGTGCCAGAGATGGATTTTGTTCCTCTCAGTTTTGGCATAAATTTATAAACAGGGTCACATTCTCTCCAAACTATTTATAAGGATTGATAAACCTGGACTGAGTTTCATTTCTCCTCTGTTTCTGTTTATAAAGAGAAGTTTTTCACAGATCTACAATATTCAGAGTGATTCAAACCCTTCAGTTCAGCCCATCTCTGTATCATCTATTCCAAAGTTCTCCATATCATGCTTACACAGAAAACCAAGGGCAAATTTTTTATTAACATATCAGTGACAGAAGAAACTGTGACCCACAGAAACTTGGCATTGCATTCTGTCTTCTCAACCTTTGTCCCTCACCATAGATTTCAAGGGCAATTATAACACTTGAATAGTTGCTTACTGGAAATGAAAGAGATGTTGGGCCATACAGCATTCTGGCTGTAAAGTCAAATGTTAATTTTGGACAGAAAATTTACCTCTTCAGATGGGTTGGGAGACAAGAGAAAGAAAAGGTGTACATTTCAGAAATGGAAAAAGCACCTAAAATCTATAGGCTTTTGGAAATAGCAAACAAAACAAAACAAAAAACAGTGTTGCAGTTAAAATACTTGATTTGGTGCATTTATTTGCCATGAGTTTTTGTGCCAGTCAGCAAATAATAAATAGTTCTCACTTAATTCAAGGTATGTTTGTGTTTCATCCTTCATGGCACTATTCAGGTCAATAAACAATGCAGCAAGGAGCAAGTTTCTATGGCTGCTGTAGAAAGTAGAAGCTTTAACAGTTTTATGCTCATAATAAAGAGCTGATTGTATCAGAACAATGAGCTCTGCAGTGATAATGTGCTGAGACCGATCCTCCCTGCCCTGATGTAAGGAGTGTATTACAGGTAAGTCTACATTGCAACTGAGAGCAAGCCTAGCGAGACTTGTGCTAGTGAGACTTAGGCTGCGACATCTACATAGCTATTTTTAATATCCTAGCACATCTGACCTATTAAGCATGAGAGCCAAGGCTGCAATGTCTAAGCAATGTCTATATATCCATTTGAAGTGTGAGCCCTGCTGGCAAAGTCTGTCTATCCAGGCTGGGAGGCTCACTCCCAGCTACAGTATACACATTTTCTAAGTGGCCATCATAGCAATTCAGCCACTGCAACGTCTGTGCTGATTCTTTACTTCGCTTATTGCTCCGCTGCCCTTTTCTGGAGGCTGACAGGTTCCGTGGACCCCCAAGCAAGCTGTGTGTGAGGGTCCAGCTCTGCTTCCCTGGAAGGGGTGGGGCCTCCGGTGAAAGGGGCAGGGCTCAGGCAGTGAGCCCTCAGGACTTCCCGAGGCAGCTGCCCCCTTTACCCTTCCACCCCCCCCTCGTTGTCAGGCCTATCTCTTTTCTATCAGATTACCTTAGAACAGAGAACTGTAGATCCTGACCTAATGTAGATTAGTCCTCCCCAGAGCACAGAATGAGTGTTCCTATATGCAGTGTGAGTGCCTTTGGAGGAGATAATAGCAAGGCCGTTCCACAGGCTGGCATCACTAGGTAGGGTTTTCTGTCATCTGTACCTGGAGGAGCAATCAATTTGGAAAAAACTGTCAGTGATCCATAGAAAAACTGAATGCTGATAGGAGAAAATACTTGCTGTCTGCAAATCTGTTTCCAGGAAGATTTTCTATCTTTAAAGAGCTGACTAGCAAAAGAAATACAAAATCCTATAATCGCTTAGAAAACTTCCCACACAAGATGGAATTTTAAAAAACAGATAAAATGTCTGCTCACGTATTTACTTGTTACTTTTTGCAAAAAAGTTGAGAGAGCAGATACACACACTTCAGTTAGAAGATCCAAAGATTTCTTTTAATGTCTAGATACTATCTGTATTTTGTGGGAAAGTGGTACAGTGGTGATTCAGCAATGTCTGACTATAGACAAATATTTCAAAATACTTCCTTGTAGATGTTCAGCCTGCTTCTACATGTGTGGCTGCATTGCACCATATCACATGGGGTCATATTTATAACAGTAAGGTATTGAAAAAGTTCAACCAGGAAGCAAGTTACTTAAAAAAAAAAAAAAAAAAAAAAAAAAACCCAAGCCAAAACCATGAACATAGCCACACCTCACGATAATTTAAACTAGGCACCTACAACCAAAATCTAGATCCTCAAAACCCTCACTCAGCCCCTGCCAACTCTGCATCAAAATTCCCTACACGTCTAAGCTTCTGCAACATATGCAAAGCCATCTGATGCCTGAATACCTACCTCAAATTCTTGCCTCTGTGTGATCTTCAAACTAGGTGTTCCCTACAGGGCTTGATCCAATAGGTATGACCAGAGCACACCTACTGGATCAGAGTTGCCTGTGGTCTCTTACAGACTTTAACCTACCATTCACTCAGGATGTGGGACACCCAGGTTCTCTGCTTGATATGAAGCAGTACATCTCAACTGAGTGCCCTAACCATCGCCATACACGGGGTATTCTGAGGTAGGAGTCTCTCAGTCTCTCCTGTTGAATCTGGTTCCACTTGTATCCCTGCTCCACATCAGGCAGCGGAGGGTTTCAGCCTGCTCTCCCACATCCTGTGTAAGTACTTTAAACATTGGCATAAAGGTTATGAGATAACCATAAAACTCTGTTTTATGTTGAGATGGGGACCATACTTTAAAATTCAGTATTTGTGCTTCATCTTGTTTTGACTTGTTAGTATTAGGATCAAGTACTTTTTCAAGGTGGGAAGGAAAAAAAGCTAAGAGCCCAAATCTTGTAAGATTTTATTTTTGTTGGTTATATATAATTTACCTATTTGCAGGAGGAAAAGAATTATATATAGGTGGCTACAATTTACTAACCAATTACTACTGAGGAGCAAATTCCGTATTTGAAGAATGACACAATTTGCCTGCTTGCTTGAATTGGAGAAAAATAATTTCCTCTGTCATATGGGCAGCTGTTCAGAACATGCATTGTATTTATACAATGCCAGATCCTCAGCTGGCATAAACCAGGATTGCTCCATTAACTTTCATGAAGGTATGTTTATTAACAACAGTTCAGCTTCTGACACATAGAATTTATATGAAATTGATTTTATTCTAGTGATGAAAGTAACTTAAAATTTCTCACAGGTACTGTCCTGTTGCAGCCTTTGTCCCTGCTAGCTCATTAAATAGCTCCCTGCTGGCCTTTACTGCAGCTTAGCCAACTCTTGCAGGAGCTGAGCACCAGGGCACACCTGTTTACTTTCACCTCTGTTTTAGTCTAAGTTTCCCATAGATGCTTTTATTTTATACTATTATATAATAACTATGGAATAGGGAGGAACTCAGAATATTAAGGGCCAAATTCTGCCACCCCTTTTTCTTCACAAATAGTGCCATGGATTTTAGAAGAACTAACTACAAAGTATGGTGCCATCTCATTGCAAGAAATGGCAATAGATTCTTGCAGAATGTAGCTCTGATAATAGAGTTCAGAGTCTATGCATCCATAATCATTCATTTCCTTTGCAGTCTGCACCAAAGTGGGCAATCTCTATCTATAGCAAAGTTTAGGGCTCTTGTTTCAGAATAGGAGAAATCTGAGCATATTTCCGTTGCTAGATAAAGGAGTCAGAGGAGAGAACTCAGAAGTTGGTGAGAGTGAGAGGAAGGAGATCAGAATGCAGCAGGAAATTTGGGGACAAATAGAAGTGTTTTGCAGGAGAACAAGTGAGAATCCTTGATGTTTGTGACAAGAGGAGGAGGGAAAACCAAAGGTCAGGAAGGAAATGAGAATGAAAAAGCAAGAAAGGGAAATCAGGGGTGATCTTACTGATATTCGGTTTGAAGAAGTCAGCAAGATCCAGGAAGGAGGATGCAGGGGAAGGAGTTCGGAGAGAATAAAAAGTTGAAAATAAGTGATAGAGTGGGGGTTGGTAATGGGAGCCAGTGTGGTTGGGAAAAGAGTGCTTTCTGATAAGAAGGAAAGAACTAATTTGCAGTAGGGGAAATCTGCATGGTCATGGGATTTCACCAGACACAGTCAGCAGCAGTGAATTGGCTGCTAGAAAGTGACCCAGGCTCAAGGGTTGGCAGAATGAACTTCCCACTAGGAAAGACTGGGAAGGGGTTGAGGACATAGTGGAGTGGAGGGATCTGACTGTTGTTACCAGAGGAAAAAGAGGAGAGAGAAGGGAGAAGTGTGAGAGGTAGGGAAGTAATAGACACAGATGTATTGGAGGTCCCAGGAGGGCTAGGAGGAGAGGCCATGTCAGGCAGCTGGGCAGTGCTGAAGGAGATGAGTTGATGGCAAGAATGGAAACTCTGATAATCAAAGATAAGATGAGGGGCAGCGTTTAGTGAAGACTAAGTCAATCTTTAATGAGTGGAATAAATTATCCAAATTGAAAATTAAATACAGAAATAAGGATAAGGAAAGCTAGTGGGTAAGGTGGGACATCAAATGAAGTTGATTTCACTGAGAATGATTGTTGGGTATTATGAGGAGAGGAAGAGGGTGAGCTGGATATGCCTGTGAGAGTTGAAGTGCTGCGGAGAAGTCTTGTGGAGAATGGTTGATGGTAGCTTTGTGGAGTGGGAAAAAGAGAGCTAAATTAGAAGAGGGGTTTTTGATGGAGAAGAATATGGAGAGTAGAAGTGTTTGCAAGTGACGGGAGCAGGAAAGGGAATGCCTGACATATCACTGTGGGGACAATCTGAAGTGAGGGGTTAGGGAGACAGCAGCTTCAGAGGCAGTCAGGGTGGGATCCAGGATTCTGCTAGTGCCAGGGATGGAAAGTGCAGAAGATGAAAGGGCCATGGATAGTAGTGATTTTTCAGAGAACAATGTATCTTTTTCACTGTTCTTGATTCAAGTAGCGCTAGATGGATTTTCTTACTTTATTAAAAATCTTCATACAAAAGAACCCAAGGAGAATCAATAATACCCTCTTACAGCAGCTGTATCACGTGTGCATATCAAATATGTTGCAAAACTTGTTCTTCTTCTATGCAAAACCTAAAACTAGATATCACTTATTCTTTTGCACACATAGCCAGTAATACTTTATGCTTGTTGTGTTCCATTCTATTGTATGAGAGCTCAAGGAGAAACACAACAATGTTCTGTACCAGAAAACTGCTGCATTTATCCAGTATATACATTTCCTAAGTAATTTTTTAGTATTGCTGCCTTCTAAGTCCTCCATTACATCTCCAGTTTGTCACTAGTTATTTTTCAATGAAAAGGGAGGGGAGCGGGGAAAATCAGGGGGCTACATACTATGGCAGGGCATTTTGGCAAAGAATTTTAAAACCGCCAACTGTGAACTGCAACAACCACACTGACTAATCTATGCATTATGATGTCCTGTGGATCATACTGTTGTTAGTGGAAATGTATTGATTAAAACTCCTATTTATATGGTACATCTTGCTATCAGACACATTTATAGAATCTAGAATCTTTTCCTTCTCTGATTATTTAAAGGAAGAAATTTTAATATTTTGGGTTATGCAAAATAAAAACATCTTTATATATTTGACATGCAGAGCCAGGTCTGCCCTCCTATAAACTATCTTCCTTTGAAATTAATAGGTACTGGGTATGCATACCTGAGGGCAGAATTGGACTTGTATTTGTAAGCAGAGTTGGGCCAGGTTGTGGTGTTTGGATCTCAGTTGATTAGGTTTAGGCTAGTGTTCATTTGTGAGGCTTGACTTTATTTTACCTGAGCAACACTGAAATCTCATGAGCTGTTCTCACTAACTTTTGGCACAAAAGGGCAGAAATGTCATGAGAATAGCATGGTTCTGCAAGACTTCTACCATTTTAAGGCAAAATCTCATGAGAAACAACTGTTTGTGTTAAACTTGGGCAGCATCTGAGCATTAGCAGCCCCTTTGAATCTTCAGAGTAGAATAATCTAAGGCCCATGTATGAATGGATCAGGTAATTTAGGGATCTAAACAACCCCATTTGTCCCATGCGGAGAAGAGAAATCTTTAAGGGGCACTACATTTTTGTCTCTTTTATACATATATACTTGGTTTATTACTGGAGGATTAACAGAAGTAACAAGCTACTAGGAATATTTTTGGGGGGACAGGGAACGAAAACTGAAGCAAATTTTGAAGTAAAGCACATTTTAAATTGTATGGGCATTGCAAATAGCTATTGGAAGAAATAGATCAAATTTGGGAGTTTACCAACCCACGTGGGTCATTTAAATATTGGATTGCCATGAAGATGTTAAAGCAGGACGTTCAGATTGCAAGGGCAACTGTATGAGTCAATGAATCCTGAATAAAAGATCAAGTTCAGAACCCAAACAAAATGTTATCATACAAGTAATGTCAACATATGTGATAATGAGTTTCCAAAGTGGAAAACAGGATGCTTTGTAATTACTTCTGCTTGCCTTTATCTTTTGCAACATACTGTATGAATCTAAATATAAATCTTATTGGTGTTTTGAAATAAACTTAAAGTATTGTGAAGTGATGGTGGTTAGTATTTGACAACTTATCTTTACACTGTTGTATTTTTTTATACTGAAGATTTACATTTACACAGTATCGTTCATTGAGAACAGATGTTCTCAAACTGCATGTTGGGACCCCCAAGTGGGTTGCCTGTGCCCGCCAGTCCATTTTAATGAGGGTGCCATGGCTGGCATTAGACCTGATGGGGCCTCATACTGCAGCCTGAGCCCTCTGCCCAGGGACAAAGCCAAAGCCCCACTGCCAAAGCTGAAACCCTGGGTGGCAGGGCTCAGGGTTATAGGCCTGCTACCTGAGGCTGAAGTTCTTGGCATTTGACTTTACCCCCATGCCTGGGATAGTCAGCTACAGGCTTTGCCCCAGGGTGGAGTAGCTCTTGGAATGAGGTGTAACAGTTAATTTGAACTAAGGACTTAGTTCGAATTGCCATTTCACAGCCGCGTGTAGCTGCGGGCAGTTACTTCGGACTAGTGAAATTTAAAAATGGCGACCAAATGGGAACATGCAAATAAAGCCCAGGATATTTAAATCCCGGGTTTCATTTGCAACTTCGAATGCCTACATTAGCCTCCCAGTTTGAACTACAGTCACTATTACATTCCTAGTTCCCGCTAGCAGGCACTCATCTGTGGAACTCTACTACCAGAAATAAGCATGAGCTGTATACTGCCCACAGTTAGGGCACAATACAAGACTCCATTCATACAAACCTTCCCTCTATAAAGCCAATGGAATGCATTGTGCAACATCACTCAGGTGAGCTGAACAAATGAGAATACCTCATTCAAAAAAGCGTGGAGAATTCAGTCCATTAGACTGGTTTCAATTTTTTGCTTATGCAGTTGATGCTTAAATACTGAATGGACAGACGTATTAAAAATTCACAGACATAGATTAAGTAGATTACCGTACTTATTTGCAGTTGTCAATCTTTGATGCCAAGTATAATTTTCATCTGGTTTTGTATTCTGTATGTGTATTTTAGATAAAATCTGTGCACACTAGTCATTTATTTATGAACACAAACCTTGTGGAATCACATGGTGTATTTGTGTGAAATTCCAGGATATGAGTCAACCTAGGGACCATTTTGCATAGTCTGCAGTGATCATTTGCAAAAAAAGCACGTTGATTAATGCTTGTTGCAACTTTATTAGTCAAAGCTGTGGGTGTCTTCAGACTGCTGATTGTATTTGTGTCATGTAGTAGGGAAGTTAAAAAGGATAAAGGTTCCTTGCTCGCAATTCCTTTAGTGTACCAATCTCTCACCTGGGATATAGCATGTCTCTGAGCTATCAATGAGGAAGTTCTTTATGCATCCCTCACAGTGAGGGAGGAGGGAGAGTCAGTTTTAAGATTACAGGACTGTACTAAAAATGGGCACTGGTTAAGTTGGAATTTTGATGCTGTTGGCCCTCAAACTCAGCATGTTTCCAAGATTTTGCACTATGAGGCTACAACCAATTCTGGTGGTATTTATGTCTAACCAACAGCTGCAGACTACTACCCTACATGACTCATTCCCTGAGGTACAATAATTTTCCATCCCACTTTATTGCTATTCCTGTATTATTATTCACACCTGATAAGCAGACACAGGAGACTTATAATAAGCTCAATGAGTCCTCAGTCTGCTGAAGTTTTATCTAACAGACTGTAATTAATCCATAGAAAAAAATGTAAAGTACTGTCACCTCTTCTTCCAGGATTTCTGAAATGGATCTGACAGCTATGTAGATGGTAGGGAATCATGCATGCAGCCTTTGCTTTCCCAGCACAACTGTTGATCAGATACTGTAGGAGACCTTTGACTGAGGAGAACCCCTCAAACTATAAACAGCAGTAGATGTAGCTCACCTGCTAGAGCACAACACCTCTCATCACATCAGGGGCTGAACAGATGTAGAACATCCCTGTTCAGCCAGATTTGTTCCATATGTAGGCTATGTGGGGGTATCATAACAGCCCAAAAACTGCAGAAACTCCTATTAGCTGTGTGGCCTCAACATGGTGGAAGGGAACTAGGTGTAGCATAAGGAGCTGTGACACACAGGACTCGTGGAACTGATTATATAAACTTCTCCTGGACCTCCTGTGCATGGAACTCCTTTTTATTATTTTGTGTTTCACTTTAGTCAGTGGGGCCTCCAAGCAAGTGACTTTGATAAACAAAACCCTGCACTATAAGATTTGCTTCCAGTTAACTGAAGATTATATCCGGTTATTTATTTCTTACTGAAGTATCATGAGGATATCTGAATGAATGAGGGGCGACCACAGTGTCAACAAATCCAAGAAGCTTCAATGCAGATAGAGCCCTCACACAAGAGTGACTGCCTCCCCTGGAGCTGGCAACAAGTGATGCAACCCTGACTTTCTTAGTTTTCATTCCCTCAAACCATATATTACTAGCTAGGCTACATAGGGAGAGGCAGTCCACAGTAAAGTACTCTAAATTATTGTAAACATCAGTATTAGCAGATTGTATATATTTAACCCTTTAAGGAAAATAGACCCTAAGCAGATGAAAGGACAGAAAGGCATTACTTATACTCTAGTAGAAATCTCCATAGAAGGTGTCACCAAAGTCAGGGCTGCTGAACTAGTTGTGATTTAAAACTAAACTGGAGATGAGGGTTGGAATTTTCTGTGTTGACCTAACTTCTCCCAATAAAGCCAGTAAAAATATCATTGACTTAATCTGAAGTAGAGCTAATCCATTACCGATTGCTTTTGAGAATCTCACCATCAGGCCATGTCTACACTAGGAAATTATTTAGCAATTACTAAATTTGACTTACCTCCCAATTTAACAAATTCGAACTTGTGTATCCACACTACAGGGAAGCCTAAAAATTAGTCCAAGGCAGGCTCCGTTAATAGTGGCACCAGAGTGTCTACACTATCATTATTTTGAAATAACTATTTCAGAATTAGCATTACTTCTGATGAAAAGCAGAAGTACAGATTTCTAATTCCATGCCCTCTTATTTTGAAATAACGGGCTTGCTAGTGCAGACACTCCACTTATTAATTTGACCTGGGGAAGGGGGTTATTTTGCAATAAAGTACTAGTGTAGACCAAGGTTAAGTGACAGAATTTAGCCTAGGAAGGACAGCAAGAATAATATGAATCCTAGAGAAGGCAAATCAAAAGCTGCATTTCCATACATCAATCCTCTTTTATAGAGAAAGAAGAACCTAAAACTCATATCCTTTTGAAATTTTCATCTCTATAAAACTTTTGAAGATTTTATGCCAATAAGGAAGGGGGGGGAGGTTATTTTCATCTCCTTGAAAGAGTGGTAAAGAATTGTTTTTGAAAACAATTCTAAAATATTTCACAGAACAGGTAGGTATTCCTCTTTCGTAAAGTTATAGATTTTATGCAGAACCCTAAATGTCTCTTGACCTGATTCCTTGCTGACCAGTATTAGAGACAGGATAAAAGTTCAATATCCTGCAGTCTAAAGAAAAAACTACAAATGCTTAAAGGCATACAAAATAATTTATTAAGCAAAGTTCATAGAAGACACTGCAAATCAGTGTTAAATCGTTAATAATTTTCTTGATGCTAGATAGGCCAGATTCTAAGCTGAAGACTTGGAGTAACTAATTTCTACTCAGTGCACTTACACGGGGCCTTGTGACCAGTGTCCATGCACACAGACACATCATCATCATTGTCCTTCACACCCACTGGCATATAGGGCAGAACATCACAGACACATAAAACCCCCAAAACCTAGGCCCAGGGAGGTGACAAGATGAGGGTCTCACAACAATTTGATTGTTTTTCTTAAAGTCCCATCTCCTGGAGTCATGGGGTGACAGGAGATCTTCGCTTTTATTTTTTTTAAAGTATATTTCTAGCACAGACAGTTGTAGAGGAAAAGTTATATTGTGAATCCCAAATGGCTCAACAACTAGAAGCTAAATAAAAAGAACTCCAAATTACCCTTTAAAATAATCGCCCAATCTTTAACTAATGCCATAATTTGGGGAGGCCTGACTCTTGTCTTTTGAATTTTGACAACGTTGGTAACCTGGCAATTCTGATATCTATGTCTGGTGTTGGGTTTGCATCCCCAAGTGAATAGCTCTGTTTAGTTGGTAGAATAACAAAAGACTTCTGCTATTTCATTTTGTCTTAGCTTTCCTGAAACACTGAATGTTTTAAAAAAATAGGTTATCCAAGCTGTGCCAATTAACTATTTCATTTTATGTTCAGGTTCATTTCTCATGATAGTAAAGTGAGCAACACACACATACAATATTAATTTGACTAATTCTACACCAGTAATTCTACTTCAGTGGAGTTATTTCTAATTTATACCAGTTTGAGGTCATCATTAGGTTTTCTATATAGCTTCACCAGCATAATGTATAGAAGCCGTATTAATGGCACAATATAAGCATCCCAACACAAGGCTTATGGGTATTATGCACACTTTTTGGGAGTCTCTGTAGCATCAACACCACATATAATTCAGACTAAGATGCATATCTTTGAAGAAGCAGTATCTTCTGTCTTTTTGTAGGTGTCTAATACGTGGGCCACCATGGAGACACAAAAAGCCAGCAGGCACATGTGTATGTGAAACTACAATGACATATTGAAAGTACAGTTTGTACTTCACTTAACTGGGACTCTGTGGTCCAGCAACATCCACAGCCTGGCAAGACCATGGTTGCTCCTGGATCACAGAGTCCAGGTATAAGGATACTGTGCCACGGGGCAGAAGCAGCAGAGAAGGGGCGTGACTCAGCCAGGAGCCGCATGTTGAGGGAGCGGGGCGCAGCTGGGAGTTCTGGCCCCTGCTGCCGGGTGGTAGTGGGGGGCTGGCAGCGGCCACAGAGTCCCAGCAGGGCTCAGCTGGAGTCCTAGCACTCCAGGGGGAGTGGGAGCAGCACCGACCACGTTGGGAGGGACCTCCCCTTGTTCGGGACCAGTCAGGTCCTGAGGGTACCAGATGAGGGAGGTACAATCTGTATATAGTGGTTTCATCATGTTATGAATATGAACAAAGATGTCCGGCATCAGACCAACCAGCCTTCAATGTTTTCCCCAGGTAACTCAACACTGGCTCAAGTGCCTTGGCTTTCTGCTCTGCATGCAGGAATCAATACAAGCCCAGCAGCTTTATGCAGGAGATCCAACAGAAACTGGATGCAAGGACTTTGCTGATGGCCTCACACATGCTTGAGGGAGCAGGAGTGGCCCGAGACCGGCTGTGGCAGCTGGTGCCCCAGGTGGAAGGCACGATCAGCGCCCCCGCATGCTCGGCCATCAATGGCCATGATGTCATCATTGGGCACCCGGGCCGGCGGCGCCCTAGGCAACTGCCTAGTCTGCCTAGGCTCACTGGCCGCCCCTGTGAGGTGGGTTGTGCTCTCGGACCTTGCCTGCCTCACTCTTCATTTAGAGCAATACATTCACATGTGACCAGGCTCTCTGGAAACAGGTGATCCAAAATGTGCACTCTGTTCTCCATAAGCAGGAGAATGAATGAATGAATGAATGAATGAATGAATGAATGAATGAATGAATGAATGAATGAATGGCTCAGTTCTATGTAGGAGTAAGGATGTTAAGGACTAGTTGACTATCTGATAAGCAAATGCTTCAAAGTGGCAGCACCGTGTGGAGCCTGGGATCAGCTGGGACTTCCTAGGTGACCCTGGGCTCTGTGCGGCATTTCCACGGAACTTCGAGTCAGCTGGGGAGTCCCAAGCTGATCCTGGGCTCTGTACAGCACTGCCGCTTTGAAATGCCGCATGGAGCCCCAGATCCCAGGCTCCATGCAGCATTTCCACGGAACTCAGGGTCATCTGGGGACTTCACAGCTGATCCTGGGCTCTGTGGAAATGCTGCACGGAGCCCAGAGTGAACTGGGGAGTCCCCAGCTGACCCTGGCTCCATGCAGCATTTCAAAGCAACAGCGCCTGCATGGAGCCCGGGGTCAGCGGGGGGACTTAGGGCTCCATGCGGGCACTGCTGCTTTGAAATGCACAAGAGCCGTGTCTACTCGACTAATAAATTAATCAATATTAACATCCTTATGCAGGAGGGCATGGACCAGCGTTCATGTTGCACTCCCTGTCAGTAACTATCCTGGGCCAGGGACTCTAATAATCCAACCAGCAGACAAAATTTGGTGATGAATCATGACTAGCTGAGGCAGATTGTACATATCTAAGAAGGGTTACATATATTTTCTAAAAAGTAAAAATGGCTGAACTTCTGCAAACAACTGGAGAGTATTTCTAATTCCTTTTTATTGCTTCAACACTGAAATGTTTATTTTCCGGGCAGAGCATTTGCCGCCTTTTTTGATTCTGGAAAACAGTGTTAATTGGTAGATTTTGTGAGGCAAACACAGACTATCAATCTATGAAGGCCATCTAGCCATCATTTGATTGTAACAACTATTGTGGCTACCTTTGAACTGGCACCCTGAAGGCGGAAAGGTTCCCTATTCCTAAATATCTCCAGATTCAGCTTCTAACTCAGCTTCCAGCAAATCTAGGGAAATGATTATTCCCTTTTATTTGGCACTGGTGAGGCCACATCTGGAGTTATTGCATCTGAAACAGAACCCCCTACCATGCTTTAGGAAATGGACTTATGGACACAAAGGCTACGTCTACACTGGCCACAATTTCCGGAAAAGGGATGCAAATCAGGTAAGTCAGGATAGGGAAATCCGCGGGGGATTTAAATATCCCCCACAGATTTAAATAAACATGTCCGCCGCTTTTTTTCCGGCTTGGGGAAAAGCCGGGAAAAAAGCGTCTAGACTGGCGCGATCCTCCGGAATAAAGCCCTTTTCCGAAGGATCTCTTATTCCTACTTTTCCCCAAGCCGGAAAAAAGCGGCGGACATGTTTATTTAAATCCGCGGGGGATATTTAAATCCCCCACGGATTTCCCTATCCTGACTTACCTGATTTGCATCCCTTTTCCGGAAATTGTGGCCAGTGTAGACGTAGCCAAATATGCATAACTCAAAGATGATTCGGACAAAATCCCTCATGTAACCTATTAATCTTAATGACATAATCCATTGGATCTGTATAGTTTATTTCATTGTATGTATGTTTCTTGTGTATAAAGTTAGATATATGGAGTATGGAATGCTTTATGGTTTTAAATGTGCAAATAAAAGCCATCAAGGGTGTTACCTTCAATGTCTAGATGATCAATTGTAAACAGCTTATTTTGTTCTTTAAGTCTTAGCAGTGATTGATCTTAGAAAGTGGCATGTCCACTCCAACTGGTAGGGGCTGAACAGGTAATTGTCCATGTACAGGTCGAATGTAGAAACAGAATTACGGTCCAAAGTGGAATCTATAAAACAGTGGGAAGCTAGCTGTCCCTTTGTCTTTGGCTGGCATGGCACACTCAAGGAGATAACTAACGATCCCGGGAGAAAAGGGACTTCCCTGGTTTGGAGGCTTAGCTGGAATAAGAATAGTTTTAGGGTGAGTTTGTGATAAGTATGAGAGTTAGCTATGCATTTCTTGTTATTTTAAATTTGTAATATACTTTGCTCTGCCTGTTTTTACTCGCAACCACTTAAATCCCACTGCTTATATTTAATGAAATCATTTTTATTTACTATCAAGCCCAGTGTAAATAATTGTTACCTGGGCAAGTGATCAGTGTGTACATCCTCCTTTCATTCTTAAAGGGGGCTTCCCTAAACAATTTAGCTGGGGTTCTGATCCCATTTGGGGAGTGGTTTTCCTGGAAGCTGGGCCCAAAACTGCATTTTTCTCAGACCTGAAGTGTTGCAGTGTCTGTGTTGCTCCTCGGGGTGGGGAAAGGGGGAAAGCAGGTGATTTCAGCTCTGTGCCTTGGCTGGGGGAGACCAGGAGACCTGGCCCAGCAGGACAGGGTGCTGAGAAGCCCCAGAGATCAATAAGGCAACTGTCAGTGGCCTTGTCAGCACTCGGGAAGCACCCCAAAGGGCTCTTCTCTGACTACACCCTGTCACAGTGTCCAATTCTGGGGCCCCCATTACAGAAATGATGTGGATGCACTGAGAGAATCTAGCAGAGGGCAACAAAAATGATTAGGGAGATGCAGCACATGACTTATGAGGCAAGACTGAGAGATTTGGGATAATTTAGTCTTCCAAAGAGAAGAGCGAGGGGGGATTTGATATAAAGTTTCAACTACCTGAAGGGGGGTTCCAAAGAGGATGGAGAGAGCTATTCTCAGTGTCAACAGATGACAGAAGAGCAATGGTCTCAACTGACAGTGGGGGAGGTGTAGGTTGGACATTAGGAAAAACTATGTCACTAGGAAGGTGGTGAAGCACTGGAATGGATTACCTAGGGAGGTGGTAGAATCTCCATCCCTAGAGGTTTTTAAGTCTCAGCTTGACAAAGCCCTGGCTGGGATGATTTGATTGGGATTGGTCCTCTTTAGCAGGGTGTTGGACTTGACCACCTCCTGCAGTCTCTTCCTACCCTCTGATTCTAATTTGCCTAACCACCAGAGGTTGATATTGTCTAACAACGTTACCAACACTTCCACTGCTTACTGGGCTCTTAAAAGGCATTTGGGAATAAGTTAGAGCTAAATAACAGCACGAAACACTGAGACCTAGGACTAGTGACTGTAAACATGCTTTATGGGACCATGGGAAATTTAACCATACCCCATATAAGTGGATATCCAGCTAACTAAAATCATGTCAGACCACAGATGCTGCTGGCTCGGAGAGTTTGTTAAGCCTACTCTTCCTGTGATACCTGTTAAACTGACTTTGTATTCACTGATTATAAACTTATAATGAAATACCCCAAATTGTTCTCTTCTTGATTCTTTATATAGTAGCAAGTTTATAGGCAGTGCCATTGAAGGAATTATTTAAATTCATTATTTAGTTTTTCAGTTTTGCTCCCTATCATAATTTCTCTTTCTTCTATCAAGTTATTCTGCCTGATTTCATTTTACTCCTGTTCACTTTCAACTCAACTAGGAAAGCAAGCCAAAAAAGTGGAGTTCCTCTCATTTATTTTTTGCAGAACATCTTTATTGTTCGTGATAAGGTGCTTAGTGTTACCTGATAGTGAGGGAGGTTTTACGGTAGTGGTTTGTAATCAAATGTAACTTTACCTCAAGGCTGTGTCTACACTGGGCCTCTTATTCCAGAAAAATCAGCCGCTTTTCCAGAATAAGCTGCGAGCTGTCTACACTGGCCCTTGAATTTCTGGAAAAGCAATGACGCTCTACTGTACAAAATCAGCTGCTATTCCGGAAAAACTATTCTGCTCCCGCTCGGGCATAAGTCCTTATTCCGGAACACTGTTCCGGAAAAGGGCCAGTGTAGACAGCCCAGTAGTCTTTTCCGGAAAAAAGCCCCGATTGCGAAAATGGCGATCGGGGCTCTTTTCCGGAAAAGCACGTCTACATTGGCACGGATACTTTTCCGGAAAAAGGGCTTTTCCGGAAAAGCAGCCTGTCAATGTAGACACTCCTTTTCCGGAAAAACTGAAAATGGAATAGTATTCCGTTTTAAGCATTTCCGGAAATTCATGCCAGTGTAGACACAGCCCAAGAGTTTCCCAATGCCTATTATGTTGATATCAAACAACAATTTTTACCAGCATTTGCTTATCTTGTAGGTGAGCAGTAATGGAAATCTAGGTTCAAAGTTTGCCTGATCTTTCAAGCTATGTCCAGTCTACATCTTTTTTACTGAGTCTGTAATCCATTAGTAGAGTGGTTGATTCTAAATGGGATTTTGTATCACATAAAAAATGGCCAAAAAATGACCATTATCTGCTATCAGTATTTCATCCCTGCCTGAAGCCCTGTTTTGCAGTGTAGATAGGACACTGTACCATGTTTGTGAAACCAGTTTGGCCAGTCGTTCTTCCCAGCAATCTGTGTTATAGGTAGTCACAGAATGCAGTGCACCACCTGCTAATGTTGCCACTCTATCTACATGTCCTCCATTAATTCTATGCTCTGTAGAGGCAATATGGTGTAGCTTTTCAGATTTGTCCTGCTTTTCCCAGAACATACAGAGAGAATGCATCCTACAGAACAAACATTTGTACCTAGGGACAAATGTGTGGGCAATGTCCCCACTAGATTTTTACAAACATATCAATGACTTAAGTCTAGTGTAAAACCAACTCTAGCAAATTACAAAATCAAGATTAACAGTTGTTGATGGACTCAGTTGTAGTGAAATTAACACTGATCAAGTCTGTAAAATGTTAAAAATTCAGAAAGGAAGTTGCTATTGTTCATTATTACTTGTAACCATTTATATAGTATTTTCACTATTTTTTCCAACATTTCAAAGCACATTAAACACACAGATACTTACACAAACATGGAACGATTCACTCCTGTAGGCACAGGGGTTTCCAATTGCTCACTGTCTACTAGAGGATTTACGGCAGAGGATTCACTCTGGGAAAGGACACAAATTGATTTCATTGCCACCCTCCATTTTGGGTTCTGCCTGAGAAAAAGGCAGTTGAAAATTCTGGCCAGGGTCCCTAAGATCCCTACTAATAGAGACAGTCTGAGAAATGCATCACTTGACTCTGCCAATTTGTGGGATACACTGGCTTGGTCCAGATATCATGGCAGAGTGGCGTTGCAGGCAGATTGCTCGGTGGCACCTCTACCTCTGATTACTTTCCACTGCCAGGGCACAACATACTTAGTTACACTGACCCCAGTGTGTACCGGGCCAAATTACTCTGCTGGTGTAAATGGGCACAGCTCCATTGGCATCACTGGCATTTTGCCTATTGACATTAGGCAAGAGTCTGGCCCATGATTTCTTTTTCCTTTTGCTGGTTCATAAGTGCATGAAATACTTAGGAAACATGGGTCTCTGTAATAACTCCTTTCCCATGGCTGTCTCCCTCATTTTCATTTTAAAATGGTTAAGAAAAATCCACCTGGGAAAACTTGTGGTCATTTGCATACTCCATGTCCTATTCTATCTGTCCTTGCTTGGCTAGCAGCAGAGAGGAATATTCCAGGAGCCTGGCTGCCACTTCTCAAAGAAATCCATAGGAATATCGGTGCTGTTTATCACCCCTGCAGCACTGGCTGCATGGGTTTATTTGCTTTTGTACTGCCATTGGCTGGCCCTCACCTCATGCCATATATGCAAATCCTCTGTATGCTAGCCCAGAACTCTGTTACGTCTTGGCAGTTGAGCAGTTTGTTTTTAAATAAGGCCCTTTTTCCACTATGGAAGGGATGGATCCCTAGAGTGAAGGCTGCAGTGTGTATGCTGAAGCGCTAATGATGTTCTTTGCGCTGTACTAGACACAAACCTGTTTTAATGGTGTATATGATTTCTGTAGTCTCTCTAAGTTACTTGTATTTGAATTATACCCCATTTCACATCTTTGATTTCCAGAGCAAGTGAAAATCCTATCAAAGTAATACAAAAGTGAATTACTCTGTTGATTTGACTAGCACATCTAGAATTTAATGGGGACACAAAAGAAATGTACTCATTCAGCCCATTATGCAAACATTTACCAGTGCCTTTTTACTGTACCTATTTTTTTTCCTTTTATATCAACCATTCCTTTCTTATCTGGTTTCACTCACTACAAAATTGATGGGCATTTGGTGATTAGCATTCCTTTTCCAGCCTCGCCTTCTTTTCTGTAGGGGCGAACCCACACTTTGTGTTAAAACCTGTATATTCCCTGTGGAGTCTTGATTCTGGGTTTGCCATACAGTGCTCAGAAATTCAGCACTCCAGTATTTTAAGGTCATATCAACTGAGCTCTTCTACAATTCTATTAAACCTGTGAGAAGATTATTACCTACTTTGTATATTAAAACACAACTTGAGAGATACTACCTTATTTAGAGGGCACATAAGAGAGGCTAGCAAAAGATGCCAATATTATCTGGGAGCAGACACAGGGGCTACCACTAAAGAATGTGACCCACTTATCCAGAAAAACTGGGTTAGCATTCACCTTCCCTGCTATGCAAGTTCTGCAGCCTATGGTTAAAGAGTCCTAGAATTATGCTGTAGAAACTGGATGTGAGGGGGCACCTCTGATGTCTGCCTTGCAGTTGTTGAATACATACTCCATGTGATTGGACTAATTAAAAGTTTTTAGCCAAACAAATCCTTGTTTGTGAAAGTATAAAAACTAAGAGGATTAGATGTTTCCATATTAGTTAAACTAGATATAACAGGGAAACAAACTTGTTGCTATTAATTTTAAAATTTGTTACCCTTAGCAGGTTTGTGTGAAGTTGGTGGATGATGAAATTAATCTGGCAAATAATAAAAATCCTGTTACTGAACATGAAGTTCTTTTTATTAGAGAATTAACAGGAAGATAGTAAATCAACCAGTATATTTCTTAGGAAATAATGCCTTCATCAGACAAACATTTAACAAGCTTTATAAAGGTGAACACTTCTGTACGAAAAGGGAATAATTGCATATGAGATCTTTGTTTTGAATATTCCAGCAATCTTAAAGTTGTTTGATCTTTAATATCTGTTTTATAAAAGAAATAGACACACTGTATATTAGTCAGTAGATTTATAAGCAAGTAATCTCAAAACTTTTATTATTATGTATTACCACAGCATTGAGCCAAAATTGATGGGCAGTATAATTCAAACCCTTTCTTAGTAGCCTCACTATCCAGTAACATGTGAAGCAAAAAATAGTTAATTTCATAAAGATCAGCAGGCATTTCAGTATCACATGTAATACCTGAAATACCAGGACATCATTTGGTTTATATAATATTTGTTCATATTTCACAGACAGAACATATTAAAAGCCCCATTAATTTACTAGCTACGGAATCTGTGATATTTTTAACCACATTATGTTTTTATTTCCAGTTACATCCCTCATGTTTTTAAAAAAAGTATTTTAGGTTTGTGAGAGATTCAGATCCAAATTAATATTTTGGTTCCATTGGGAGTGGATGGCTTCAAGATTACAGCTAAACGGAATGTAGCTCCTCCAACATATTATACCACTTAGTATTCTCACTTTGCCAAAAAACTATACCAAAAAAATAGAACGTGAGGGTCTCCAATACATTGGTGTCATATTTTCACTCAGATTCATGATCCATTCCCAAGCATGGCAGTCTAACACTGCTGTAGGCTGCCTGCTGAGCTTCTCAACATTTTTTTTAATGAAATACCCCTTTTTTAAAAA
Source organism: Pelodiscus sinensis (assembly GCF_049634645.1). NCBI lineage: Eukaryota > Metazoa > Chordata > Testudines > Trionychidae > Pelodiscus > Pelodiscus sinensis. The sequence goes on along the minus strand of NC_134715.1, from coordinate 92,201,842 downwards.
AAAATGATAAGTTCCCCCAGTACCTACAGTTTTCAGACACACAAATTTTTTTTCTAACACTGCAACACATTTGTTTAAACAACTTAGTCGTAGCTGGGCAGGCGATTAAATTTTTGGGTGTAAAAAGTACAAAAATAATAAAATGCTGACTTTCTCCAAATTTCAGTTGTGTTGACGTACCCCCTCAGACTTCTCTCAAGTACCTCTAAGGGTACTCATACCACTGGTTGAGAAACACTTACAGCATTCAGCAGTGTCCTCTCCTAGGCACTTATTACTCTGCCTAGTCCAGGGGTGGCCAACCCATTTAACAAAGAGAGATGAAACAGCAGCGGAAAAAATGCAAAGAGCTGTACCAGAATTGTCAAGCAAAAAAAAAAAAAAACCCCAAAAAACCACAAAGAAGGCTTCCCCAAACAAGCTTAGTCGACGGCTGCCATCTTGTTGGGTACCATTTTGAAATGCCTCCTCGGTGAGCACAGGGAAGTCAGGGCTGGAAAGAAGGAGCAGGGGGCGCAGGAGTGGCTTCACAAGCCGCACTTTCAGGGGAGAAGAGCTGCATGCAGCTTACAAGCCACAGGTTGGCCACCCCTGGCCTAGACTCTTTGCTCCTTTTGGGTCACAAATGACTTGGGGAGCAGAGATCCCAAAACTCCAAGGTTTTGGTCTTGTTTTGCCCAAGCCCCAGCTTGGGAAGATTACTTCTGCTGTCTAGGTAATAATTCCTGAAATAATGAGTAATACTTTTATTTGAATCAGGATGCATTATGCATGCTCATCTAACACTAGCACTCTCATAGGAGAAATAGTGAACTGGAGTACATTTTTAGTGACAGTAAGAAATAGAGAACATAAATAGCTAGCTAAACCCTTCCCCCACCAACGTTAGTGGAAATGGCTCACTGATCCCCTCGATTATCTGTGGAAATTTAGAGGTCAATGATCAGATATGTAGGAATATTATAATAAACTTCTATTGCTTCTTGAATTTTCTTCATTCAGTAATATTGCTCCTCGTGTAAACAGGATTATAGTTAAGTCTTAAGAATCATGGTGTGAGTTCTGTAGCTAGCTTTTTTAGGTGGTCTCGGCATATTATATATGTGCTAGTGCCCTACTGCTTTAGGGAGCAAGTGAACATTTGGAAATGCTAAGAATTTTTTTTAATCTGGCCACTTATTTTGGCCCCTAAAATGGGAAATATCAGGTAGGGACTTCATCTAAAAATCTGGTCATAAACATTTTTTGCTGCTCCTAAGACTTTGCAATGTTAGGAGGCTGCCAATTCTGCCTATATATGATACAATACAGCTGGCTCTGAAATAAGTTATGGTCCCAATGGAAACTCAAATTGCCTGTAAAAAGCATGTATTTATGAAAACTGATTCTTTTGAAGAATTTGTGCAAGTACAATTTTACTATGGCATTTCGTTTGCCAGAGTTACCTAGGGAAACTTTGTGGAATGAGTGTGTTGGACTATATTCAGTGACATTGCTCTGTATTTAAATAGATTCATCAGGGAGGTTGAGAAGAAGGAGGGAACCTAAGAGATACTGATTTTATGTAGTGAGGGAAAACACGTGTATCTTTGTTGGTACATTTAATCGCACTAGTGTGGGCCAGTGCTAGCTCTAGATATGAAATATAAATTTGGTATGTAAGGGTCTTTCTAATATGATGTAAGAACTAACTCTCTCAGTTCATGGTCCATTGAGAAATGAAGGATTCAAGTAATCTGTAGATTTCTAGCGTGTTACATAATGGAAGAGGGAAATTAATAATGATAAAAATGCATTGAATAGTAACAGCCACATTTTCACCGCCACCCACATTTTAGATTTTTGTGTGTTTATTTTTAATAAGAATGCCTCCAGTAAGATTTATATCTACTGTGTGCCCCCCTCCCAAAAATCAGATATTCAAGGCAAACTGCATACTCAAATTTAAATAATTGCTCAGCCCTTATTTTAAAAAAAAGCAGGCAGGTTGCAAAAACCTTTTGTTTCTATGGGATTTCAGTAGTGGCGAGTGGGCAGGGGAAGGGAGGAAGTAACAAGGGAAGGACTGGAATCAAAATGGAAGGAGGATGACAGGCTAGCAAATTGCTGTCCAGCTTTTAGCAGGCTATTGTAGAAGCCAATGTAGAAAAAGGCCAAGGCCTTACTGAAGTCCATGAGAATACTGCCCTTGATTTGAATGGGAGCAGGATCATGTCCAATAATGAAAGGGCAAGTCAGATACTACGTGTCCTTATGAGTACGCTGACATTATGCAATATGGTAAAAAGTGAAAACCTGTCAAACATATAACTCTGGTGCACTCAAGGACATGCTGCTATTTGTTCTGCAGGATTACCTCGCTACTAGGGATTAGCAATGTGCCATTGATCTCTTCCATTATAAAGGCCACTAAAATGCCTTATTTTCCGCATTTCAAAACCTGAACTAACTATGAGAGGGAAACTGTTTGTTTGGATTCATATTTTTATCAAAATGAAAGGGTTTAATTTTTCTGCTCCAGTCTCTCACTTGCCTTGAGCTTCTTCACATTTAATTCTTCTTTACCCACAAGCATAGCATACTTTCAGCATCAAACAGAAAAGAACTAACATGAATTTACACAATTAATTTTTTTAGCCAGGGAGGGAGCTACTTTAAGTCGCCAACCTTTGCTTTCTGGAAATTCTTTGGTGTATTACTGCATAGCAGAGTGGTATGACAAGGATAAAGGGATTAGAAGTAGTTTCATTTA